>NC_056673.1:15899613-16199613 GCF_018350195.1 Panthera tigris | reverse complement strand
AGAGGGAGCCTGGCCTGGGACTTCCCTCAGCTTCCCAAAGCCCCCAACAAATTGAATGGGTTTGGGGAGAGCTGTGAGGTGGTTTGAGGGGCATGAGAAAACCACACAGGTCCATCCAAGTTGAATCCCATTACATGGGCTTTCCAGCATCCAATTTGTCCCTTATGTGGACATCTTGCTACAGCCACAGGCCCTTAGAAAGTTTAGCAGATACAGGAAGGGACTCTGAGCTCAGTAGGGGAAGGAGGACGCACCAGAGGTATCTGCCTCCAGCTGGAGTAATGGGAGGGCAGGGTCCCAGCAAAGGGAAACTGGGGCAGGGGCTGAGAGAAGATCTGAGACAAGAGTCAGACCGAAGCATCCAGTTCTAGGGCGACGGCCAAGAACAAGAATTGAATCCAAAGCAAAGGTCGGAAGAAGTGAACGCTGGGGAGGTCCCTGGAGGCTATGCCAATGCCAAGAGAGCGAGGTTTTCTGGAGATCCGCCCAGTCAGGCCAAGGAGAGAGAGAGCTTCTAGGGGCTTCCAGCCCCTCTGAAAACACCCACTCCATCCCACCCATGTTGTGCCAGTTTTGTGTGTCCTTCCAGTCAGGAGAGGCTGGCATGTGTGAGGAGGCAGTTTTGAGGGAAATTGACAGTGGCTGCTGCTTAAATCTCTGCCAGGTCCGGCTACAGCACAGAGAGCCCTTAGCTGAGCTCTGCTACTATAAAGCAGCTCGCTGTGTATTCACAACAAATTCCTTCTTGGAAGCCTGGAAGAAAAACGCTCAGGTATTCACATTGATTGCTTCAGCTAATGGATTATGGCGCAGATTTTTCCTCCCTCCCACATTCCTGTTTTTTAAAAATTAAACTATAAATTGTAAAAGTAATACAGAAATAAGTGCTTATTGTAAGATGTTGAGGGTACAAGGTATATGGCATAAAAACTGAGAGGCTGCCTTTGTCCCCTCCCCAGGGTCACCCCCACCCCCACCCCAAGGGTGACTGCTGACTTCAGTTTGGTGAACATAACTTGTATTGCTTTAATGTTAAAAAAAAATGTTAAAGAATGAAGATCGCACAGGCCGGGAAGCACCAAGTTCTTGTGGAGAAGTGTTGCTTACAGCATTCATGGAGCCTGAGAGGCCCTTGGGACACTGGTCCTTGCGACACGCATGGCCCTCCTGCACATTGCGCCCCTGGGAGGGTCCCAAGAAGACCAGATCTCCTCTCACCCAGAAACCTCATCCTCTTACAGGCAACTGTGCAAAAGGGGATCCCTGTTAAAACGTCCTTGAGGAGCCTACAATTCAAAGCACGTTAAGAAACACATAGAAGAAAATTCTCCATCCAATGAAAACAAGTGGGGAAACTCTGGAGACATGGCAGGACACTGAGGCGAGAATGTGGGCCGATCGACCCCCCAGCCACCCACCTTTCCAGCTCCTCACTACTTCCTGTCTCCCACTTTGTCCCAATGGGAGAAAGAGGCTTCTGGCTGAGGGTCCTGGTAGCGTGGTGGTGCCGGGAGCCATGAAGAAAGTCAAAGCAGCTTAGAGGCCCATCCATCATTGCCAGGGGTCCCGCAACAGTCAGGTCTGGTCAGCCTCAGCACTGCAGGCTCCCAGCTGCCTGGCCTTGGGGGCTTCTTCGTGTAGCCCCACCTGTCAGCATCTTGCCTCTTCCCAGCCCTTCTGGTTGCCATGATGACCAGCCACCTGCCCCAGTGGGGAGGCAGGGCTCTTCCCCCAGGCTCCACGGAGCAGTGAAATCCAGGAGGCTCAGTAGCAACAGCTGCTACTGGAGCACTTTTTGGACTTTGCTCCCCTAATGCTTAAGCCCTCTTGTTAAATTATAGGCAGGAAAAGAAAAGAGGAGAGAAAAACCGGGCCCCTAAGTGCCCAGCAATGGGAGAAAAGATAAGCAAATAAATAATAAGTGATGGTTTATACATATTATATAGCCACTAAAAAGGATGTTCACAGAGTCTTTAATAACGTAGGGAATTGCTCGGCTCTGCAAATCTAAAGTAGGTTTGCTCCTCAAAGAAAGGGCTTGGCAGTGCATTAATTTTAGGAAATACCACATCTCAATTCTCTCTTGGAGATTCAGGTTGCATGTCGGCATATTCAAGGCTCTGAGAAGTCTTCTAGTTGAGCACCTGTATTTAGCCTTATTTAATTCAGTGTTTTCCTCATTTACTTGATAATAGAGCCCTCTTCTGTAGACCCCCTTTCCCAGCCACAGGGCGGAGGCCTGTCACCCTGGTTGCCTCATTGTCTCCCTACTGGTGGTGACTGTGTCTCTAGCAGAGCGTTGGCTCCCCACCCCTCCCTGGAGGCCCCAAGAGCTCTTTGATGTAGAGGTTGCGTTTCCTCCCTCCCCTTCTCACCCCCAGTTCCCACCCCACGGCCTGGCACCCGGCAGTTTGTGGTAACACCTTTTGGAATTAGAGTCCATGTTCATTTCCAATGTAGATACTGATGATCTGACTTTTCCCTCCTTCTTATGATGGGTTTTATCATCATAGGATGAGCAACCAATCATCTGCTCCACTGTCACTAATTTACCTATAATAGGGGAGTAATCACCTACCAGGAAGGAGCCAGGTGCACTAACCGGCCTCCTGACATTGCTGTGTGGTGAGCCCAGCACTTTCTCACCTGGATCTTGGCCCATGCCAAAAAAAAAAAAAAAAAAAAAAGCTATTCTGTGCCATGGAAAGTCATATATCGAGTGGGTTTAGAGCAAGGGTGGGCAGACCGGCCCATGGGGCAGTTCCAGTCCACTACATGTTTTTTATAAATAAAGTTTTATTTATTTCCATATTATCTATGGCTCCTTTACGGCTACTATCTGGCCCCTTACAGAAAAAGTTTGCCAATCCCCAGTTTAGAGGATCTCTCAAGTTTTATTTATGATTTGCCTTGGGTAATAAGGAAAGGAAAAGTGTCAAGTCTGACGGAATATTGGAAATACTGTTTCAAAGCAAGAAAAAAGCAACTTGCACTCCTCAGTAATTACTAACTGGACAGAGTAGTAGTGATAATAATAATAATAATAATAAGGCTGGTTTTCATGTCGTTCATCTCAGCTCTTTGCTTTGTGAAAAGCAGTTGAGCAATAAGAAGTAAGCATCTGCTTCTGATGCAGCATCTTGAAGAGTAGCTATAGCCCAGTGAGAAGGAAGGCCCTGCTTCTGGGGAGGCGGCGGAGTTAGGGCCAGGCTCCATTTAAGACAGAAGCGAGAAACAACAAACTTCTTCAAGGATGAAGTCCTGGGGCTCAGGTCAAGATTTCACGATTCATGAGTTTGAGCCCCGCACTGGGCTCTGTGCTGTGGGATTCTCTGGCTCCCTCTCTCTCTGCCCCTCCCCAACTCATTCTTTCTCTCACAATAAATAAATAGACTTCAAAAAATAAAAAATAAAAACGGATGGAGTCCTGGACACAGGCAGCAGCTCCCAGATCTCCTGTGATCAATCTGGTCCTCCCCCACCTGTCTGGTTCCACCCCTCCCAGGCTGTTCAACAGCAGGATGTCCTCTGTGACCACCCCAGACCTCTGGGTCTTTGCTCAAGCTGTTCCCCCCCTGGGACACCCTTCCCCACCCTCCCTTCTTCCCATGCCAGCACTCAGCTCAGCCCAGAGCTCAGCTCCGCGGGGAGCCCTCTGACCCTCCTCAGCGCTGCCCTCAGCGGTTCCCTTTGCTTCCTGCCATCTTCGCACAACTCAGATTCTGTCTACCCTGCAGGTCTCTCTACCTTCCTAGGCCGCAAGCAGCTTGTGAGCAGAGACCACACGCGGTTTGCTCCTGTACGTGTGCTCGTGTAACTAGGAAAAACAGCGCAGTGTAGTTGTATTACTTTGACATATTAACCATATTTCCCCCCTTTTCTTGTATTTCTTTGAATCCTCATTTCCTCCATCCACTCCTATTTTTCATCTCACGGTAGGAAATACCCAGGAAAAAGCAGGAAGGAAAAGGAGCCAGTTCTTGGCTTTTGTGTTTCAAAAGCCTGGTCTTTTGAAAGAACGAGAGGCTTAAGAAATAGATTTGGAAGAATAAATGTAAGATGAGTCAGAGCAGGGCTCTTACCCCAAGAATCTCTGGTCTGAAGGGAAGTGAGAAAGGCAGATTGGGGCCCTGTTTGCCAGTTTCTCCCAGGTTGAGTGTCCATGGACGTAGTGGCAGTGACGGGGACACACAATGCAATTCTCAGGTGGGTGTGTAAGATCCAAGAACAGAGGGGCTCTGAGCAGCTTTCTCCGATTGGGCAGATGGAAGGAGAACAGGACGCCAGAGAAGACAAACACTTGCCCAGGGGATCTGGGCAGGCAGCCCGTGGGCAGCCTGACAGAACTTCCGCAGCCCCCTTTCCTCCTTGCTAGCCAGAATGGCTGGAGCGGTGGCAGCCATTCTGTGACCAGTATTAGGTGGAAGGCATGAGGACAAAGGCTTGAGATTAAGATGCTGAAGCAAGAAGACTGAAGGCACCTGGGTGATGACACCGTGGGGGCACTGCCCGTCCCTGGGGTTGCCTACCTCTGGACTTCTTGTTAAATGAGAAAAAACGAATCCTATCTTGTGCACACACGTGTTCAGAGGGCCTCGACCAAAAACACTTCCTTTTTTTAAAAATTTTTTAAGTTTATTTATTTTGAGAGAGAGAGCACAAGCAGGGGAGACGGGCAGAGGGAGAGAGAGAGAGAAAGAGAGAGAATCCCAAGCAGACTCTGCATTGTCAGCACAGAGCCCGACTTGGGGCTCTAACCCACAAACCATGAGATCATGACCTGAGCCAAAACCAAGAGTCAGATGCTTAACCGACTGTGCCAGCCAGGTGCCCCTCAACCAAAAGCACTTGTAAATGGGTTCAGTGAGGAGACAATGGAACCATCCCTAGACATGTGAGAGGGCAGAGGAACAGAGGACAAAGCACTGAGGCTGAACAGCCATCTGCAGGGACTAAGCACAGCGGAATGAGGACCAGATTGTTGCCACCCCTGTCCCCAACGCCTTGGCCTGCTGTCATCCCCAGGGAAAGGGGAGAGACATCTGAACTGACCAAGCTTAAGTTTCTGCCACCAGGCCAAATGGGGCAAAAGAGAAATTATGTTTCTTGCACACCTGAGTTTGGCCTGAGATTATAGGCCGTACATCACCCTTCATAGTATGTGTTAGGGGCGCCCACGATCTCACGGTTTGTGAGATCGAGCCCTGCGTCAGGCTCTGTGCTGGCAGCACAGAGCCTGCCTGGGATTCTCTCTCCCTCTCTCAGCCCCTCCGTCTCCCCCCCACCTCTATCTCCATCTCTCTCAAAATAAACATTTAAAAATTAATAAAAATAAATAAATATGTGTTAAATGGAACCGGTGAACAGAACTGAGCCCGAGATCTGCAGCATCAGGGATGAGCTGGTCGATGGACTCCAATCCCTGCAGCCCCTGAGACCATAGTGTGGAGAAGTCTGGTCAGAGAGGATAAATCCCTAGAAGGATCCTGAATAATTCTTTCGATGCTCTCCTCTACACATGCACCTCCTGCCCTCCGCTGCCTGCCCCACCCCCCTGAGGCTCAGACTGCACCCCACCCCAAGCAGGCTTCTCCATCATCCTGACTCACCCCTTCCCAGCTGGTACCCTCAGCCCTTCCCCAAGATCTTGACAGCAATGAAAGGAGCCACCTTTTATTGTAAATATAGCATCAACAACAATAAGGGCTACTGTTCCCTGAGCAAGATTACATCCAGGACCTTCTCAGGCATAACAATGGCATGGTGATCCAGCTAATCAGAGAGGATAAAGGGCTCAGTGTGTAAACTCAGGCCCAGTGGAGTCCCAGGTGAGCAGAAGCATGGCCAGGATGGGTCATCTGGCCCTTGGGGCTGTGGGCAGCTCTGTACCCAGTTAGGCCAGATTCAGGGCCACCCCAAATGTGTAGGGCTTTTTCTGGGCCTACCCATGGGCAGGAGGAGAAACTTGAGATTCAGCAGGGCCTCCCAGGAAGCCCATTAAGCAAAGAGGAGTACCCCCCCCCTCCACCTCAGCATGGAGGTGAGAGGAGCCGGGATGCCTCCAATTTGCACTTCTCAGTGCTTCCTTCCCCTGATGAATTATTCATGTCCATGGCCAGGCAGCAAATCAATAATGCAGGAGGCAGAAGCCCTGGCAGGGCCCATCTTCCAGCTGACCGGCTCTGCCCCAGGATCCAGGGAGGAACTCTCCACAGCCCTCCCTCGATGGGGTGGTGTGGGCCTCTGTGCTTGGGTCGCTGAAATCCTTCATGGAAATCCAGCTGTCCCCAGGGCTCCAGGCTGGGAGCTGGGCTGCAAACATACCCAGGAAGGAGGCCTTTTTTTCTTTTTTCTTTTTTCTTTTTTTACAATTTCCATACCTCGTCTGCCTGGAGGGTCCCGTGTGTCCCTCAACACAAAGGAACCATGTGGACTGGTCCAGCCCTGGGAGTAGGAATTCCTGTCACAGGATGAGGGTGCAAGAGACATCCCCCACTCTTCCTCCAGGGCCCAGAGTCTGGCAGGTAGAGACCCAGGAGAGCCAGAGAGTTCATTCTGGTTGCAAGTAGAAACTTCCATCCAAGCAGCAGCTTCAAGACACCTGTTTGACTTTCTCTGGTCCCTAGCAGGTTCCAGCAGATTCCAGCAGACTCCAGCAGACCCATGGTGGGGGGCCAGAGGCTGGGCAAGTTCCGTGCTTCCTTGGGAATGGTGCTTTGGGGGCACACCCACTGTGACCTTCTGACTGCCTCCCACACACACACCTCCTACTCACACGCGCCTCCTCTGCCAAGGGCTGCAGCCTCACTGGCAAACAACTGGGAAGAGGGGTGTAGACATCATCTGCTAGGAAATGCCATACTTACCCGGGGTTCCTCTCTTTGTCCTTCTCTTTGTTTCTCAGTACTGCCTAGATTTTCTCAGTTTGTTACAATAGATCCTTGTAGTAAGAAAAAAACCCAAATGACTATTACTTTTTCAGGGAAGAGAAAAGAACCACTAGAGAAGAAAAGAACCACCTAAGGTGAGACTAGCCAGCTCTCCTTCAGGCTTCCAGCCCAGAGCTTCCCCAAACTTAACATGCAAAGGAACAGCCTGGGGATCTTGTTAAAGGTGGATATTCTCCTTAAAGGGCATCGTCTGAGTTTCTGCATTTTTGCCAGCCCTGGTCATGTCCAAGCTAATGGTCCAGGGAGCACAATTTGAGTAGCAAGGCTCTAGAGTCCATCCCAGTGGCTTCCAACCTCAAAAGACCATTGGGGTGACCACTGGAAAAATTTGTTAAAACCCGGATGCTCCAGGGGAGGCTGGCTGGCTCACTTGGTGGAGCATGCAACTCTGGATCTTGTGGTTGTGAGCTTGAACTCCATGTTGGGTGTAGAGATTACTTTAAAAAAAAAAAATCTAAAAAAAGAAAAAATGCGGGTGCTCCAGCCACACCCCAGACCACTTAAACCAGATTCTCTAGGAGTGGCAGCCAGGCTTCAGCATGTCCTCAAGCCCCCAGGTGATTCTAGACCAGCTCAGCTCACTCCTTTACTTGAGGAGACTGAGGCAGAGAGAGAGGCCAGGGGCTGCCCACGATGACACAGACAATGAGGGAAAAATTTGGGGCCTGGGCCAGAGAGCTTTCCAGGGCCCACGGGGTTGTCTCCTATCATGGGTCGGGGGATGGGGAGGAGGCTGGCAGGGACTCAAGGGGCAGGCCGGGGTGCCCAGAACTACCCAGATTCTGGGATGCTCTCCAAGCTGGGGGCCAGGCTGTGCCCCCCACATGTATCAAGCCCTCACGGTTCCCCAGGATTGCGTCAGGCTCCCAACAGCCTTGGGCGTGTCCAGAGCAGATTATCACCCCATTTACAGATGGGGAGATGAGGTTCAGAGAGGCCAGACCCCTTGTCCCAGGGCACAGCCATCTGTCATGAGGCCTCCTGCATTGTGAAAACTCCAATATTTCCCTCACTGATTGTAAGACACAGGTGCCCCCTTCCCGTTTTAAAGTTTCTAAAATTGGGTTGTGTCTGACGATGTCGAAGAAACCTTCACCACCAAGCCAGGCACTACAGTGATGTGATTGTTACTGGCAGTGCCTGTGGACAGGAGGTGTCCACTCACCTGAGTGTTATTAAATTGGCAGCATTACACTGGCGGCATTTCATCTTCATCTGGATCCCCGGGTGGTGCTTTAAGTATCCTTGGAAAGATCATGAGTCTCCCGGTGAAGGCCACCTTCCTGCTCTTGGCTTCCCTGACTTCCTAGGACAGCCCTCTGTCCCGTGTTCCCCTCCCAGCAGCCCTCATCTACCCAGCTGGCACATTCACTTACCCTGCCCCAGCAACTAACTCCTTCCTTCCAGAACTTTCCCTTTAGGCCACAGGTCCTATGGTCCAGAAAGCCTGTCCTTTTCATCTATGTGTCCTCAGGGTCCAGTATAAGGCCTGGTATGTAGTAAGTGTTCAATGTAGAGGCAGCTTTTAGGCAACAAGCTTGAGCAACGGAAAACTGAGTAAGGTACGGGCAATGCAAATGGGCTCATTAAGGGACCCACCTCAAAATAACCAGTTCCTAAGATTACCAAAGAAAGGAAAATTCCATATGTTCCCATACTCTCTCGCTCCGTCCTGTAACTGTGGCCCCTCCCCACCACCTCGGCACTGACCGGCTCTATTTTGCTATCCTGCCCCATGCTCTCTCACAGTGCATTTGATAAACTTCTATCTCCATTGTTCTGCCTTGGGTGAATTCTTTCACCGCCCTGGCCACCAGCCCCCATTCGATTGGGACACCCCACCTTTGGTGGCTCCCCTATCCGATCGGAGCACCCCACACACTTACTACAAGTTTGTGGAAGAAGAGAGGGAAGTGTCCCAGCCCAGGGTCCTTTGGGGAGCCTCCCTCCCACTCTGGGGCAGAGGTTGCTGCTCCCTCCACGGCTCTCCCTGTGAGCACCCACTGAAACACCTCCACACTGCTGTGGTCTGACTGCTGTGGTCTGACTGCTGTGTCCTTCCCAAATTTGTATGTTGAAATCTTACCTATCAAGGTGATAGTGTGAGGAGGTGGGGACTGTGGGAGGTGCTTAGGTCAAAAGGGTTCTGGGATTAGTGCCCTTATAAAAGAGACTCCCAGAGGGGGAGAGGGAGAGAGAGAAAGGGGAGGTAGGTGTCACTGTGCCCACACCCACACCCTGCTTGGGCTGCCTTCCAGCAATCTGGAAAATGGATCCCTCCTCCTACCTTATCCCCCACCACCACTCCCCACCCCCGCCAACTAACTTGCCTTCCTTCTATAGAGCTTTCCTCTCTGAGTAGCAAAGCATGGTTGCAAGAAGCCAACTTTGGGGTCAGCCCTAGGGACAGGGTCGGTTCACCAACATTTATTCAGTACCTTCTATGTGCTGGGCATGGTGTGACCTGGGACAAGTCCCTGAATGTCTCTGAGCCTCAGTTTACCAATCTGAACCTGGAGATAACACTAGTAACCCCCTAGGATTTCCCCGTGCATGTGAAACACCCAGCATGAGCCAGGCTGTCAGTAAGTGTCGGTTTCCTGGGCTCTTCTTTCTGTGCCTGAGGTCTTTGTTCAGGTGCAGAAAGGACAACTGAGGAAAGGCGGGACCTGCATTCCTCACTGGAGAAACTGAGGCCCAGGGAGGACAAACTTACCCAGCGGAACGCCCCGAGTGTGCCCAGCCTTCCCATTGCCTGGCTCCGGGCCCTGACCCCGGAACTGGCACCAACAGACTGAGTGGATTTTCCCCCAACCCTGTTGTTCGGAATCCTTTGACCCCAGCAAAGGGCCGTGGAGCACATGCACTTTCAGCTTTATTTGCTTCCATGCTGAGCAATACAGAGGTGCCAACTAGAGAGTGTGGTGCGGCGGGGGGGGGGGGGGGGAGGGGGTGGCGCGGGGAGGTGCAGTTCTTGCTGGGACAGGGGGAGGGGCTATGTCTGCATCCAGAGCTGGGGGACCGCTGTGTTCATGCAGCCAGCAGCTGGACCCACGACGGAGCTGGGGCAGCAGGGGGTTAGGCCTGGGGCGGGGGGTCCAGGCTGCCTGTGGGTGGAGGCGACAGGGGAGTCAGGGGACCCTCCCTCTAGTCCAATCTCCACAGGGTGCAGGCCTTGTGCTCCTCTCTGCCCCAGGAGTCAGTCTCCTGAGGCCTGTGCTCCTTCTGCAACCCTCAGAGGCCTCTGAGCTACGTCCTTGTACAACTAGAGTATTCCCACGTTGTCCTTGCCTGAATGGAAGAAATTCCCAGCTGTCCTGTGGCTGTCTGCTGCTGTCTCCTCTCTTTCTCAACTGTTCTGGGCTTTGAGTGTGAACAAGTGTGTGTCTGTGTGCGTGTGACTGCGGGGGCCAGGGCAGGTCTGGGTGTGTCACAGTGTGCAAGATAGACCCCCACTTCGGCCATCGTTCTCCCCCACAAGACCATGCCTAAACCGGCTGACTGGTTATTCTCTTTCCCCCTGGGGTGCTGAAGCTGGGACCCCTGGGGCCTGCCAGGAGACCATGGCCTCATGAACCACCAGTTCCATAGACTTTGTGATTCACCCCCTGGCCTGACCTGACTTCACAAGTGACACGAATGCTCTGGGCTCCCTCCCTCCCTCCCCCAAAACACAGAGGCATCTCTATTTTGGCCTCAAAGGTCCTATAAAGCAAACCCAACCCCTCCTTTAGGATCTGGAGAGGTTGGAGTTTGCTCCCCAGGTGGGGAACTAATGCAGAAACGGGGGCCCCAGAGGGATCCACCCAGTGCCCCTGGGCCCTACACCCCTCCCCTGCCACAAAGCCCCTCCTAGAAGGCTCAGAGCTGCACTGGGGACCCTTCTAGTAGACAGAGCTAACAGGCTCCTTCCTAGGAGTCTGAGAAGCGTCAGAGAGACAGGAAAGGGCCCTGAGAGGAGGCATGAGGGCCCTGAATGGGTGCAGGGGAATCATTCTTTGCCAGCCTGGGGCTAGTCTGGCTGTGGCTGGGAACATGCCCTCTTATCAAAGGCAGTAGCCATAGCTGCTAGACAGGGCATCCCAGGGTAGGAAATCCTGGAACATCCCTCTCTGAGGGTCTGGGAAGAGAAGCGAGCCAGGGAGGTGGGCACAGGAGAGGCCCCTGTGGGTAGAGCCCGTGCCAGGCAGAGGTCTGGGGAGAATCCCAGGCCAGAAATCAGGTAGGAGTTCAAGGGACCCTGCTCAGTCCTTTCAGGTGTCTCATTAGGTCCTGAGACAGAGGCCATGGCGTCACCTCTGCCTCGAGGCATGTGAGTATGTTCCCAAGCCCAGGGCCTCCCTCTCTCCCAAAGACTGGCCTCTTCGCCCAGCTCTTCTCTCTGTCCTAGAACTCTCTAGACCCAATCAACAATAAACCTTCATAAAAAACCCTCTGGCCCATTCCCCTGCAAACAGGACTAACACTGCTAACAGCCTGGGAGCCTGTGGGAAGCCCTCAGCACAGAGGTGGCCCCAAAATCTCCAGGGAAAGCCTTTGCTGTTTTGTGGATGGCCAGGGGCACAGGAGAAGGCACAGAGCAGCCGGTGCTGCCGGGCTGGGAGCCAGAGCCCAGGCCCCACCTGGGGCCCCAAGTTTGTACCCTAGACCATCAGGGAGGGCATGGCAGGCAGGAGGCAAGCTCTGGTCCAGGCTTCTCCCCACTGGCTGAGCTGGGCTGGGGTCAGGCCCCAGGCCACTTGGTTGGTGCCCCAGGCGACAGCACAGGGAGGGAGGAAGCAAGAGGCAGACTGGGTCATCCTGGGAGACGTGTTGGGACCAGAGTTCTTAGCAGAGATGCTCTTGAGGCTGAAAAGTTAGAGAAGAGGTCTGTGGGTCATGCAGTTCCTGCTCCTGTCTTCACCAACATCCACCCTATTATGGATGTGGTGGTCACCTCTCTCCAGGCAGCTGCACATCTTGTGTGCCCAACCGGTCCCAGGGCCTATGCTGAGCGGCACCTGGGCCCCTGGGCTCAGGGCACTGGCTGGGATCACAGCAAGCATGTGGCACAGGCATGCAAGTGGTCTTTTTTACACCCCCCCCAAAAAAAATACAAAAGAGAAAGTCCCACGTCTTGGCTCTCGGTCATCAGACGTGCAGGGAATGCGCTGCTTCTCTCCCAACCACAGTCCATCTCATTTGTGGGACTGGCTCCTCCTCCAACACGCAGAATATGCTGCTTGCTAGATCCCAGGAAATGGTGGGGCCGAGAAACAAGCCAGAACACTGAGGGCAAATACCAGGCTGTGTCCATGAGACTAAACCTCATTATTCGTCAGTTTCACAGGAAATTTAATTTCCTTTCTTCTTCTTGCTTTTCACATCTGATGTGGGCTGACAGTGGGGAGACTTAGGGGCTTGACTCCAAGTCCGTGCTTCGGGAGCTCAGGGAAGAGTGGGCGCTTGGCAGCCGTGGTCCTGCCCTCCTGCGGTGGTAGGGGTGTGCGGAGGCCTCTAGCCGGCGGGGGCCGTCCCTGCTAGCACAGCGCCCTGGTTAGTTCTATTTCTTCTGAACTGTAAAGGGGAGAACAGTTGAGGCAAAACAGAGCTCAGAACAAGTCTTCAAGTCCTCGTTTTGAGGTTTGGGGTGTTTGTTTCCTAGTGGGAGATGGTAATAGGGTCATCTGGTTCACAGTGGCTTGGGACCCCCAAACATAGAACCATCTGTGCCTGAAGTTTTTAAACAATTCCCTTTGCCAACTTGAGTTCGGTAGTTCTTATTTGCCATCAAAAAAGTCATGGCTATGGGGCACCTGGGCGGCTCAGTGGGTTAAGTGTCCAACTTCAACTCAAGTATGATCTCACGGTTCGTGAGTTCGAGCCCCGCATCAGGCTCTGTGCTGACAGCTCAGAGCCTGGAGCCTGCTTCAGATCCTGCGTCTCCATCTCTCTCTCTTTCCCTCCCCTGCTTGAGCTGTCTCTCTCTCTCAAAAATAAAGATTAAAAATAATAATAATAATAAAAAGTCACGGCTAACATGACGAACAGGACAGAGGAGAGTGAGGCACACAGGGTGATACGGAGGCTAATGCCCTGGCCGGAGGTCCCTGTCTTCCATATACCTGACCATATGTGCGTCAGCCCCAGAGAGAGAGCGGAATGTGCTTCATCTCAGATACTTAGTCAGTGGAGGATGTGGGCTTTGAACCCAGGCAGACTGATTACCAACCTGAACTCTTCCCTCTCCAAAGGAGTGGCCAAGGTTGCCCATGACCCCACCGCTGTATCCCAGGCTTTCTGCCCCAAGTTAAATACTCATGGTGCCTCCTTTAATGACGGGGCTGGAAATCTTATTGAAATGCAGGTTCTGATTCAGTGGGTCTGGGATGGGGCCTGAGACTCTGCATTTCTGACACATTCCCAGTGTCAGCAGCCAGTGCCGCTGTCCACACAGCACATCTAGAGTAGCAAGATGTTTAGGGGAAAAGTTTAGACTGACCACTGCAAATGGCAGAGGTGCTTGGGGGCTTCCCGAGGCCAGTGTGTGAAGGGAGGCGAGTGGACCGCACTGACCCGCGTGGCCCAGAAACTCAAAGCTGCACCGGCCTTTTGAGCAGCTAAGAGTCACCTTTGAAAATGGTGCCCCTGCTTGGATAAGCTCCCTGGGCCACCTCTGGGGGCTCACAAAAGTGTTACTGCCACACTTCCACCACATGCATAGTTTACTTCTCGTATGTGCTGGCCGCCCCAGCAGGAATGCTCACAGGGCAGGCCCAGCATTCGCCAAGCAGCATCACATCCATGATCTTGGGTGACACTCGCAGGCTCAACCAGGCACCACACTGGCCCAGGACCTGGGACCCTCGGAACCGAGACTGGAGCCCCCCACCTCTGGTTCCCAGACCTGTGCTCTTTCCACCCCCTTTCCTAATGATCCAGGCATAAGGGAGGTCGGAAGCCAGTCCCACTCTGCTGGGCACTCCCAGGGACGGGGTCGCTTCTCTGAGAGGATTGGCCTGTGGCCCTTATATGCTCTTACTCCATTCCCACCGCCCCCTCCCCTGGGAGCTGGGCTGCACCCTTCCGTGGTCCGCACCCCAAGCAAGCTGGCTCCCTCAGCTCCGCGTGGCTGAGCCTCACCTGCGAAATTGACGGTCACGGCCACAATGATGATGATGATTCCCATGATGATGAAGGTGATGCTGAGCAGCCGGGCCAGGCGGCCCAGCCTCCGGGCCCCGTCCAGGTCCCCCTGTTGCACACTACTTCGAGACTGCAGAGAGAGGGTGGCAGAGACCTCAGGAAGGCTCTTCCCAGCAGCCCTGTTGGGGGGGCCCCTTGCCTGGGCCTCCAGAGCCTACCCAGCCCCCACCTCAGCCCACACTCCAGCACCTACCTCGGGGACAGGAAGCAGGCTTCTCCCGTAGAACTGGCCTGGACCCAAGTGGCTCAGCTCTCTTGTGGGAACCCCCAACCGAGCTTGCCCCTCGCTGGGCACAGAACCAAGCAATGCGGGGCACTTCCTCTCAGGACAGTGATGGGGCAGGGTGGCCATGGCAGGTGTTCTGGTGAAGATGGAGGGCCTGGGAGGGTGGACCAGGTCCAGGCCATGCTGGGCTGGCAGGAGCAGACACACCAGGCCCCTCTGGACCCCTGCCCAAGGCTCACTGCTATGACCACACTAAGCGCCAGTGGCTTTTTATAAAAATGTTTTTTAATGTTTATTTATTTTTGAGAGAGAGACAGAGAGAGAGAGAGTTGGGGAGGAGGGGCTGAGAGAGGGAGACACAAAATATGAAGCAGGTTCCAGGCTCTGAGCTGTCAGCATGGAGCCGGGTGTGGGGCTTGAAACCATGAACTGTGAGATCATGACCTGAGCCAAAGTTGGACGCTTAACCGACTGAGCCACCCAGCGCCCCTCCTGTGGCTTTTTCTGTGGCCCGAGGTGCCTGACTCCTCTCCTCTGTGACCCCTTCTTCCACAGCAGGAAAAAGTTATCTTCGATCCTTCCTCCTCCTATTTTCACCCAGGAACCACATCTTAGTTCAACCAAGCTGACTTGCCAAATCACACCAGAAAGGCAGGTATCTTGGGTTTGAACTGAAAGGCTGGGGCTTGGCGAGAGCCACTCCTGGCTTCACCAGGCCCATTTGATACTTCTTTCTCAGTGAGCTCGGTTTTTCTCAGCCTTATTTAATTCGGTGAAACCAGGTGGGTGAGTGTGGGGATGGCCAGAAAGGATCCTGGGAGCTCCTGGGAGTGGCTCAGGAGGAGGTGTGTCCCACCCTCCCCCACCCCCACCCCTCACCCTCACCCTCACCCATAATGCTTCAGGTGTCAACCTGCTGGCCAGGGCTGACCTGTGACCTCCAGATTCCTCCAGCTCTAGAGCTCCCTGATGCTCCTTAGGCTTCCAGAACAGGCACAGGCAGGAGTCCGCTAAAGGTGTGACTGCTTTCAAGGTCTTAGGCCACTTATTTGGTTATTTTATTTTCGGATTATTTGAGGCTCCTGAGTTCAGCGCAGAAATGTAGTCAAGTCCCTTGATGATGGTGGTGGTGATGATGATGGTGTCTTGAGCCCTTACTTTGTGCTGGGACTTGCTAAGGACTGTACCTGGAAGACCTTCCTTAGGCTCAGAACCATCCCATGAGGCTGGCAGTGTTGGTCACTTTTAAAGGACCTGGAGTTCAGGGGGCGCCTGGGTGGCTCAGCTGGTTAAATGTCTGACTCTTGATTTCGGCTCAGGTCATGATCTCATGGTTTGTGAGATCAAGCCCTGGGTCCGGCTATGTGCTCACAACTTGGAGCTTTGCTTGAGATTCTCTCTCTCTGTGCCCCTGCCCCACTCATGCTCTCTCTCTCTCTCTCTCTCAAGATAAATAAATAAACATATAAACATTAAAAAAAAAAAACTTGTAAAGAAGCTGCAGTTCAGGGAAGAGGGTGCCCCTCTTCCCCAGGTGCTGTTTCTCCTCTCAGAAACCTAACCAACCCTCCACCCCACCTCACGGCTCCCTGTCCAAGCTCCTTCCAGGACAGTGCCACCTGCCTGGTGCAGTGTTTGACCTCAGACTCTCTTTGCCCTGGATCTGCTCCTGGCCTTGTGCTCCTCTGTCCACTTGCCCGATTATTGGCCACAGCCCAGAGTCCTCCCACTCGGTCACAACACCTGTCTGCTGCCACCCTGCTCATCAGTTTCCTCTCCTGGCCAGTTCCCCCACAGTCCTCCCTGGCCCCCTTGCACCTGCCCTGGTTCCAGGTGCCACTTCTCACCCCAGCCAACACAACAGCCTCCTGAAGAGCCTCCCACCCCCAGCCCCAGCTCTGAGCTCTCCTCCTCTCCGTGTCACCCCCACGCCACCATCCCACTCCACGCATGTTTATGCCAGGCCCTATGCGAGGCCCCCGGCATGCGGTCCTAGGGTGGGATCAGAGAGGAGGCGGAGAGACAGGAGCTGACGCATGAGTTCAAAGAGATGATGGTGGCTTAGGCAGTGGCCCTGCCCAGCATCTTCCATGGCCCCCCACCACTGTTCATAGAACAAAGTCCAAACCCAGATCAGCTCTGCACCTTCCTGATTTTATCTTCTACTCTTCCCTGCCACAACGGATGCCTTTGCCGGCACTGACCTCTCCCTGCTTTTGTTCCCGCTCCCGCTCAAACACCACACGTCCACATCCTCTCCACCCGTCGAGGGCTGCCTCGGATGCCACCTCCGTGAAGCTTGCTGAGACTGGACTGATAATGATCCCTAACATGATTTGACCATCTACCTTGGACCTGGAACTATGTTAAGTGCTTGCCATCAGGCAGAGCATTAGAGCATCCTCACACTCCTATGAGTGTGTTAGGGAGGGTTATTAGACCATTTTACAAAGGAGGGGCTAGAGCCCAGAGCACCAAGCAGGTGTGAGAGAAGGGGAGAAAGGCCAGATCAGGAAGGGCCCGAACTACCGCAGGATGGAATCTGGATTTTGTCTTGTAAGCCCTGGGGAGCCTGCAGCAGGGAGAGACAAATAGAGGGTTTCATCAAGACAGGAGAGGGAAAAGATCCAGTCAGAGGGAGAGGCTGAAAAGACCAAGGAGTGACAGGTGCCCCCATGTCCCAGGGCGGCAGGGAGAGGTCTGGACTTGAGCAAAGGGATGCCCTACAGCCAGCAGAGGAGAGCACTGCTGTCCTTGGAGACTAGATACACGTGGGTGCGGGCGGCCGCACGCTTTGACCGGTCTGCAGGCGGGTCGGGGCAGAGTCGTGAGGGTTCAGTCTCCGGACACCAGGGCGCTCGGTGACAATAAACGAGTGTGATCCCGTGAGACATGAAAGAACAGATGGGTCTGGCTTGAACAGGAGGGGGCATGGGCGGGGGCTCGGGTAACAGCCCATCCTGAGGCTCACTTGGACGTGGCGAGGACTTGAGGGAGCAGGTACAGCCTCCCAGCTCCTTGCAAAGGCAGCCAGCCCGGATAGGAGCACAGGCCTTGGAACCAGACCTCCTGGATGCCTGCCCCCATCCTCCACAGCTGTCCCCGCAGCGTGGCTTCTTCTCTATCTCTCCCCGTCCTCAAATACAGTCACGTATGAGTTCCTGACCTCTCTAATGTTCCTCAGGTCTGTCCCTACCTCTCCAGCCCTGAGTCCACGGCTCTAGCCCACTCTCACAGTTTGTTTCATCTGGAGACTTCACAGCCTCCTTCCTTCTCACTGGTCTCTCTGCTCCAGCCTTGCCCCCCACCAACCTCTTCTTCCTTTTTTATTTTATTTCATTTATTTTAAAGAGAGAGCGAGAGAAGGGGAGAGGGGGAGAGGGAGAGAGAGAGAATCTCAAGCAGGCTCCCCACTCACCGCAGAGCCTGACACGGGACTCGATCCCATGACCCTGAGATCACGACCTGAGCCAAAATCAAGAGTCAGATGCTCAAGTGACTGAGCCACCGTGGGGCCCCTCCAGCCAACCTCTTTAGAGCCAAGGTGAGGTCTTTAAACCACAAGCCTGGTCACATGGCTCTCCGTAAAAGGGACACTTTTTTTTTTAATGAAATTTTTCTGTTTCTTTTAAAAATGTTTTTCATTTAAAAACATTTTTTAAAGTAGGCTCCACATCCAACATGGAGCTTGAACTCACAGCTCTGAGGTTAAGAGTCACCTGCTTTACTGACTGAGCCAGCCAGATGCCCCAAAAGGGACACATTTTTATGCCTTGGTGCCTTGGCCTGTACTGTTGTCTCTGCTGGAATAGCTGTCCTCATTACCACATTGCCACTTCAGCTCCTTCCAACCCTTCAAGAGTCACCTCCAATAAAACTTTCCCTGGGATCCACAAGCAATTAATCACCTTCTCCTTGGAGCTCCCATAGCATCTCAGACCATGATGTGTGCCTCTCTTCCCATCTTGTGTCATTAGTTCTTGTGTCAGTCTCTTTCCCTAGACTGTAAGCTCCTTGAAGGCAGGGACCACAAAGGCTAAATCTTTGTGCCCCTTTTATGTAACCTAGGGACTGGCCCTAGTAGGTATTCAGTAAATGTTTGAGGAAGTGAAGAATAATAGAAGAGAGAAAAAGAATGAGAGGTGTTTTCTAACCAGTGAACTTAGTCAGTGGAATGCTTAAGTTATAATAGAAGATTCATGAATGAAATATAGGCAATAGGTCCCACAGGAGAGAGATCTGTTATCTGGGTTTGGGCCCCACCCACTAACCCAGGCCACCTCCAGCTCTCTGCAAGGCCGGCCCAGGGTACTGAACTAAGGACTTCAACACCGAGGCAACATTGGGAGGAAGAAGGGGAAACATACAGAAAGGCTTTAGGGATTTCCAGGAAGTTGAGCTGTAGAAATTCTGGGGCTACCTGGAATCATTACCAAGGGACTCATTCTCGGCCGTAAGCATGGCATGTACTGGGGAGGGGCCCAGGGTTTCAGAGGAGTCCTGCTCCTCACTTGCCAGAGAAATCTTTGTGTGTTCAATAATGATCCAGGACCGTGGAGAGAGGCGTACGTGTGGTTGCTTGGGTTTGAGAGGCGGGGAGGGGAAGCGAGAGGAGAGATGAATTTTTCAGTCACTCTAAACCCAATCCCTCTTCTTTATCCGCA
Source organism: Panthera tigris (assembly GCF_018350195.1). Lineage (NCBI taxonomy): Eukaryota > Metazoa > Chordata > Mammalia > Carnivora > Felidae > Panthera > Panthera tigris. The sequence goes on along the minus strand of NC_056673.1, from coordinate 16,180,588 downwards.
GCACCATCAGCCCGTGCATCCCAGTCACGCGTGTTCCTTTTAGCCCGAGAGACAGCGTTGAGGGAGATCACTGGGAATGGCCAGATGGAGTGGGGCAGACCCGACTTCACTTGCTATGTTGTGTCAGACACTTTATGTGTCATACATTGTCCAGTGTAAACCTCAAAAGTATTCTGTAAATCTTCATTTTCTGATCCGTAAAATGGAGGGAATAGCTGCCTTGAAGGGTAGAGCCCTACTTTGAAAAACAGAAGGTCCCCACTGCTAGCTGGCACTCATTTCTGAAGTACCCCCCCACCCAACATTAGCTCCCAAATAAAAAATCCATCCCTGGAGGCCCCTGGGTGGCTCAGTCGGTTGAGCGTCCGATTTTGGCTCAGGTCATGATCTCATGGTTCATGGGTTCTAGCCCTACGTCAGGTTCTGTGCCGACAGCTCAGAGCCTGGAGCCTGCTTCGGATTCTGTGTCTCCCTCTCTCTCTCTCTGCTCCTCCTCCACTCATGTTCTGTCTCTCTTTCCTTCAAAAATAAATACACATTAAAAAAAATTTTTTTAATCCATCCCTTGACTCCAGAGAAGACCCTTTCTTACTTTCCACGAGTGAATTACCGGCTGCATATACCACACCCCACTTAGTGCATTATCTTCGCCTTATACAAAATGGCTCAGGTTGACGGAACAGAGCCATAACTGCAGTAATGGTTGTAATGACTGCAAATTAATAGATCATTTGTGATTGCAATGGCAGTGGGAATGGTGAGGGAAAAGATGAACTCAGGTTAATAGATTGGTGAGGAAATACATTGAAAAAAGTTGGAGAGAGCCGGTAGGGGGTGGGGAGGGAAGAAGATAGGACAGGGAGAGTGCTGGGGAGAGCTGCCAGCGGAGGAAACCAGCCAGAAGCAGGCGGCAACAAAAATTATCAGGAAAGAGTTTCCTCCACCGGTGAGGCTCAAGCCAAGCCCCCCCCGGGGAGATCTGAGGGGACTTGACAAATTGTGATCAGCTGAGCACTGATCAGCTATTGGTCCTTCCAAGGAGAGCAAACAAATGCAGGCGGGTCAAAGCCACGGGATGTGCTTCATGCCCCCTTCACACCCCTCTCTCTGCAACAGAGCAATTGTTTCTGGAACACCCTAACTACAGGGTTAACTTCAGTTGCTGGAGAGTGGGGAAGCATCGGTGGGGGAGGGTTCTGGGGGAGGAGTCAGGCACGCAGCAGCTGTCAAGGTGGGTGGGGGAGGGGGTCCCGGAGAACCGGAGAACCCATAGTATGCTGTATGTTAACTAACTTGGATTTAAATAAATAAGGAGTACGTCAATATTTTAAGCCATATGTCTGAGTGCTGGCTGATCTTCAGAGCTGGTTGGGGCTCAGCACTCTTGCCGAGTGAATGGATGAACGCGTACATGAATGAAAGGGAGCCTGCAACACATCAGTTAAATAATCAGGTCATCCAAAATGCCTGAGAAAGGAAGCCTGGAGCCACTCTGGACCTCTTTAGCGCTCCCGCATGTCCTAAGGGAATCCACCGAGAAGGGGCTGCTCAGAGGTCTCCACGACAACCACAGACAAGGCTGCCCCTCCCCAGCTGGTGTCAGGACAGCTGAGACCCCATTATCCCCCAAACTGGTTAAAGTCGGAATTGCCTGCCCACTGGGGATTTGCCCTTTCCTCTGACGTTACCAAGTTTCACTTAGTATTCATAAAAACAGCAACCGCTGCCATTTATGGAGCATTTACTACGTGCCAGGCTCTGGGCTAGGTGTTTTCACACATATTAACCCAGTTAATCCTTCTGGCAGCTTTACGGGGTAGACAGTTTCATCACGCCTATTTTATAGATGAGGGAACTGAGGCAGTTGAGTGATTCGGACATGATCACGTGGCTTAGGAGGCATGGAGCTGGTTGGTAAATGAGGCATGTACACCCGGGCCTATCTGATGCTGGTTTAAGCACCATTGTCAACTGAAGGACCGCCGCCTGGGGTCCGGCACCCCTTGCTGACAGGAGACCTTGCTGGCACTGATGAAGAACATGGCCATTTCTCAGCCTGACTCAGAAGTCAAACGGATGAAGCTAGCCCTGCCCCGGCCACCTCAGGAGGCTCACGGGAGCCTGCAGTGCTGACCAGGGCTGGGTCTGCATACCTGTGATCCCAGCCCCTCAGGTTGAGCCCTTGTCACAGCGAGCCCCTGTCAAAGCCACAGTGGGAAGGACACTGCTGGTCCATGAGTCTTCCACTGATGGAGTCAGTAGGGGTGCAGAAGGACGGGGGTGGGGGTAGGGGGAGGAGGGTGGAGAGACAGAGGGAAGGAAGTGGATTCTTCCCTTCCTGCACAAATGTCTCAAACATGTGGCGTTCCTGGGAGGGACACACCATCCTTGTCCCCAAAGGTAGCTGCAGGCAGGGTGGGGTCGTGGCGAGAACACTAGATTCAGCACCCAGTTGTGCCACCGTGAGCAAGGCTCTGTTCAAGTGTCTCTGTTTGCCTTGTGTGTTAAGTGAGAACAATTAACGTGACTCGGTGAGCCTCACAGTAGGGCGTGCTCTGCAGACAGTAGGCTGTAGAGAGGCTGTCAGGGCTGTGGGGCTCTGCCCTGGGGTCAAGGGCTTTACTTGGTAGCCAGAGTTCTGATGTCTGTCTCCAGGACCTAGAGACGTCAGCACAGGAGATGTACTAGCTGCCCACACCCTCTGTCCCTCCTTCACCCCTGCTGCTTGGGTGGGGCCGAGTCTCAGCACTCCCTCCTGTGACCCAGACTGGCTCCCAGAGAGGGGAGACAACTGTGGGCACCCCCTGATAACTCCCCCCCGCCAAGCAGGTTAGTGTAGTGGCTAGAACCCCAGCTCTGGCTCCGGGCATCCCTCTGGTCCTAGGTTCCCCAGTGACCAGCAGGTTCTTTCACACCTGCGCTTCAGTTTTCTCCACTGTAAAAGGAGCATAATACCAATACCAATGGGTTATAGAGGCCAGGTTCAATGAGATAATATATGTGAAGAATTTGAACCTGTGTCTAACCTTTAACAAGTGATATTATCCCCTAACACTGGGCTCCCTCGGGCTCCTTCCTGCTGGCTTCTCACAGTTCTCTTTGGAAATTCATTTCCACAGCTATACACCCCATCTGGCCACCCCCCCACACTCCCCTCCTCTGCAATCTCAGCCCCTGCTATCTCTCTCTCACAGCACCTGCCCTTAACTTCTTTGAGCCTCAGCCTGTGACCCCTCCCTCTCCTCCGTGGTCACCACCATCTTTCCAGCCTCACTGCCTCCCAATCCAGCCTGATCCTTCAGTGTACCACCTCCGCCACCCTTCCCGGTGTCTTCTGTGCCCCCTGGTCTTGCCCTCATGGCAGCTTTGCCATCCCCAGCCCTGGGTGGGCCCGGTGTCCCATCTATGACTCTGTACCTATAGCCGGAGAAAAGACACACCACCACACAAGCTGATGACAGTTCAGACCCGTGGTCTCCAGCCTCAGCAGAGCCCTCAGGCCATTGACCTCTCTGTCCCTTGTCACCTCTCCCCTCCCCTGCCACCAGGCCCTTCTTTCTCAGCAAATGGCCTTGCCCTCCACATCCCTGGTGACAAGGAGCCCATGTAGCATGAGCCAGCTCCTTTTCCTTTGAGGATTTCTATCTGCTTCTGCCCCCATGGCCTTTCCTGCAGGCTCCCGGGGACAGGGTCCTTCTGGATCCCAATCTGCACTCTTCACGGACCTCGTCAGTCACCTCTCTCTTTTCTGCCCAGCCTCTCCATCACCAGGGTCACCAGGGGTCTATATATGGCCAAAACAGTGGACATCCCCATCCTAATTTGACCTGATCTCCCTACTGAGTTTGACCATCCCTCCTCCTTCAAACTCACTCCTCCCAGGGCATCTGTCCCTCTCTTCTAGCTTGCCTTCCACCTCCTGAAGTCTTCTTTCCAAAACTCTTTCCTGTCTACTCCCTCCACCCACCCCTTAAATGCTGCAGTCCCCAGAGCTCTCTCCAAGACAGCTGCCCTATTTTTGAGTGGAGACCCAGGACTGGGAGGTGAGTGCAGCTGATCTCTCCTCAACAATCCTCTCATCGGTGAGTTCCTTTCTAAGCCACTGCTTGGCCTGTGCCTTCATCACATCACTGCCTAGACTATCTCGAGAGACTCCTATGGAGTCTCCTGTCTCCCAGCCTTGCCTGCTCTAGGTCATTTCCCACAGTGCACTTGGATGTTTGTTTTAAAATGTGAACAGACCACGGCACCTGGGTGACTCTGTCAGTTAAGCTTCCAATTCTTGATTTCGGCTCAGGTCATGATCTCATTGTGGTGAGATTGAGCCCCGAGTTGGGCTTTGTGCTGGGCATGGAGTCTCTTAAGATTCTCTCTCTCTCTCCCTTTGCCCGCCCCCCCCATGCTCGTTCTCTCTCTCTGTTTAAAAAAAAAAAGGTAAAATATGAATAGACCACATCATGCCTCTGCTTAAAATTTTTCAGGGGCTCCTCAGAACCACTAGGATAAACTTAATTTCCTAGAGCAGGGTCCCTGCCCCCCTCCCTCCATCACCATACTCTTGCATCCTTGGGCCACATGCCAAATAGACCAGGTTATCCATCTTCCCAAATGCCTAGCATGCACCTCATTCGTAGAAGAGATATATTCATTCATGGGGGACCCAGTCATTCTGTACCACTTAGTTCCCTCCAAACAAGCAACTTGCCAGTCAAGCATATGGTTGACTGAATGAATGAATACATTGTCCATGTTAACAATTCTTAGAAGGTTTCCAGAAACCCTCTCTGCCCCTTGCCATGGCCCTGGTCCAGGCCTCTTCTCCGCTCACCTGTGCCTCTGCAAAGCTTCCCTCTCCCAACCTCTCAGCTCAGAGGGGCCCCTCTGGTCCCTCCTCTCATCCTGCACCAAACTGGAAATCCAACCACACCCCACTCTGGCTCCAAATCCTATGATATATATGCAGCAATGTGGGGGAAGCTCAAAGCCAGTCCCAAATGACCCCATGCTGTGTGATTCCTTTGATAGGAAATGTCCAGAAGTGGCAGATCCATAGAGGTTGAAAGGCTAGTGGTTCATTAGATCTGGGGGAGGGAGCACGGGAGAGATGGAGTGATAAAACAGGCTTGGGGGGTTGGAGGTGAGGAAAATGTGCAGTAGATACGGCTGCACTCATCTGTGAATGCACTAAAGATCTTTGAATTGTACACATTGAACAGGTGAATTGCATGATATGTGTATTATATGTTAAAGCTTTAAAAAAAATAAAAAAAAAGAAAGAAACAAATATCCCGTGATGGCTTCCCATCCCTGGCCAGGGAGACCCTCAGCTGCCACTTAATCACTGCTACGGCGTCATAGCACTTACTGTGGTTCTTAAGCACATTGTGTGGCTGATCTCACGTCACCCTCACACAGCTTTCTAATGTAGGTGTTACGCAGCACCCATTTTGCAGATGGGAACACCGAGAAGAGAGATTCGAGGGACTTGCCCGAGGCCACACAGAATCTTGCTGTTTTTTCTAGCACGAGTACTTCTTGCAATGTGTGATAGGAACTGTTTACAAGTTTCTCCCCACCGGACCGGAGGCTCCTGGGAATTGGTGATTGTGTCTGGTATTCCCTGCCCCTGGCCCAGTGACCTTCAGAACTGGCTCAGGAACCTGAGAAGGACGTAGAAATGTATTGGGGGTGGGTGCAGTGGTCTCACTGTCTTGGACCCAGGTTTCCTCTGACAAAGGCAGCGTCTACCCAGCCTGCACCCTGCCACCCCCACAAGGAGATGGATTCTAGCAACTGTTTTCTCCTGGGCCCTTGTGTGGTTTCCCTCCCAGAAGCCTGTCTCCCCTCCCGGGGCTTCTCCCTGTAACCAAGAGGTTGGCCCTGCCCAGAGCCCCCAGCTGCACCCCTGAGGCCTGGTTCTGCCTCCCAGCTGCCCCCAAATGCAGCAGGCAGGACAGGAAGCTCCTCAGAGGCCCCACCCTGGGCCCTGCTCAGCCCTGCTCTTGTGCCCATGCCAAGTCTCGGACTCAGGAATGCTACCAGTGTCCCCTGACGTACTGGCGAGTGGTGCCAGATTTGACAGGGGATCAGGGAAGGCATCCCCGACTGGACACTGGGCCTTAGTGAAGTCACAGGAGGTGTTTGGAGAATAGGGGCCTTCTCAGGAGACAGCCCGGGGGCGGCAGGAGTGACCACAACTCCTGAGGGGACTCAGTGATAGGTGACTCAGCAGTGGAGGTGCTCCAGAGGGAAGCAGACAGTGTCTCCACACAGAGTCTCCAGCCCTGACCAGCCTGGAGCTGGTACTTTACCCTCCCCACTTTCATTCTTTTATTTATTTATTTATTTTTTCATTCCGAAAGTCTCTCTCTCACCCCCTTCTCTCCGTCCCGTCCCTCCCTCCTTCCTCTTCTAGGACCTCAAAAGTCACTTGCCAACATGTACTGACATTTTCTATGGATCTTCTGTCAGTTGCTCTAGCCAAATGGCTTGGTTTGGGGACAACCTATGGCAATTTACTCAAAACCTTGTGGGACAAGTATGTGAGAAGCAATGACTAGCCCACATGCTCCTCCTTGGCAAGGCCAGCCATGCCCTCTGACGCTCACATTTTTCACACATTTTCCCCTACCCTGAAGACAGATGCTGAAATCTGTGTAGCCACGAAGCCCAGAGGGCCCCCAGCAAAAACACCGCTGCCCAGAGGAGCAGCCTCGGGGGATCCAGGCCCCAGGGCCCTCAGTGCATGGCAGGGAAGCCACAGCTCTTGGAAACCAGAGCTGGCAAAGGCTGTTAGAATACCCAGGTGACCTGGGATGGGGGGTGGGGGCAGCTGGCTCCCCTTCTGAGAACTGGGGGTCCCGAGACCCCACGCTGGCCACAACCTCTGCTGATACGCAGCCTCACTCAGGATGACTCCTCGGGACACCCCCGCAAAAGGCAAGCCGCCCCCACCCCAACTTGGCCATCTTTCTGCTGTGTAGAGTTTAGCTCCAGGCGGCTCCCTGGGGTCCCCTCCCCAGCAGGGTTGCGTGCAAGGTGGATCTGTGATGCCGAACAGGAACAGCAGAGATGAGGGAGGACAGCAAACAGAAGGTCTCCTGTCCCCGGCCCCCTCTCTAACGGGGGGGTAGCAGGCCAGGTGAGAAGGGGAGTCTTCTCCCGAGCCCCCAGCCCCCCTACTTTGCACCCAGACAGAGTGTCTGGTGCCTCCCAGAGGACCATGCCTGCTGAGCCCTCACCTTGCCCCTGCCCTGAAACCCAGCAGCACTTACCATGATAGAAAAGATGAGGGGGATGAGGTTGAGGGGCCAGACGGGGCAGAAGCAGGAGGTGATGGCAAGGATGAGGTAATCTCTGGGGACTTCTTGGTCCTGGGCAGAGGAGGCGGTGACAACGGAGGATGCCCGCCTAGAGCTGGCTCGAGAGGGTGACCAGGGGAGTGCGGCTTCCTGGTGCCCCTCGGACACCACCTTGAAGGGCAGGCCATGGCCATTCTGCTCCAGGTCCAAGGCCCCCGAGAGGGACTTGGACAGCTTCAGTGGCTTGTCGTGCTTGCCTTCCACCTTAGTGAGGAGTTTCTCCATCTCCGGCAGGTCTGTGGGCGAGGCAGTGCCTGGCTCCCGGGCTGGGGGAAACTGAGGCTGCGCAGGATTGGCCATGTCGGCTCGGGCCTTGGGTTGCTCCAGCTCCAGACTGAGACGATCAGTTCCAGGGGGACCTCAGCACACCATTCCTCAGCCCAGACTGGGGGCCCACGGGTCAGGGGCAGAAAGGTCGCCCACGGGAGCAAGGGCCAGCAGGAGCCTGGCGGGGGGCGGGGGTCGACTTCTCTGGGCCAGCCAGAGTTCAGAGGCTGAGGCCTGCCTGATGCCCCCCGCGGAGCTTCGGAAAGCTGGAGCCTTCAGCTCCGTTCAAGTTTGAGGCCAACTTTGCCGGTGCTGCTGACAGCACAGATGGGCGGGGAAGTGACAGAAAGCAGCTCCAAGAACAGACAGAAGACACTCCTCTCCCGGGTGAGGCTTAGGCTAAGTCCAGGAGAGAGAGAGAGAGAGAGAGAGAGAGAGAGAGAGAGTACACCACACAGCCTCCCTCTCTCCCCACCCTCCTCAGAGATGCTTTTCCTTTTCAATTCCCCTCTCCCCTGAGAGCCACCCAGCAGCGTACTGCCCTAGCCCAGCCCAGCCCAGCCCAGCCCAGAGGGACTTGAGTGGGCCTCTGGTTTCTGCTGCAGCCACAGAACCTGCTTCTCTGGGCTGGGGGCTCTGGAAGGGGAAAAAGACAAAGTGGCTCACAAAAGGGTATGTCTTCAACCGTCCTGGGAAACTGAGCCTCTGCTTCTCTTCTGCTGGAACAGACTCCATCCACTTCCTCCCGTCTGTGCACTTCCTCTTATCTGCTGGGAAACGCTGGGCCCTGGACCTCTGGCATCCTACCTCGACCCTGACCTCCAACCCCCAGAGGTGCTCAGGTCACAGCCTGGCTCCTGGCTCCAGGAGGAGAGGGAAGCCTGAGCACCACGGGAGGATCCTGCCCGAATTGGTTTTGAGCACCTCACCAAGGGGTGGGGCAGAGGGGTGTCAAGGGAGGAAGTGTGGGTTCCATCTCATGCCCATCAGAGCTTTCCAAGGGTGCTTTGATTTATTCATTTTTAAGTTTATTTATTTATTTAGAGAGAGTGTGTGTGTGAACGAGCGGGGTAGGGGCAGAGAGAGCGAGAGAGAGAGAATCCCTAGCAGGCTCCATACTGTCAGCATAATGCCCGACGCGGGGCTCGAACCCACAAACTGTGAGATCATGACCTGAGCTGAAATCAGGAGTCAGACACTCAACCCACTGAGCCACCCAGGCACCCTCTGGGGTGCTTTTAAAGAGCAGCAAAGATATTTCTGTTCAGGAGCTGCCTGGGGCAGATCGCAGCTCCAAAGTTCTGGTAGACTGTCCTCTCTGATTCCTACTGTCTCTTGTCTTTCTTCATTTCCTCTCGTGTCTTCTCCCTCTGTTTCAGCCTCCTTCTCTATTCTCCACATCTCTTTCTATGTCCCTGATCTCTCTCCTTACATAGTTTCATAAGGACGACCTGGAACCACCGTACATGTGTGTACATGTGTGTGTGTTGGGGCGGGTGGTAGAAGAGGGTGCGGGAAAAAAACCTAAGACCCTACGGTCATCCAGGATGGGGGTGGGAAGGTAGAGGAGGGCCGGGGGCTCAGAGGTTGTAAAGTTCAGATCCTTTGACATCACAGATTAGAAAACTGAGGCCAGAGATGGAGAGACACTCATCCCAAACTGTATCTCAACCAGACGCCAATCTCTTATCCAGATCCCCAGATCCAGGGGCTGGTTTGGAGCAAGATGAGTCATTTGAGCGGAAAGAAAGAGCTTGGGTTTGTGTATCAGGCCGGCTTCAGAAATGCTGCTTCCAGAAAGGGCTGGGACAAGGTGGAAGAGGGTGTGTGACTGGCAGAGAGAGGGAGGAGTAGGCCACAGACAGGAGGAAGAGCCACGTGCTAGGGGCTGAGGGGAGGCTGGGGAGCTGCAAAGGCACCCGAGGGGCCAATGAGCTTTGAAAATAGTGTGTGGCTTTGGGGCAAATTTTCGAGTTTGATAAATTTGACTATATTAAATTAAGAATTATTGCTCCATAAAGGAAACCTATCGTTGTTTGCAAAATGCAAGGCACTCCAAGGCAGTGACATTGTTGTTCTCTTGCCAGGGGTGAAGGTGGCGGGGGGCTTCCTCCTCATCTTAGTGGGGTAGGGAGAGTGAGCTTGGTTCCCTGGTCCAGGAATCTCTGGGAATGTGCTAGTGTCTTTTTAAATATGAGACCTCCTGCAAAGGGTGGTAAGTCAGGTGCCTGAGACCCCTAGACTCTAAGTCAGTGTCCACCCTGGACAGAATTCCATGTTACGGCCTGGAAGCTAACCCTGGGAGCAAGGGACTCAGGCCCTCCATGGGGCCGACAACTGCCCAGCCCAAAGATTCCATAGCCTCTAGCCAAATGTGACTACTGAACTACTTAAAGCATTTCATTTTTTTTCAATGTTTTATTTATTTTTGAGAGAGAGAGAGAGAGAGAGAGAGAGTAGGGGAGGGGCAGAGAGAGAGGGAGACCCAGAATCCAAAGCAGGGTGCAGGCTCTGAGCTGTCAGCACAGAGCCCGATGCGGGGCTTGAACCCACGAACCATGAGGTCATGACCTGAGCCGAAGTCAGACACTCAACCCAATGAGCAACCCAGGCGCCCCTGAAATGTAGCTAGTTTAAATGTGCTGGAAGTATAAATCACACTGGACTTCGAATACTTAGTACAAAAAGCAATGTAAAAGATCTCATTAATACTGTGTACATTGGGTACATATTGAAGTGATAATAATGTTGATATATTGGGCAGAATAAAACATGATTAAAATTACTGTCACCTCCTCCATCTCTTCACTTTTTAAAAAGATACCTACCAGAAAATTAAAAACTAAAAACATGGTTTGTATTACGTTTCTCTTGGGCACTGCTGGTCTAGAATAGAATGAACCCGACATAAAAGGGGGCCTTTCTGACTTAATAAAAACTTAAAGCGAAAAGAAAAAAGGCAAGAAGTCCCCAGGGTGGCTCATGGCAGTGGGGTGGCAGGACCAGTGGCTGGCTTTCAGGGACTTGGGGACCCAGGTGTGCTTGGCCGCTGGGTGATGCTGGGCTCATGGTGCCATCTAGTGGCCTGATAGTGATGATGGGAATGATCACAGGGTGGGAGTCGGGAGAAGGGGAGAGACCGGAAGAAAGAGCATCAGGTTGGGGCTCCAAGGCTGGTAAGCCCAGCCCAGCCAGCTGCCCCTGCTCAAGCCTGCCGTTGCCGCCCCCGCTCCCCCCACCCCCAAATGAGGTCTCAAACGGAGGACTGCAGGCCATATTCATCGTACAAAATGGGTTTGGCTTGCACAGAGCTTCAGACTTCTGGCATGAAGATGTGGGAACTCTGGGCCCGTTTTCTGCAGAACAGCAAGCCGCTGGGCCAGCTGCAGCCTTTAGAAGGAGCTCCTCCAGCTCTGCCTTCATGAGGCCTGCCTGTCTCAGGGGATTTCAGCCGTGAGCCTGCAGCTAGACAGAGGGACTGGCCTTTCTGTTCCGCGGCTGTCTGGCCGGGCTGCTTTCATAGGGAACTGAAAAAAGTCATCCTCTCTTCTCTCCCCAGCTTCCCCGCTGGGCTGTGAGGTCCTGGAGTGGGCAGGTGTGCCCTGGCCCCCTTGCCCAGGGCCTGGCCCAGTTAAGACTGGCTGGATGAAGCAGAGGAAGATGAAAGCACCAACCAAGTGCCCAGGGTGTGCCTGCATGGACACTAGTTCCTACCTCTGCCTGCCCCCAGCCTTAGTGCACCCTAAGCAAGGAAGACGCTGAGGTCAGCAGTGGAAGGGAAAGTGGACCTGTAAGCTGGGGTGGGGGAAGGAAGCCAACTTCAGAAGGATGGGTAAGTCGGACCTTAATCCAAGGTAGAGGTAACAGAGCCCTCTCAGATATGTGCCCCATGGCCCTTTCCACCCTTGGTCTATGACTGGGTGTCAGGAAACCCTATGGGGCTGTCAGGACAGGAATAATTAAGCAAATCCCTCTTGTCACTGAGGGCTTCCTGAGCTCAGCTCGCCCTGCACCCTGCACCCTGCACCAGGGACAGCTGCAGCCTTCTGGTATCTGTGTGAGCATGTGCGCGTGCGCACACACACACACACACACACACACACACACACACACACGCTGTAAGAAAAACATGATGTAGTCCTGTTCTCATCAGCAAGCACCTGGGTTTCACATCCAGTGAGGTGAGATCCCTCCAAAGGAATCCACTCAGGACACTTTGTCCTCACTGTCCTGGCTCAAAACATTTCTCTACCTACCCCTCTTTGGAAGGCCCTCTAAGGAGACAAATCTTTCACCTTTAAAAAACAATTCTGAAGAACCTAATAGATACTAACTCTGTTTGCATCCTTCCAAATTCTTGCAGGGTGTGTTCATGTACCTACATGTCTGTCTACAGTTATAATCAGTGGGCACGGACCATTTTGTGACCTGCGCTTCTAACTCACGATTATTTTTACTGTTAGAACACCAGAGTTTCTTAGCCGCGCCCCTATGGTTGGGCATTTTTATTGTTTCAAATCTTTCACTGTGGGACTCTGGGACTGCCTTTTGGAAAATCTGTTTTTCTTTTTAAATTACTCCCTTGGAGTGTTTTTTTCTTTAATTTTTGTTTTGGAGAGAGACAGTGAGCAGCGGATGGGCAGAGAGAGAGAGCAGGACAGAGGATCGGAAGCGGGCTCCACAGCTGACAGCAGAGAGCCTGAATGTGGGGCTCAAACTAACCGACAGTGAGATAATGACCTGAGCTGGAGTCAGATGCTCAATCCACTGAGCCACCCAAGCGCCCTCCTTGGAGTGTTTTTATTGTGACTTTGCCAGTTTGTTCTCCACCAAAAAAAGGAACAGATCCACAGAACAACTAGAAATCTGTTCCCACGACCTCTTCTCCACATCCCTGACAACATCAGTCTTAACTGTTGTTTATTTTTGCTGGTATGTCTCATTCCTTGCTAGACAGACAAGGTGCTGCTTCCTGTGATGGAGGCAACGAGTATAAGGAAAGGAGTTGGAAGGCCCAGACTTCCTAAGAGAAGCCAAGAGACTGCGTGTATGGGAGCCCTTTATGAGCCGTGGACTACTGTAAGCGTCTACTTGTTATTCTTCTCTGACTCCCTCTCCTTCGAGCACTATTTGAGTGGATGGTTGGTAGCAATCTTATATAATTTCTGTCTTGAGGTATACTGGTCCTTTGTATCTTTTAGCCATGACTTTTAGCAGCTCTGTCTTACATATGTGGTTTCTCTTTCTAGTGCTTTTCTTTCTATATTCACTTAATAGTTATCATTGTACTATTTTTCTCTATATTTGGACAAGCCTAGCTGGTCTCGGTTGACAACGCCCATTCCTTTCATAATCACAGATTTAGCTGCTCCTCTCCACAGTAAGTCAGTCATCTTGGAGAATGGATACAGGCTTGGGAAGCAGATTTTTAAAAATCAGGGGCACCTGGGTGGCTCAGTCAGTTAAGCGTCCAGCTTTGGCTCAGGTCATGATCTCACGGTTCATGAGTTCAAGCTCCACGTCGGACTTTGTGCTGACAGCAGGGAGCCTGCTTTGGATTCTCTGTCTCCCTCTCTCTCTGCCCCTCCCCACATAATGCTTTCTCTTTCTCTCAAAGTAAATAAATAAAACTTAAAAAATAAATCAAGCAAGGGGCGCCTGGGTGGCTCAGTCAGTTAAGCAGCCGACTTTGGCTCACATCATGATCTTGCAGTTTGTGGGTTAAAGCCCCACATCAGGCTCTGTGCTGACAGCTCAGAGCCTGGAGCCTGCTTGGGATTCTGTGTCTCGCTCTCTCTCTGCCCCTCCCCTGCTCACCCTGTCTCTCTCTCTCTCTCAAAAATAAATAAACATTTAAAAAAATCAAGCAAGGGTTTCAGAAAACCCAGATGGCCCATAATGAAGGGCATTCTGGTCCAGGAGACTCTAATGCATCAGGGAGAGGCAGGGAGTACCTGTTAGATCAATACAGACATGTATGCACACACAAATATTTAGACGTCCACACGTCTAGATAAGCACTCCTGTGATGTGTACACATCAGAAAACTTTTATGGCATTAAAAAAAAATTGAATGCTAGGCAAACACCTATCAGCGTGAAAATATACAAAACACATGGCCCTGATAAAACAATAGCTAATGTGTGTGGACTTTAGTTTATAAAACACCCTCCCATGCATTCTGTCTTTATAACAACCTACTGAACAGAATATGTCGTAATAGCTTCCACTCAGTGAGTGCTTACAGGCACTATGCTAAGTGCTTGAAATGCATTATCTCATTTAGTCTGCACAACAGCCTACGATGTAAGTACTTATTTTAGCCTGTTATACAGAGGGGAACCCCAAGGCTCAAGTCCCTTGAGCATTTTGCCCAAGGTCACTCAGCTGGAAGGTGAAGAGACTGAGAACTACTTTCACATCCCTCCCTCTGACTTCACACATCTGCTGCACATTCACGCCTCCACCTGCAGGGGGCGCTCTCGCCATTCCTGCACTGACCGTAAAACTGGGCCAGAACTCTGAGCTCTCTCTATCCTGCAACTTAAGAAAACAGGACTTGCTGGTCATTTTATCATGTTTCCAGGACATAAAAATCTGGGTCTAAAGCTAGGCAGAAGCATTGTCCAAACTGGTCTGAGATTATAATAATATACAAACAGTAACAATTTATGAAAGCCTTCTAATTGCCAGAAATTACATTATGAACAAATGTTAACCCTCACAGCCACCCTGAGGTAGAATCATCTGTGTCAGAGGTGAGGAACTAGAGGCTTAGAGAGGTCAAGTGATGCCATGGGTCACACATGTAGTAAGTGGCAGAGCGGAGACTGGATCCCAGGCCTGTCTGGCTCTTTCCTTTACACTATCAGACGGTGGCACTGCCTCTCCATGAGATGGAAGGCTCAGTGGGCAGGTCTGGGGCCAGATTCCCACATTTTGTTCCTGGTTGGACCCTAGGACTCCTCTGCCCAGAGTCAAAGCTTTCCTGTGATCTGTGCGGCAGCTACCTGCCCTGTGAAATTGGGAACCCTGATACCTATGGGCCGAGGGCAGGATGCCAAGTGGGCCAGCCAGTGTCTCACTTGCAGAAAGCCTATATCTTTAATTAAGGCACTGAGCCTCATCTTGACTGTTTTGGGGACCCTTCACTTATCCTGGGGTCTATGGCTGTCTCTCCAGCTTCCGTCATAGCCCCCATTCCGAGCTGTGTAACTCTTCTTCTCCAAGCTGGCAAGTGTCCAGCTCTCCAAGGAGACCAGAGAACCCCCAGCCCTCCTCTGGCACATCTGGGTTCTCACCCCAGCCAGCAGCAGCTGCAACATCAGCCCGGTCAGCAGGAGTGAAGCCAGACACTAGCTTGGGAGTGCTCATCTTAGATGCAAAAGCTCTCCAGACTTCTCTGGGAGGGCTGGTTGTGCCTCCCACTTTCTCAGCAGATTTGGCCCTAATTCCCTTGACCTCCTCCTCATAATCTTTCCTGATTCTATGTCTGCCTCTCATCATAGAGGCCCTGGCTCTATGCACTGGACCAATTTTCCCTGGGAGCTCCATTCACCCACACTCAGGGTACAAGCAGGACTCACCCACCCCCAGTCCCTGGTCGGCCCTAGGCTTCCTTTCCTGAGACTGGTCCGGACTCTTCAACCATTGCAGCCCTCACGGTGGCTCACTGCAGACAGCAGCTCTGCAGGGTGACGGGTCCCAGAGATGAGGCTGACTGCATCCTGAGTCTCCTGGTGCTGCTCCCCCTCTCCAAATAATGTCATTTCCCACAGTGCTCCTCACACTGCTCAGCCACACCTAGGGCCCTGCCATGAATCAGGTACCTACCTGTGGGAATCAGGCCGTGGGAGACCGACATTCCACAGTGAGCCCCCAGACCTCGGGCCTTTCTGCCACCCTGGGCCACTGGGCCCAGTGGACATCTGATAGCAGACGGAGATGATAGCTTTTCCTTTTTATTTGGCTCCTTCTGTTGCCTCTCTTAGATCACAGACTTGGGGTATCAGCACAGGCTGGGGACATGGACCCCACACTGTCATCAGACCACACCAGGTGTCACCCACACTCCCACCTACAAGCCCCTCCCACCCCCCCCCCCCCCCCATCCAAAAGCCCTCTTTCTCCTAAAAAGCAGCAAGAGATAGGACTCAGAGGCACAGGAACGCAAAGATCACTTTCTGAGAAGAGTTCATCAAGTCCAAACATAAAAAAGAACCCAGCAGGATCCTGCTCCTTTCCTGGAGCTGCCATCCCTGGTTGGGCTTCAGGCTGAGGAGGGAGGTGCTGGGGAGCGCAGCCTTGGGCTCAGTTCCTTCCTACTGGCAAGGCTGCCTCCTCTCTCTCTCTCTCTGGCCTCAGCCATTCAGTTTTTCTTGGTCCAGGACGGTTTTTTGCAGTCTTCCCTTTAGTAGTCATCCTGCCGTTGGCTCCTCCCTGGCCGGCCTCCCTCCAGGCCCACCGGGTCTCTCTGGAGCCAGTCAGGAGTGCTGGAAGCCCAACCCGGGTCCCGCTCGCGGGTGGCCCCGCGGCCAGGCCAAGGGAGCCCCGGGACCGCGGCGCCAGCTTCCCGCGGACGCCTGGGCCGCGCCCTGAGCCTCGGCCACCGCCCTGGGCCGTCCCGGGTGCGTGTGCGGGGAACACGAGGCGCAGCGCGGCGCGAAGGGGCCGGGGGGCGGCGGGGCGGGCGGCGGCGGGCTGGAGCCCGCGTCCCCGCCGCCCCCGGCACGCGCGGCCTGGCCGTGGCACTCCAGGTGCCCGCAGTGCCAGCGGGGCGCGGGGCTGGCGCGCAGGACTAGGGAGAGCGCCGCGATGCGGTGGATGGCCCTGCGCAGCGTGGCGATCTTGGAGAGCCTCTTGCCGCCCAGGTCGTGCCGCAGCGCCCTGCGCAGCGCGTTGAAGGCCTCGTTGTAGTCCAGGATGCGCTTGCGCTCCCGCACGTTGGCCGCCATGCGCCGCGCCTTGGAGCGCGCCGGCCGGGCGCGTTTCCTGCCGCTCGCCGTCTCCTCGGCCTCGCCGTTCTCCTTCAGCACCCCAAAATCCCTGCCGGCCTCCAGGCAAGAGCCCCCCAAGTCCTCGGCGGGGCCCTCGGCCCCCTTCAGGCCTCTGAGGCCTGGTCCCGGCCCGCCTCGGTGCATGGCCTTCCCCGGGCCTTGCAGCCCCGGCTCCGGCTCGCGGGGCTGACAGTCCTCACCTACTGAGCGTTGACTCCTGCAGGCTGGACACTCCCGGACAGGCCTTCTCTAGCTGGGCTTTATGGCACCACGTGGCTCTCCACCCTCCTCATCCATTCATCTCCCTCCTCCTGCTTTATTACCTGCCTCCAGGTAGGTTGGCGAGGGAGGAACCGGGAGGAAGGAAGCAAGGAAGGGAGGAAGCATGCAGATTCTTGCAAGAGGGGACCAGACCCGGCAGCCCGGCCATGCCTGGGGCAGTGCTCCAGCCGCCAGGGAGAACTTGCCCTGCCTCACTCCAGGGCCTCTCTCGGGTGACCAGGTTGAACACACGTTCCACCTGCAGACCCCAAATACAGTGCCAAATTTGGCCCCTGGGCAGGAGTGCCGATAGGTACACAGAAGGGTCGCCGTGGTAGTTGAGTGTGTTTCAAGAACCTTGAAAGTTCTCGTCAAGGCTTGTACAACCATAAAGCTGTGCTTGAGCAAAGCATTACTGTCCCCGTGGGGCCAATAAGGGAGGGACAGATTTGATACAGCAGGGGCCTGCAGGTAAGAGAGACCTGAAGCTTCTGGCTTTTCCAGCTACCAGAGTGAGCTTGCCTGGGATTCTGGGTTTGGGTTTTGTTTGGACCTTACTCTCCCTCTATCTCCCTTTGCCCCCCCCTTCAGAAGGCAGAACTGGACTGAGCCAGCAGCAGAGGGTGATGGAGATTGTCTTGTGAAACCCTGGCTCCCCTTGTGGTACCCATCAGGGGCATCTTTTGGTGTTCAGGGTCCTTGGGCTGCTCTGTCTCATGACACAGCACTGCCATGTTATGAACTCAGTGAACCCACCCACCCACCACCCCTCCCCATTTCCAAGGATTTGAATGTAAATTTTTTTTCAAGGTTTATTTTTGAGAGACAGAGAGTGAGTGGGGGAGGGCAGAGAGAAAGACACAGAATCCGAAGTAGGGTCCAGGCTCTGAGCTGTCAGCACAGCCCAAGGCAGGCTTGAACCCATGAACTGTGAGATCATGACCTGAGCAGAAGTCGGATGCTTAACGGACTGAGCCACCCAGGCATCACTCCCCCCCGACACACCTCGCAGGGATTTGAATTTTAAATAGAGTCTCAGAAAAAGAATAATGTTTAATCCTAGAGAAGGACCCTCAGTGGAATTTCAGGCATCCACAAGTGAGTTATTTGAAGCAGCAAAGTCAATGTCATTCCCAGCCACAATTCAAAAGCCTCCAAAATGTGAATGTTTGCTCTGGCATCCAGCTGGGATGAGTATAGGGTTCACATCCTTCTCACCAAAGAGCATACCAATAATCCCATTGTTTCAAACTATTAATTGCTCTGTGGAGAAAAAGAACACGGCACTAGGAAACAAATTGTGTATTTATCTGTGATTATTTATTTTATTATCTGTCTTGCTCACTAGACTATAAGCATCCTAAGGACATTTGTATTTCTGGGGCTCTATTCCCCAAATCTGCAATATCTGTGAAATTACAAAGTGAATGAAAGCAGACAGAACTGGATGTTTTCTCAGTCTGTTTCCATCATCCCCACAACACACACACACAAACACACACCAAATCACACAGAAATGCATGCCTCTAGCAGGATTCTATACAGAGCATAGGCCACAGATGTCCAACTGTGGCCAGTAGAATCCAGCTTAACTAACAGGATGTCAGTCTCAATGGGTCATCTCAGGTGAAGAGGTCATCAGGTCAACACCCAGAGAATTTGGTTCCTGAGTATCACATTCTATGGCCACCTCTGCTGCTACCCCTATCCATGTCCTTTAACCACTCTAGAGAGAAATGAGTCACTGCCCTGCTCATGGGCTTGCCCAGCCCTTCAGAAAAGCCTGGCCCCTAGGGTCCAAGGTAGGCAGGTCAGGAGGCAGCAGGTGGATATTTCATTCCCAGAAGGGCCAGGTGGGAGAGGTGATATGGTGAATGGGAGCCCTCCCCCGCCACCCCCCAGGCAGTGTCTTCTTCTGAAATTGCCCCCATCCAGGGCACGGTTGGACATATGAGCGCTTCCAGAGAATTCCACTGGACAGGGAGTCAGGAGACCTGGTTCTGGTTCTGCTACCAACTTGCTACATGACTTTGTGCCACTCCTGTTTTCTATATACTTCAATTTCCTTTTCTTTGCAAGGAAGACATCCTTTCTACAAAAGAAGGTGGGCAGGACCAGCTACATAATTTGCAGCGCCCTGTACAAAATGAAAACTGGGGCTCCTTGTTCAAAATCATTGCAAATTTCGAGACGGTGACAGGAGAACATTCAGCTGAGCTGGGGGCCCTTTTAAGCATGGGGTGCCCACGTCCCATGCCAATGAATCTGGCCCTGAGTGTAGGACATAGTAGTGTAGAGGTAATGAGCACAAGTTTTGGATCAAAACTCATCTGATATTTGAGTCCTCCACCTGCAAAATAGGATACCAGTCTCAGAGGACTCAGTGAAATAGACTCCAGTAAAGAGGAAGCCTCAAGAAATACTGCACCTGGTTTTCTCAAGGGTAACCTCAGCCTGAGTATGACCACCAACAGGCCTCCCCTCCCTCATGGTGTCTCCAGGGAGCCCATTACCCATGATCAGGAGGAAATAGACGGGCAAGCCCCAAGCACCCCTCACCTCCCCAGAAGGATGGAGATGACCTATCTGAGGAGTCCTTCCCACAGATCCTCAGGGCAGCCTCCCAGAGGGGAGAGTCTGCCTGGGGCAGTGTGTGAGGTGAGGGAGGGTGCCAGTCAAGTAATAAACAAGCTTAAACTGTTTGCATCACCTTTCCCTCCACTAGTGAGAACTCACAATCCACCATGAGCAGGATGCTGCTTAGCAATAATTACTAGTAATAGCAATCATCCTCTTTTTTTTTTTTAATGTTTATTTAGTTTTGAGAGACAGGGAGAGAGGGAGTTGGAGCAGGGGAGGAGCAGATAAAGAGGAAGACACGGAATCTGAAGCAGGCTCCAGGCTCTGAGCTGTCAGCACAGAGCCCAATGTGGGGCTCGAACTTACGAGCTGTGAGATTATGACCTGAGCCAAAGTCGGATGCTCAACTGACTGAGCCACTCAGGTGCTCCTCATTATCTTAGTAATATTGATACTGATTTCTATTGAATGCTTATTATAGGCCAGGCATAGCACTAAGTGCTTTGTATTTATTTATTTATTTATTTATTTATTTATTTATTTATTTATTTATTTTACTAAGTGCTTCTGAAACATATCTTGGCCACACAACAATCCTACACGGAAGGCCCTGTTATTATAATACCCATTTTACAGACTGGAAACTGCAACCTAGAGAAAAGTAAGTAACGTGCCGCAAGTCAGAGGGCTGAGCTGTGTGACTCCTATTTACAGACCACAGTCTTAACCCCTCTGGGCTGGACCTGCATTCTCAACTCAGGGAGTCCCACACCCCCAGCACCAGCAACCCCCACTGACCACCTGCAGGTATTAGAGGCCTGGCTCCTGCCCTTGGAAACAAAAGCCATTAAGAGATTCAAACAGTTTCAACCAAGTGTAAAAAATAAAAAGAACTTGTCTGGTACAGAGAAGGGTTGGAGTAGGGAGGGAGGGCCCCCCAAATGAAGAGAGACAAGCAGGAAAGAAGAGAGAATATAGCTGGAAGCCAGGAAAAGTCCTGAGCAGCCCAACTGCCTGCCTCCTGGGCTAAGATTTGCTGCCTGGTGTTTCCTTGGCTAATCATCTTTCTGACCCCAGCTGGACTGATGGCTGCTGGGACCCGAAGGAGAGCACCGGAGAGCAGAAGTGACAAACCAGGGCTCACATGCTTACCCTACGGCAGGTGAGCAAGGGCCCAGTAAGCCAGGAGTAGCCGGAGGGGATTCAAGATCAGCCTGCAGCTTCCTACATGGGCACGTTGGGAAGGCTTTAGGCCTCTTTGTCTGTAGAGTTCTGGATGGATCTCGGCGGCCTGCAGCGGGTCACCAGCTTCCGCAGCTTTCCTCCTCGGTGAAGCCAGCCCTGAGCCCTTCCCTGCAGGGCTCCCTTTCTTAACTCCATCTCAGAATGTAGCAGATCATATTATATACTGTTATGTTCATGTTGTGTCCACATCTGGGACTGCCTCTGTACTCCCAGGCCTACCACAGTGCCTGGTACATAGGAGGTGCAAGGAAATATTTTCTGAACGTTGACCAAATGGTGCAATCCTTGATATTAAGAAATTCATGAAACTCTGGAAATTCCACACTGCTCTGATCAAACGGGCTCTATATTCAAATCCAGTAAATATTTATTGACCATCTACAAATACCGGGCCCAGTGCTATAAGCTTTAACATGTGTTGACAGCCACAAGTATGTGTATTACCTTAAGTCTATAGAAGCCCAATATTATAATAGAAGGAAATAAACCTTGCAGCCAAATAAAAGTGCTTTAAAATTCCCCACCCACCCTATTCCCTGGGGGGAATTTGACAGCTGTCAAAGCTGTGGTTCTCAGGGCACCTGGCTGGCCCAGTCAGTGGAGCACGTAACTCTCGATCTTGGAGGTTGTAAGTTTGAGCCCCATGTTGGCTGTAGAGATTAAACATAAAATCTCAAAACAAATAAGCTGTGGTTCTCAAAGTGTGTTGTGGTGGCAGCAACATGGACAGAAAACTTCTCAGACCCCACCCCATGTCTACTGAATTCAAAATTCTGTCTTAAGAGCAAAGGGGCAGGGGCTCCTGGGTGGTTCAGTGGGTTAAGCCTCCAACTTCAGCTCAGGTCATGATCTCACAGTTCATGAGTTCAAGCCCCGCATCCTGCTCTGTACTGACAGCTCAGAGCCTGGAGCCTGCTTCGGATTCTGTGCCTCCTTCTCTCTCTGCCGCCCCCACGCCCTCTCTCTCTCTCTCAAAAAAGTAAAATATTAAAAAAATTTTCTAACAGCAAAAGTGATTGGAATGCTCAGAAAGATAGATTTGTTCTTCCAGAGTCTAGCTCAGTGGCTATTAAATACCAGCTTGCATAAGAATGCCTGTTGAGGGTTATATACATTATGCCTTGCATGCCACAATTTAATGTTTATTCAAGAGTAATTGTGACTACACACAATTTGTTTCTTGCACATTAACTTTAGAGCATCCCTATCAATGCGGTGGATGCAGGGAAAATTTATGGCAAGAGACAACTATGGGTCTCAAAAGGAACAAAATAGCCATAGAAAATCAAAAGGGAAAAACAAAAACAAAAACATGAGATTGAACCACTGACTTCTCTTCTGGCCCCCTAACATGAACCCTTAAAACGAGATTGGGGAAAAACAAAGAAAATGTCCCAACAGCACAATTTCCCAGGCCTGGAAAGGAGCCTACCCTCCCAATCCCTTCCCCCCAAACAGTTCTGGCTTTTCCTTCCCGTGTGTCGTACGTTTCCAGGCCTGCTCCCCCACCCTTCCCCGAACAAGTCAGGAAATGGCCCACGGCTCCAAATTAATAATTCTGAGCCACACTCTCTTGACAAATGGCCGGGGTTCCCGGAGTGAAGCGCCCCCGCCACCCTCGGCCCACCGCCCACGAATCCCAGGAATCCGGGGGAGGACTCCGTCGGATCCCGGCTGCAGTCCCCGGGGTGTGGGGCTCCGCGGTGGGGCTCGGGCGCGGCGAGCGCGGGCAGTGCGGCCGGACTTCAAAGGCGGGCAGCGGGGCAAGCATTTCCGCGGCACCTGCAGCGGCGGCGGGTCCCTCCCGCGGCGCGGCTGGAACCCGCCCCCGCCCAGGAGCACAGCTTCACCCGGCCAGGGCGGGCGGAGGGAGGAGGGGCCGCGGCCGTGATTTAGGGCCAGGCGGTTCCGCTGGCGGCCGCGAAGGTGCCTATTACCGCTCGACTGGGCCTGGATTTCAGAAATTCCTGCTCTTCCTCTGGAAGTTCCGGCGTCGCTCCCCCGGGGGGAGGGCAGAAGTCCCACCTCGGAGGGAAAGCCCAGACCGAGGGACGGGCGTTCCGGGGGAATCGAGCCCACGGGGTCCTGAGAACTCGAGCGGGGCGGGAGAGCCGACCCCCAGAAAGGCCTGCAGTCTTCCTTCGTTTTCAGGCTGAGACCCTTAGCAGTTCAATTCAGAGATGGGCTTAGAGTAGCGGTAATTTGGGATCCGGCAGGTTCGGGTTCAGTTTCAGGCTCTGCTCATTCATTCATTCATTCATTCAACAAAAATGTATGGACTGCCTACTGTGCTAGTTACTGGTGTAGAGTAATAATAGAACAAAAACCTGTCCTCATGGAAGTCACATTCTAGTGCGGAGAGCAAATAACGAGAAAAATAAGTAATTTGTATAGTAAATAAGTACCATTATAAGTATATCAGGGGGCACCTGAGTGGCTCAGTGGTTTGAGCAACTGACTCTCTTGTTTTGGCTCAGGGTTGTGATCTCACTGTTTGTGGGTTCAAGCCCCACACCCAGCTCCACGCTGACAGCATGGAACCTGCTAGGGATTCTCTCTCTCCCTCTCTGTCTGTCCCCCCCCCCCCCCCGTAAATAAATAAACTTAAAAAAACAAACCCACAAGTATAGGAGCGCCTGGGTGGCTCAGTCAGTTAAGCGTCTGACTTCAGCTCAGGTCATGATCTCGCTGTCTGTGGGCTCCAGCCCCTTATCAGACTCTGCTGACAGCTCAGAGCCTGGAGCCTGCTTGGGATTCTGTGTCTCCCTCTCTCTCTGCCGCTCCCCTGCTCATACTCTGTCTCTCTCACAAAAATAAATTTTAAAAAACATTAAAAATTTTAGAGAAAAAGTATATTAGAAGGTAAAAATAACACCAGAAAACAGAAAATGAAGAGTGTATGTATAGGTTCAGGGGTTGGGGGATGTGGGGTAAGGGGAAGCCCACCTGAGAAAGTGACATCTGAGTAAGGATTTGAATGAGACAAGGCATTGTGGCTATCTTGAGGAAGAGCTTCCAGGCAGAGGGAACAGCATGTGCATAGGTCTTAAGGCAGGAGAGTATGTCTGAGTTTCAGGACAGCATCCACAAGCAAGGTGGCCAGTGAGGGTGGGACAGAGCAACAAGTGAGCTTGGGTCACTTAGCCATGTAGGCTATGGCAATATCTTCCCATTTTACTTGACAAGATATGGGAAGTCATTAAACATTTATTTCCTCCCCTTCACTTCATGGATCTTTAAAAACAAAACCTGGGCGCCTGACTGGCTCAGTCGGAAGGACCCTTGGTCTCAGGATTGTAAGTTCAAGCCCCACACTGGGTACAGAGATTACTTAAAAATAAAATCTTTTAAAAATAAAAATTTGGGGACACCTGAGTGGCTCAGTTGGTTAAGTGTCCAACTCTTGATCTCAGCTCAAGTCTTGATCTCAGTATCATGAGTTTAAGCTGCTTTGGGCTCTACCCTGGGCATGAAGCCTACTTTAAAAAATTAAATAAAATAAAAATGTTTTTTTTTTTTAATTAAAAGAAAAAAAGAGGGGCACCTGGGTGATTCAGTCAGTTAAGCGTCTGACTCTTGGTTTCGGCTCAGGTCGTGATCTCACAGTTTATGAGTTCGAGCCCCAAGTCAGACTCTGCACTTAGTGGGGAGCCTGCTTGGGATTCTCTCCGCCGCCCTCTGCTCCTCCTGTGCTCTCTCTCTCTCTCTCCCCCTCCCTATCTCAAAATAAATAAATAAACTTTTAAAAAAGAAGAAGAAAGAAAAACTATTAGCTTTCTGTTTCTCCAACTGCTGGATGAGGACTCTCCCCTCCCCTCTGGGCAGCACCCATCTCTTAGTGTCCTTCCTCCCCCTGCCAGTGCTCTAGGAAGAAAGGCTTCTTCTCTCCTCCCTGCCTCCACTCCACCTCTTCTGGGGACCTTGTCTCATCGGTTGCCTCTCCCTTGGTTTCACAGCTTTCCCTCTCCACTGGCTCCTTCCTTGGAAATACAAATGTGCTTGGGCTGCTTTCTCTGACTTAGTCTTTCTGACAACCTACAATGAACATCTTCCTTGCCTCGCCCAGCATCAGTTCTCACCCCTATAAACGAGGTCTGGCTCTTGTCACCCCCAATCGCCAGTCTCCTAAAACCCTCTTCTCTTTCATTCATCCCCTGTGATCCCAGCAAGCCTTTCCTGGTCAGTTAAGTTACACATTTATTGAGCACCTCTTTGCCAGGTCTCGGATTAGGCACTGAAGATACAATGATGAACAAAATGGATGTGGTTCCTGCCCTCACGGAGCTCACCATCCAGTGCAGAATAGTATCTCGTAAACAATTGTTTTCCATAGCATGAGACAAGAGAACGCAAGGTTTAGAAGTGGTGCAGAGGTTGGAGGATGAGTTTCTAAGAGGGGACAGGAAGGGTTTTACAGGGGAGATGATGCCTGAACTCGATTTCAAAGGATGAATAGGAGTATAGGAGGGTGCCAAGCAGACAAGGGGTGGAAAGCATTGACAATCTAGGGAGCAACATATGCCAAAGCCTGGACGTATAAGCCATCAGATGGGAACAATGCAGTCAATTGGCTTTGCCAAACCATGATATGGGAGACCAGGGAGTGGGGGATGAAGCTGGGGATTATGAGGCATTATGCCAGAAAGCTTGTGGTCACTGTAGGTCACCAGGTACCACAAAAGGATATTAAGTTGAGGAGTGACACAGTTGTACATGGATTGTAGCTCCTTTGAGCAGTATGGAGAATAGATCTAAGGCAAATTGGTTAAGAAGCTACTGCAGGGGTTCAGGTGGCAGGGGAGGGGCCTGAGGTATGCAGGTGTGTGTGTGTGGGGGGGGTGCTGGAGTCAACATCTGTTTGGAAAGTAGAATTGGTACATGGAGGCAACCAACTGGATGTAGCAGATGATGAAAAGAAAGTGCTATTTCCCTGTCCCCCTTCAAAAACTGGAAGTCTGGGATTTCGGATCAGCTCCTGGTGATGGGCTCTCTGAACTAGGGTTCAGGTGTGGACTTGGAGAATACTCAGGAAAGGCAGAGAGCTGATGGTGTTATGGTCACCTCTGGGGCTGGGGGTGGGGAGACCTGGGGCACTGGAGCATTCCTGCATGGTTTTTTGTTGTTGTTGTTGTTGTTGTTGTTGTTGTCATTGTTTGCTGGTACCATGTGAATAGTCTTTTTTTTTTTTTTAATTTTAGTTAGTTAACATACAGTGCATTATTGATTTCGGGAGTAGAATTCAGTGATTCATCACTTACACACAACACCCAGTGCTCATCGCAACAAGTGCCCTCCTTAGTACCCATCGCCCATCTAGTCCACCTCCCACCCACCTCCCTCCATCCACCCTCAGTTTGTTCCCTATTGTTAAGAGTTCTCTTTTGGTTTGTTTCCCTCTTTTCTCTTATCCCACCCTTCCCATATGTTCATCTGTTTTGTTTCTTAAATTCCGCATATGAGGGAAATCGTATGGTATTTGTCTTTCTCTGATTGACTTACTTCGCTTAGCATAATACATTCTAGCTTCATCCACGTCATTGCAAATGGCAAGATTTCATTTTCTGATGGCTGAGTAATGTTCCAGTGTGTGTGTGTGTATACATATCTTTTTAATGTCTATTTAAAATTTTTTGATGTTTATTTTTTGAGCAAGTGAGAGAAAGAGTGTGAGCAGGGGAGGGGCAGAGAGAGAGGGAGACACAGAATCCAAAGCAGGCTCCAGGCTCTGAGCTGTCGGCACGGAGCCTGATGCAGGGCTCAAACCCATGAACTGTGAGATTGTGACCTGAGCCGAAGTTGGACGCTTAACCAACTCAGCCACCCAAGGGCCCCTTTAATGTTTATTTTGTTTATTTTGAGAGAGAGAGAGAGAGAGTAAGCACAAGGGAGGAGGGGCAGAGAGAGGGAAAGAGAGAATGCCAAGCAGACTCCACACCTTCAGCACAGAGTCCGAAGTGGGGCTTGAACCCATGAACCATGAGATCATGACATGAGCCCAAATCAAGAGTTAGACACTTAACTGACTGAGCCACCCAGGTGCCCCTATACCGCATCTTCTTTATCCATTCATCAGTGGATGGACATTTGGGCTTCCTCCATAGTTTGGCTATTGTTGATAATGCTGCTATAAACACGGGGATGCATGTACCCCTTCGAATATGTATTTTTGTATTCTTTGGGTAATACCTAATAGTGCAATTGCTGGATCATAGAACAGTTCTATTTTTAGTTTAGTTTTTTTTTTAAGAGCCTTCATACTGTTCTTCAGAGTGGCTGTACCAGTTTACATTCCCACCAGCAGTGCAAGAGGGTTCCCCTTTCCCCACATCCTTGCCAACATCTGTTGTTTCTTGTGTTGTTAGTTTTAGCCATTCTCACAGGTGTCAGGTGGTATCTCATCATGGTTTTGATTTGTATTTCCCTGATGATGAGTGATGTTGAGCATCTTTTCTTGTGTCTGTTAGCCATCTGGATGTCTTCTTTGGAAAGTGTCTACTCATGTCTTCTGCCCATTTCTTTACTGGGTTGTTTGTTTTTTGGATGTTGAGTTTGATAAGTTCTTTATAGATTTTGGATACTAACCCTTTATCAGATATGTCATTTGCAAATATCTTCTGCCATTCCACAGTCTGCCTTTTAGTTTCGTTGATTGTTTCCTTCACTGTGCAGAAGCTTTTTATCTAATAGTATTCTTACCTGGGGGGAGGGGCACCTCCATGGTGGGGCTCTAGGTGGGAGGGATTCCTCGCAGCTGGGACAGACCGGAGTCTAGGTACTTGACTCCTTGACTTGAGTGTGGAGCAGGTGTCCTAAAGAAACGGGCAAGAGAAGAGAAATTGCTCTGCCAGCACCTGGGCCAGTAGCCGCGAGTGTCCTGTGGGGCATCCACAGGAGGTTATTGCTTAGGTGTGGGTCCAGCCACCCCCTTTCCTGTAATTCCTATGAGTTTCCCAAACTTGAACGCCAGCCTTTCTTTCCATTGATCTTGTGAGCTGCCTCAGAGCTACCCAATAAGTTCTTCTTCTGCTTAAGTGAACCAGATTGGGTTTGGTTGTTTACAACCAAGAATCCTGACAATACAAAGCAGAGAGTAAGCAACCATCCTGTTTCCCCTCTATTACTCCCCAGCCTGTACCTGCCACGTACCGGCTTTGAGACCTGGGGCAGGTACTTTAGTCTCTTTGACCCTCAGTGTCCTCATTCTATAAAATGGATTGGTAACTGCCTCCCAACCAGATTGGGATAAGTAAATGGCACCATGCAGAGAACCCTTGGTGCAGTGCCTGGCACATACGTACTTATTACTATTTTGTTATTATGATTGCTATCCTCTCTCTGGCAGACTTACCACCCCAGGGGTTCTTTCTTCCACTCTCATGCAGGCATATGGCTCTCTCCCCCTGCTCCAACTCCCAGCCCACAGACTCACTTCCCTCAGTCAAGCACCCCTGACAGCTTATTCCTTCTTAGTCTAAAGCTAGAATATTTCTTGGCCCTTCACCTACACTCACCTCTGCTGTGCCTATAACACTTAACAGCAGAATGAGTTGTTTGGGCTCTGGAATAGGAGCATCATTTATTAGCTGTATATCCTTGGGCAAAATGCTCAGTTAACCTCTCTGAGCCTCAGCTTCCTTGTCCATAAAATGGGGCCATATTATAGTACTGCTTCATCAGATTTGTTGTGAAGATCAAATGAAACAGCATGGTATGCTCTCGGCACAGGGCCTTGGTCCTCTAAGTGTCCAAGGAATGCTAACTTTCTCCTCCTGCTGCCACCCTCCTCCCTTCCTCAGCCAGTCTGGCCACTGCAGCTGTAAATCATCCAGGAAGTAAGAGCATCCTCCTTCCTCCCATCCCAGTACCAAACTCCTTATCACCTCCACCCACTAATGACCTGGTGATTGGCTTCTCATTAAAGCAATGACAAAGGGCCTCTGTGATTTTAGCGTGGTTCTAATCAGCCACAGATCTGCCCCAGAGTCAGTCGGGGATGAGGTAGGAATTCTGGGTCCTGGGGCCAGGCTTGGTGTAGACTGAGGACACTGCCTCCCTGTCTCCCGGAGAGGCAGCCACTGCCCCTGCCTGGAATTCTTAGGACAGGGCCCTGCCGTGGGGGAGGAGAAACAGGGCTCTTCCCCAGTGCCCAGGAGGCTGACAGCCAGGTGTGGTCTCAAGGAACCACCTCTGCCTTCCTGAAGTTCAATTTTCTCATCTGTCAAGTGGGAACCGTAAGTAATATCCCCTACCCTGTAGGGTTGGTGTGAGGATAGAATGAGATAAATTGAATGTATATTTCTATGACTTTGTAGGTGTTAGTAGATGGTAGCCACTTTTACTGTTATTGCTTTTTCATTATTATCAGATTCCTATTTTTATTATTATTGGAACCCAGGTGCCAAATTTTCCAACTCCATTTGATAAATACCTTATTCTGTCTCCAGTGATGTGTAATGCCACATGTCTATAATGCCACCTCCAACCATTTCTGTTTAATCCTCGTGTGATCTGGCAATGCCTTGGTCTCCTCGGTCATTTTCAGAATTGTTTTGGATGTTCTTGGCCCTTTACGCTTCCATGGGGATTTTAGGATCCTTCTGTCTAGTTTAATCATCTCCATGCTTATTCTTCTTTGACTCTTTTCTATCTCTTCTATATATGTTTCTTTCTCAAGGTGGCTTCCCTCATGGTGGCAAAATAGCTGCAGGAGTTCTAGGAGTCACATGCATCCTCCGTCATGCACAAAAGGGGAAGAAAACCACCAAGTAGGCAGCTCCTCAAATCCTGACCCATAGCGACCAGAATAATTAATAGTGTCCATTGTTGTTTTAAGCCAATAAGTCTTGAGATAATTTGTTATGTATAGCAACAGATAATTAATACAGCACTATGCCACTTCCCAGCCTTTCCTGCAGTTGGCTGAGTTCTCCTGTGAATATCTGCAGAAGTGATGTACAGTCACTCGCAGTTCTGTGGATAATAATGCAGCCTCCACGCTCCGTCCCCTTCCTCCTGGCTTGAAGACCTAGGGCATCTGTGGGAGCTGGGAGCGGGAGTCTAAAGGGAGAAGAAGCCTGGAGAAGGGCTGCATCTACCATCACCTTAACTAATACAGTTTTCATACAGAGTCTTACAGATTTTTAAAAATACAATCAATGTTCACTTAAATTTGCTCATAGATTTATGAATTTCTTTGCTCTACGTTACCTCCTGTGTCTCAGGCATTCCATCAGGGGGCGTTTATTTCTGCCTCAATTACAGTCTTTAGAGTTCCCTCTACTGAAAGCCTCCTGGTGATGACTCTCACCTTTATTTCTCCCATGCAAGTCTTGGTTGATGATTACATTGAAAAAAAATCACTTTGAAGATACGATGTTGTCTTTTTACTTCCACTGCTATGGAAGTAACAGCTTCGGAGTAACTGTCACTCTCTTGAAGGTAATTTTTTTTTCCAGATTGGTTTTCAAAGCTTTTCGGTGTTTGTGGGTTTTGATAGTTCACTATAACACATTTAAGCATGTGAGTTTTTTAAAAATTTTAGTTTCTAGGATCTGTTGGGCTTCTTGAATTTGTGGTTTGTTATCTCTTCTAGACTGGTGAAATTCCTCTCCTTTATCTTTTCAAATATTGCCTCTGTTGCTTTTTGTTTTTCTCTTTGAATGGTTCTCCAATCACAGATAGGACAGACTTTCTCATAGATAGATCTATTCTCCTCACTTCTGCTTTATTCTACAGATAGTTTTTAAAAACATTTCCATAAACTTCTGTTTAGTTTCATCCTCCTAACTTCTTGTGATGTAGGTAGGGAAGAGTGCGTCTTTTGCCAACAAGGACAAACTGGACTCAGCAAGGCAAAGGCATTTTCCCAAGGTCACACAGCTCCTGGTAGAGCAAGAAGACAGTGAGGCAAGTGATAGCAAAGAGACAGTATTATCTGCTCAAACAAGGTTAAGCTCCAAGGACAGATAGCCAGGGGTATGAGTCCTGGACCCACTGCTCGCTAGCCTAGTGACCTTGGAGAAGTCACTTAATCGCTTCTTGTTGGGATTTTGCCACTTGCAAAACGGGAACCATAAGGCCTAACTTGCGGGCTGTTTGGGGAAGTTCATGAGATAGTATATGCAAAATTCCTGGCACCGAATAAGGCATTCAATAAATATTTGATGAATGAATTAATAAAGTGTTTAGCCCGGTTTGGCGCAGTCTCTCAATCAATGTGAGCGATTGCTCTTCTGTTTATACTTTATTTATATAAATAAGTTACAATTTGATGTTATCAACATTGTCATTTCCACAAGTCCCTCAGAATCTGGGAGCCTCTGGGGGCTCCTGCCCCTGCCCCTCCAAGGCTCCCAGACGTGCCCAGCGCCCGCCCCAGGACGCGGCCCGCCCCGCCATAAATCAAGCCCAGAGGTCTCCGGGGCCTGTAATTAACATGCCGCAGGGGGCGGGTCCGAGGCGGCCCCGCCCACCCTGTCCCTGGGGCTTCCTGCGCCCCGATCCTCTCCAGAAGGGGGAGGGAGAGCGCAGGGAGCTGGGGGGTCTCGCAAAGCCCCCTGATTTATTGCCCTTTGTGTGAAGGAGATTTACGAGCTCAGACCTGGAGCGGGGACCTTGTCGGCAGGCGCGGAGAGCGGGTTTCCCAGAGGCAAGGGAGGCCGGTGGTCACCCGCATAAGTCCTGTGGGCTGGCGGTGCACGTCCTGCCACCCCGTGGGTCCGGGCATCTCCCTCGCCAGGTCTCCCGAGGGCTCCGAGCGGGGGCTGGGCGATGCGGGGGGTGGTGGGCAGGCAAATCCCTAGCTTCCCACCTTGTAACACTCCGTGTCCACAGTCTCCTTTGCTTTTGTGTCAGGGGAAGAAGCAGCCCCCACTCCACCCAGGGCCATCCCTTCAGCCTCCAGAACAGACTCCATCAGTTACTCTCCTTCTGTTATGAGTCAGCGTCTCTCCCCTGGCTCCTTCCCTTCAGTCCATAGATACGGTGCTATTTCAATCAATCAATTGCTGCGTGACAAACTACCCCAAAGTGGCTTAAAACACCAATCTGTTATTTCTCATGATTCTGTCGGTTGATTTGGCAGTTCCTCTCCTCGTGTGATGTCAGCTAGGGTCATTGATGATTCATTCATCTGGGATCTTCTCTGGTGCTGGAATGCCCAAGACGGCCCCTCCCGCCTTCTCCAGGGCCTCTCTACAAGGGTCATCTCTCCAGCAAGATAGCTTGGACTTCCTTACAGCATGGCTGCTGGGTTCCAAGAGGGGAAAAGGGGAAACTGCTGCTTCTCTTAAGGACTGAACTTGGTGGGAAGACCCGAAACACCACTGCTGCCAACTCTCTTGGTCAGAGCAAGTC
The DNA here is from genome assembly GCF_018350195.1 of Panthera tigris. Lineage (NCBI taxonomy): Eukaryota > Metazoa > Chordata > Mammalia > Carnivora > Felidae > Panthera > Panthera tigris. The sequence continues at coordinate 16,148,523 of NC_056673.1, read as the reverse complement.
TCAAAGCCAGCACAGAGGGAGGGAAAATAGATTCCAACTCTTGGCTGATTGAATGACGTGTGTCCATGGATTAGAGGAATTATTGGCAGCAGTATTGGGAGACTATCGACCAGGAGTGATCAAGTATCTAGTCCTGAATATAACAAAGCCTTCCCTTGATCTTGCTTTTCCCTAGAAATCTCTCACTGACTCACTACCCACCCCCACCCTGCCTCATTTAGCATCCCATAATAATCTGGATTAGCCTCTGTCTACTCTGCTGAAACTGCATTCATCAGTGACTTCCTACATGGCTGACATGACGGCCATCTTCAGTTCTCACCCGGCTTGCCCTGCCAGTGAGCTCTGAAGCAGCCAACAACTCCCGCCTTCCAGAAACAGTGCTCCCTGCTTCCTGGTATGCACCTCTCTTCTGGGTCTCTTCCCACTCTCTTTCTGTCTTTTTGGTTAGGTCCTCTTCTTCGTCAACCCCTTTATTTCCAGGTCTTCCACATCTTTATTTCCATCTGCAAGCTCTCTCCTGACGTGCAGATCCGTGTTCCTCACTTCTGGAATACCGTTCTGCAGACATCTCCACCCACATACACCTCGCTTCTCCCTGGCTTCCCCTCTTAGCGAATGAACAAAATCATCGTTTAGCTGGCTGTGCCAGCCGGGAACCCAGGAGCCATCCCACATACTTCCCACCCTTGCCGTCCACTACCCTTCCATATACGCACAATGTGATGGTCCACCAAACTTGTTGCTTTTACCTCATGATTTGCTCTCTAGTCTGTCCCTTCCTCTTCATCCTCACAGCCATCATCTCCTGGTAGAAGAGTCCCCATACTGCTCTTACTGATCTTTTTGGCCTCAGTCTATCTATGCTTCATCTCTCCCTCCACCTGACTACCCAAACACCATTCCCAAACAAGTCTGGTCACTCCCCTCCCTGCCACCGTGGTGGTGCTGACCATAGCATTTCACAAAGTTTGTCCTGTAGATGTTAACAGGTGTTAACAACAACAACAACAACAAAAGTTCTCTGGACAAATACATTTGGAAAATGATGGGTTTGAACAAAACCAAGCAGGTTTCTTTGCTTCCTGACTCCTAGGATTCTCCACTGTGCTGAAACACACAGAAACAAATTTATTGACAAAGAATTCTTTCCTCACAGAGCATCTACCAGGACGGGCTTTCCAGCACACACATCTGTTGAAGAATTGTTAAGTGGTTAAAACCAGATAGGCATGCAGCTTAGTGCAGTAGGATTGATCTCTGGGTAACCCCCTTAACCTCCCTGTGACTCCCTTTATTCGGCTGTAAAATGGGGGTGAGAGTCACCACTCAGAGGTGGTTGTGAGAATTAAATGAGACAGCACTTAGAACACCTGACACTCACCAGGTACCCAGTGATGGTGGGCGTTTACCCTGCCAGCTCTTCCCTGAAGGAGGCAAGTAACAGAAATAAGCTTCCAGAAGCCTAAACAAATTCTTTCTTCTCAAAGGTGTTCCTTTGGGCTGTTTCAAAGAGTTTCTCATCCTTCAAACACGGCTAACTCCGAAAAGAACTTTTTACTTCCCAAATCAAAGGCTTTAGAACTTTGGAAAGAGAAAATTGGGAAATCTAGACCAGGGGTGTGGGAAAGCAAAGGCGGGGGGGGGGAGGTGTGGTGTCTCTGCGCCCTCTGCTGGTCAAGATGTGAAATTCCAAGGAGACCGTCCATCTAGGCCTCTAGGCTGAAGCCCCTTGGCTCTCTGCTCCTGGGAGCTGCCTGCAGCACAAATTTGTAACAGGAAATTGCGCTTTTCTGACTCCTGGTCAACTTCCTCCTCTGCTCCCCTCAGGCCTCTCCAGATTTCACCACTTGCAACCCACAGTTTTTCCGTAGGTCTCTCGGCAAGGAACCCACCCTCACCTCCCGTCAAGGGGGAGAAATTGAGACCTTCATATGTGAACCCTCAACTTCCTGTTAGCGCTCACAAAAATATCTGTCTGCACCCATGAGTCTTCTTTCTTCTTGCTGGCGGGTGCTAACCCCTGCTGCTGAGCTGAGGAGCCCCTTCCCTCCCATCTCTTACAAAAACTAGACTTTTTTTTTCTTTTTGAAAATAGACGATTTTTTTTTAATGAATTTAGATTTACATAAAAATTGAGAGGGTATCACAGAGTTCCCATATGTTCTTCACCCAGTTTCCTTTCAAATAGCATCTTAGAAACATCTTCTAAAAGAGCTCCTGGGTGGCTCAGTTGGTTAAGCATCCGACTCCTGATTTCAGCTTGGGTCATGATCTCAGAGTCGTGGGATCCAGCCCCCAGTCTGCATGGAGCCTGCTTGGGATTCTCTCTCTCCCTTTCTCTCTGCCCCTCCCCTGCTCCCTCTCTGTTCCTTTATGTTTAAATACATAAACATTTTTTTTTAAGAAACATCTAAGAAGTTCTCTTAAATTTATTAAATGTAAGCATTACCCAGTGACTATAGAGCCCACTCACTGAGCACACACTGTGTTAAAATCATCTTTTTTAAAAGATTTTATTTTTAAGTAATCTCTAATCCCAATGTGGGGCTTGAACTCACACTGTGAGAACAAGAGTCTCATGCTGTAGTGACTAAGCCAGCCAGGTGTCCTGAAATCATCTTTTAAATAATTGTTAGAAAACCTTGTAAGAAGTCTTTTTAAACAGATCTGTATAAGCATTAGAGAATGGCCATATTATGTTCCATTTACTGAAACAACATTCAGATGTGCTGAATGCATCTTTCAACTCATGTCTTAGAAACACCTTGTAAGAAGTGTTCTTACATCAATATAAGCACTACTGTGTTCCATTCACTGAAAACACGCTTTGCTGTTTCAAATAATTCTTTTAATAATTCTTTAAATTATTTTCAAATAATTCTTTCAAATAATTCTTTAAAAAAATCTTGCAAGATGTTTTTTTAAGGTTTTATTTATTTAAATTTATTATTTATTTTGAGAGAGAGAGAGCATGCGTGGCAGGGTGGTGCGGGGCAGAGGAAAGAGAGAGACAATCCCAATCAGGCTGCATGCTGTCAGAACAGAGCCTGATGCGGCGCTCAAGCTCACAAACTGTGAGATCATGACCTGAGCCAAAGTCAAGAGTCAGATGCTTAACTGACCGAGCCACCCAGACACCCCAGAGCTGAGTTTTTTAAAAGTTGGGTTGGTGGGGGGGTGGCGCCTGGCTGGCTCAGTCAGAGGAGCATGTGACTCTTGATCTCGGTGTCATGAGTTCAAGTCCCACATTGGGTGTAGAGATTACTTAAAAATAAAATCTTTAAGAAATTTTTTTTTTAAAAAGTTGAGTTTGGGGTGGATTGTGGGACATTCCAGTGGAGATAATTCACAACAGGCAAACATTTATACAGCATGACTCGAGGAGAGGTTAGCATGGAGGTACACATTGGGTAGCTGCTAAGGCCAGAGGAGTGGATGAAATTGCCGTGGGAAACATGACGGATGAGAAGAGCAGTGGGTGTCAGACAGATCATTAAGAGCAGTGAAGTAGTGGTGGGTGGTAAAGAGAAGCCCTCAAAGGAAGCTAAAGAAGGAGGCCAGAGGTGTGGGAGGGAAACCACAAGACAGACTCACAGAACATTTCGGGTGACCACGGTCATGAGCCAAAGACCCTGAAGAAGTCAAGTAAGATGATCAGCCCTCTTGCTGGTTGGATTATGGTACTGGCTGAATTATGAGGTTCTTTCAGGATACAAGGAAGGGACTTCTCAATTTACCTTAGGACAGTGCCCCTCAAACCTGAGCGTGCGTCACAATCACCCAGAGAGCTTGTTTAAAACACGGTTCTGGGAATGGTTGCCAGAGTTTCTGGTTCAGTGAGTCTGGGGCAGGGCCTGAGAATGTGTACTTCTAACAAGTTCCCAGGTGATGCTGAGGCTGCTGTCCCAGGGCCACACTGGAAGAAACACCGACTTTGGTATTACCATCCTCAGGGAAGTGAGGTGGCAAGGACACCTTTTTGGCAGCCACATGGTGACCTAGGGAGAACTACAACAGTGGCTCATTGGCATTCCAGACGTAGAAGAAGCTCCAATAGTTAAAGCAATCTAGGAAACGGTTTAGACAACAGCCCCCCCCCCCCCGCCCATCCCCACAGGGGGACAGGTCCTCTCACACATGCTGCTGGGAGGGAAACTGGCATCATTCTCATGAAGGGAAATTTGGTAATAGCTATCAAAATAACGCAGGTATATTCCCTTCAACCCAGCAATCATGCTTTATGGAACTTACTCTACAGCTATGCTTGCACCCATGAAATGACATCTGCCATTGTTATTCATGAAATCATTATTTTTATTTTTTCTTTCTTTTTTTAAGTATTTTTAAAAATTTATTATTTATTTTGACACAGAGAGAGAGAGAGAGAGCAGGGGAGGGGCAGAGAGAGGGAGAGAGAGAGATTCCAAAGCAGGCTCTGTACCACCAGCCTAGAGCCCAACACAGGGCTCGAACCCACAAACCATGAGATCATGACCTGAGCTGAAATCAAGAGTCGGACACTTAACCGACTGAGCCACCCAGGCACCTCTGAAAGCATTATTTTGAAAAGCAAAAGATTGGAAGCCATCTAAATATCCATCAGTAAGGGACTAGTCGGCACACTCATACAGTGGAATAATACGCAGCTGTAGGAAAGAAAAGGATGGAACGAACATGGAAGTTTCTCTAAGAACCTTGTTAGTGAAAACAGAAAGTCACAGAACAGGGTGTGGAGTATGTACCTTTTGTGCAAAAGGGTGGAGGGGCACTTGGGTGTTCAGTCAGTTAAGCGTCTGACTCTTGACTTTGGCTCAGGTCATGATCTCACAGTTCATGGGTTTGAGCCCCTCATCAGGCTCTGTGCTGGCAGTGCAGAACCTGCTTGGGATTCTCTTTGTCTCCCTCTCTCTCGGCCCCTCCCCCACTCACATGCTGTTTCTCTTTCAAAATAAACTTTTTAAAAATTATTAAAAAATAAAAGGGTGGAAAATAAGAATATATATTTGTACATACTTGAATTTGCATAAAGAAGTTCTCAAAAGACACATGAGAAATTAATATGAGTAGTTTCAGAGGCAGAGATGGGATAGGGCTGGAAGGATGGAGAACAGAGGTAGGAGGCAAACTTTTTACTGAATAGTTTTTTATGCTTTTTAAAAAAACATATGGGCCATGTGACTCTATTATCCTTTTTTAAAAAAGATATTTATTTTTGAGAGAGAGAGAGAGAGAGAGAGAGAGAGAGAGAGAGAGAGAGGATCCAAAGCGGGCTCTGCACTAACAGCAGAAAGCCCCATGCAGGGCTTGAACTCATGAACTGTGTGAGATCATGACCTGAGCCAAAGTCAAGAATTCAACGCTTAACTGACTGAGCCACCCAGGCATCCCCTTTTTTAAAACAGATTTTATTTTTTGGAGCAGTTTTACATTCACAGCAAAATTGAGCAGAAAGTATAGAGATTTTCCCTGCCCCCATACATGCCTTGCCTCCCCATTATCACCATCCTCCATCAGAGTGATACATTTGTTGCAATCAATGCACTGATGCTGACACATCATAATCACCCAAGGTGCACAGTTTACATTAGTGTTAATTCTCGGTGTTCTATATTCTGTGGGTTTGTACAAATGTATAATTACATGTATCTACCATTATATATCATACAGAGCGGTCTCTTGCCCTACAAATGCTCTGTGCTCTGACTATTCATCCCCTGCCCCCCAACCCCTGACAACCATCTGTTATCTTCTTTTTAATTAAAATTCTAAATTATTTTTAAAATGGAATACAGTTTCTTAAGTCAGACTGCCTGGGTTTGAATCTCCTCCCTACCATGGCTGGATGACCCATGGCAAGTTGATTAATTTGTTCAAGCCTCTGTTTTCTCATTCTAAAATTGAGGTTGCTAATGGTACATATATTGTGAAACTGCTGAAAGAGCAAACCAGGTAAAACTTGAGAAGTGCTCAGCAGAGCCCTTGGCACTTGGGAAACACACAACAGCGTACAAACAGCTTTGTCTGCCATATCTATGGAAGTAGCCTCCCCTTTTCCCAGCGTGCACCTCGAAGTGTACCTCCAGAGAAAATCTGATTGGCTGATGTTGTCACTATCCAGTATGGAGCGACCCTATTGGACAGACTCTCACAGACTCACACGTGAGTGGTTGGTTATTCTATGCCCAACCTATCCAAAGCCACTTTGGGCTTGGGCCCCATTCCCGGAACCAACCTATTAGAACCAGAATAGTTCAGTTACATGGCACATGGCAAGAAACAGCCAGAATGTAACCACTTTTCTCAGAGAAGGACTCTGTGGGTGGCAGACACGCAGAACTATTTTGATCCGTGCAGTGAAGTTGGTTTGGACAGGAAGAGAATACAGGAAGAAAATGAGTGAACAAGGGCTGAAAAAAATCTGTTCCTATTGCTTTAGGGTTGTTAGAATTAATTGAATCAGTCCACATATAGTACTTAGCCTAAGTCCTAGGCACATTGTAAGCATTCAATATATGGTAGCGATGAGGAGGAGGAGAAAGAAGAGGCAGACGAGGGTGACAACTGTTGTCAGGTCTATTTGAGGCTGACGAACAGGTAAAGGTAGAATGATAGAGGGAGATAATGGACAGGAGTGGTGCTCAAGAGCGAAGGACATTAGGGTTTAATGTTTCAAAACAGGAACAATTCCTAGGGATATCACAGCCCTAGATGAGGTCCTGAAGGTGAGAGCCTGATGTGGATACACCTGGCAGCTCCTTCCTTCCTGCATCTACAGAGATTCAGAGTGTCCAAGCTTTGTATTCTCCTGGGGCCTCACCCAGTGTCGACTCTTCCGGTCTTCAGCTCCATGGGGAGCCCTTTGCCACTCCCCCCTTGCCAGGGCTCCAGGAAGGGGCCAGTCTTTACGGCCCTCCTGCCATGGAGACCCAGCACGCCCGGAGAGCAGACGGGTGGCACACACTGGCGGCTGGTGCGAGCTTGAGCTGCGGGGGAGGTTCCAGAACACTAGGCTATTTTGGGGCTGGCGCAGATGCCCATTCCCAGCTGAGGGAGGGGACATGGTAGGTGGGAAGCACTCTTGCTTTCATCGTTTATTATTTTATTAACCACTGAGGGTGCTTGTATGCAGGGAGCATCACCCGGTTTCATCGCTAGTTTTCCTTTTCACGATTCCTTCCTGCTTGTTACGTCAAAAACAACATTCTCCCCCAAGGGCCAAAGAAGGGTCGGGGAGAAAATGAAATTGACCAAGTGACAATGAATGAGGGCAAGGAAGGGATAAATATTCCATCCTGCTCCATCAGCAGTGGGAGTGGGTCCAAAAAAACACTTAGCCTCACAAATTGCTCACTTATCCTCCCTGTAGTGAGTTTGCTCCAAATGGTTTGGAAAACTATTGCTTCTAATCAAAGGCGTCAGGCCTGTTGCTGGAAGGGGGCCAGCATGGGCCCAGTAGGAGTCTGAATTGCGCCAGGATTCATTATCTTTATCTAGTCCAACGTTTTAGTGGTAGGTTTTTGTTTGGTTTCAAAGTGAGATGGTTAGGTCATTATTTGTTAAATTATAGCTTTTAATTAGCAGATCTATTGAAATGAAAAGCTTGAGAGAGGCTCACATGCCTCGAAGTTTTGTTTGGAATTTATAATCATCGCTGTTTGGGAAAGATTAGTTGGGGGCGTTAAAGTCTTTCTTTTAAGAAAATCCTCAAATTATATGCTGTTGTGGGAGAGGGAGAAGGGAGATGCCAGTGAGCCAGACACAGGCAAGTGACGCTATCTGTATTATTCCCCACACCCAGCGTCCCTGTATTTGCAGAAAAAGAGGGGGACAGATGTTTTACAACAATGCATGTAACTTTTTTCGGGGTGAGCCCAAAATGGGAAGTGAAGCACCAAGGGGGTAGTGAGTTGGTCAGCAGAGTGGGTAGCCAAGGCTACAGATGGAGATTTATTTACCACGTATCCCTTCTTGATTCCTTCCTGATTTCCCCAGAAGGTAGGGGAGATGGGGGCCCCTGGATCAGTCTTGGTAGATTTTTCTCCCCTTGGGGATTTGTCTTCTGCCTTTGGAAGAAACAAAGAAAGTTCTTGAACTTTCCTTGTTCCCACTTTGAGTTTGAGCTGCCTTCCTCCCTCACGGTTTGACTGACGATGCGATGCGCTAGTTGCAGAACAGCCTTAGATCCAGCAGGGGGCGCGCCGTCGCCTGAATTGGAGCGCTTGCCTCGGGAAGCCACACCCCCACCATCTGCGCAAATCTGGAGCTTTTCTTCCAGTCCGGCGTTGGTCGACCCTTTCCAGAACAGCCGCGATGCAGATTACAATCTCTGCGCGTAGAGCCTCGGACTGTGAGCCGCAGTCGAGGTGGGCGCCCCGGCTTTCTTCTTACTCAAGAAGAGTTCGCTACTCACTGAACTGGGGCAGAAGCAGCAAGAGGCTCCCCAGAATAGAGTGATCTAGACTCTAGAGTCCCAAGACTCCTTTGCTCGGTACTCTGCAGGTCCCACTGACAGGGAGTGGGAAGCCTTTCTAGAGGGAGGGTTAAGGTCACATCCGCCGTCCATGCTCTGACCATCTCTGGCGCTTGGACATTTTGTGCCATTGGACCACAAACCCCATTAGGGCGGAGACCAGGGTTTTCCTCTGATCTATTACCAGCATCCAGCATAGGGCCTAACCCAGTTACACAATAAAGAATGAATGAATGAATGAATGAATGAATGAATGAATACCGTTATTTTAATTTTATTATTCTTTTTTTTTGGGGGGGGGGACAGAGAGAGACAGAGCATGAACGGGGGAGGGGCAGAGAGAGAGGGAGACACAGAATCGGAAACAGGCTCCAGGCTCCGAGCCATCAGCCCAGAGCCTGACGCGGGGCTCGAACTCACGGACCGCGAGATCGTGACCTGGCTGAAGTCGGACGCTTAACCGACTGCGCCACCCAGGCGCCCCAAATTTTATTATTCTTTCTTTCGTGTACTGAGCATGTATTCTGTGCCAGGCACTGGTAAATCGGAGATTAAAAAAATAACTCCCATCCTCAATTAGATTACAATCTGAACACAAGAGAGACATGAACCTGGGCAAGTAGAATTTCTAGCTTCCCCTAATTAGTGGCTAACTAACTCCATTTAGCCAGCAAAATCACATCAGTCTCATAGTAGAGGTACATACTGGCTGAACAGGACAATATCCTGAAATTCAAGCACTTCTAATCTTGACAGTGAACTTGACTCCCACCTTCTTTTCCAGGGTTGTGGGGGCAGGGCAGAGTTCCAGTTCAGATGCCCTCAGTCTCCTATTACTTTGAAGCCTAAATTGGCCTCTACATCCCATACTTCCTATGAAACGAGGCTACCTCAGAAAGGTCACTTTTGACCCGAGGCTCTTTGGCTGTACATCAGGGTCTCTCTGCATGATTTTTCCCTCAGAAGGGGAAATGAGAAAAAAAGCCTATTAACAAATAGCTCATTGTTTTCTAAAGGAGTTAGGGCTTTTGGCATTATTGGGATTTTGTTTGTTTATTTGGATTTTGCTTTAGAATGTACATTTGACGCTCCGCCTCCCCATCTTGCTTTCATCTTTATTCTAAATGATCACATTTACTCCACTTATAGGATTAATCAAAGAGATGAACCCCTCTCCCTTTGGGGGAGAACAGCACAGATAAGCAGCCCAGAAATAGGAATTGTTTTTGATGAGCAAATGTCAAATTTTATAGGAGATTAACTTTGGGGATTGGGGGGAGGGTTATCGTTATGGCCCGGAGCAACCAGACTCCTCTCTAAAGCTCTGATAACCAACAAAGGCAGAATAAATGTTTGGAAAGTGGTTCAACACGTTTTGATCTCTGAAAAAGGCTAGAGCATGAAATGAGTGAAAGAAAAAACTTTAAAGCTTTTGACTCTTGAAACAACCAACACCAAAAGTTTAATCTTTGTAATTTCATGGTGTTAATATTTTACTAGAATTAAAAAATTTTAAATCATGCACTTGCTCCAGCTCCAGCTGTGTGCACTGGTGCGAATCAAATACTGTCTGTCATTTAAATTACACTCGTCCCCTCCATAGCCCCTCAGCAAGGGTCCCAATGACTACAATTAAAATCAGTGCACTACATGGTTTCCTAGGGGAATTCTACCAAACCTTTAAAGAGAAGATAACTGTAGAGCTGCTTAAACTGTTACATACTATAGAAAAAGAAGAGCATTTTCCGAAATCTTTTAAAAACATGATAAGACTGATACCAAACCCATAAAAGACTTCACCGAATGTATAAATATATCTCACTTATGTTAGTGCAAAAAGTCCAAATGCAATATTAGTAAATAAAATATAAACATAATAAATTAATATATCATGACCGTATGGGGTTTATTCCAGGAATTTGAGGATGGTTCAGCCATACAGAACTCTACTACCAAAATCCAGAACTTCCTCTTCTGGTAGTAGTAGACTGGGTAATTAGAACAACCCTCTCCACAAAGAAAAATTTTTAAGCTGGACAAAGTAAAACAATCTTTCTTTTCTTTTCTTTTTTTTTTTTAAAGTATCAAAGAGGGGAGTGCCTGGGTGGCTCAGTTGGTTGAACGTCCAGCTCTTGGTTTCCGCCCAGGGTTGTGGGATCGAGCCTCAAGTCAGGCTTTGCACTGAACATGGAGCCTGCTTAGGATTCTTTATCTCTCCCTCTCTCTCTCTCTCTCTCTCTCTCTCTCTCTCTCGGGGGAAAAAAACAAAACAAAACAAAACAAAAAAAAACCACCAAAGAGTTAACAAGATAGGGATCAATTACTGGATGAGATCTAGGAGAAGGTGGGACTGCAGACTGTCGAGTAGAAACATCTGCTGAGAGTCTAAGATGTACTTTGGGCAGGTCCTCAAAGGGATGGAGGACAAAAGAGGGGCCCACTAGGGAGGTTCCTGGTAAACCACTCCATCCCATAATACTTGATTCAGATAGGATATAACACCCATGGGGGAGTAGGTTCATTTCTCAATATGCAGTATTGGAACAACTGGGTAGCCGCTGGAAAAATAAAGTTGGATCCATACTTTATGCTTCGTATGGGGATAAATTCCCAATTGGATCAAAGTTTAAAATGGGAAGAAAAGGGGCGCCTGGGTGGCTCAGTCGGTTAAGCGTCCGACTTCGGCTCAGGTCACGATCTCACAGTCTGTGAGTTCGAGCCCTGCGTCGGGCTCTGGGCTGATGGCTCAGAGCCTGGAGCCTGCTTCTGATTCTGTGTCTCCCTCTCTCTCTGCCCCTCCCCCATTCATGCTCTCTCTGTCTCAAAAATAAATAAAAACATTAAAAAATTAAAAAAAAATCATAAAAAATAAAATGGGAAGAAAAATGCAACCATGGAAGTAACAGAAGAAAATACAAGAGGATTCTCTTATAATTCTGAAGGCAGTAAGGATTTTCTCATTGTAGCACAAAATCCAAAAGCTACTAAAAACATATTTGGCTACATAAACAATTCTACAAGGCAAACACCATAAAGTCATAAGACAAATGACAAACTTGGAAAAATAGTTTCAACTTCTGTTACAGGCAAAGGGTTAATTTCCCTAATATTTAAAGAGCTACTAAAAATTAATGAGAAAAGATTAATAACCCAAGAGAAAAATGGGCAAAAGATATAAACAGATGGCCCACAGAAAAGAAACATGGCTCTCATTATGAAAAGATGCTCAGCCCCAGTTATGATAAATGCAAATTAAAACCACACTGAGATATTACCTTTCACTCTTTACACTAGTAAAAATCCCTGGGGCACCTGGATAGCTCAGTCGGTTAAGTGTCTGACTCTTGGTTTTGGCTCAGGTCATGATCTCGCAGTTTGTGAGTTTGAGCCCCAAGTCAGACTCTGCACTGATCGTGTGGAACCTGCTTGGGATTCTCTCTCTCTCCCCCTCTCTCTGCCCCTCCTGTGCTCTCTCTCTCTTTCTCTCTCTCTCTCAAAATAAGTAAATAAACTTTTTTTAAAAATCCAAAAATTTGGTATCACTGTGTGGGCTAGGAAACAAACATTCTCATACATTGCTGGTAGGAAAGTAAATTGACACCCTGTATCAAGGGCAATTTGTAAGTAGTTATCAAAATTATAAATAATATAATATAATTTATAATAAATTATAAATACCCTCTGATCCAGTACCCACTTCCAGAATTTGTTTCTACAGATATCCTTACACATGTAAAAAATGACATTCATATCAGGTTATTCATTATAATTGTAATGGCAGAAGATTAGAAATCTTCTTGGTTAAATAAATTATGGTACCTTCGTATGTTGGAATATTATACAGCTGTAAAAAGAGACTAAGGAGTCTCCTTATGTATTTTACAGAAATTCAACAAGATATATTCTAACAAAAAAAGGCAAGCTTCATAAAAGGGAGCTACCATTTATGTTAAAAAAGAAGGAAATCCTAAAGACTCCTTTTAAAAAAACCTGCTAGAATAGATAAATGAATTCAGTAAAGCTACAGGATAAAAATCATTGTACGGAAATCTGTTGCATTTCTACACACTAATAGTGAAGCGGCAGAAAGAGAAATTAAGGAAACAATCCTGGGTGCCTGGTGGCTCAGTCGATTGGGCGTCTGACTTCAGTTCAGGTCATGATCTCACGGTTCATCGGGCTCTGTGCTGACAGCTTGGAGCCTGGAATCTGCTTTAGATTCTGTGTCTTCCTCTCTCTCTGCCCCTCCCCTACTTGCACTGTGTCGCTCTCTGTCTCTCAAAAATGAATAAACGTTAAAAAAATTTTTTTTTAAAAATCCCATTTACAATTGCACCAAAAATACTAAAATACCTAAGAATAAACTTAACCAAAGAGATGAAAGTTCTGTACTCTGAAAACTATAAAACACTGATGAAAGAAATTAAAGATGATACAAAGAAGTGGAAAGACATTCCATGCTTGCTTGTGGAATGGAAGAACAAATATTGTTAAAATGTCTATACTATCCAGAAAACCATAAGAGACTCTTAAATACAGAGAACAAACTGAGGGTTGATGGTGGTGGGGGGGTGGAGAGAGGAAAATGGGTGATGGGCTTTGAGGAGGGCACTTGTTGGGATGAGCACTGGGTGTTGTACGTAAGCGATGAACCACAGGAATCTACCCCCAAAATCAAGAGCACACTGTACACACTGTATGTTAGCCAATTTGACAATAAATTATATTTTAAAAATAAAAATAATAAAAATAAAACATAAAAAAATAAAACAAATTAAAAAAAAAAGTCCATACTATCCAAAGCTATTGCCACATTCAATACAATCTCTATCAAAATACCAACAGCATTTTTCACAGAACTAGAACAGACAATCCTAAAATTTGTATGGAACAACAAAAGACCCCAAATAGCCAAAGCAATCTTGAGGGAGAAAAAACTGGAGATATCACAATTCCAGATTTCAAGTTTATTACAAAGCTTTAGTAATCATGGGGCGCCTGGGTGTCTCAGTTGGTTAAGCATCTAACTTTAGCTCAGGTTATGATCTCATGGTTCGTGAGTGAGTTCAAGCCCTGCGTTGGGCTCTCTGCTCTCTGTGCAGAGCCCATTTCGGGATCCTCTGTCTCCCTCTCTCTCTCTGCCCCTCCCCACCTCTCAAAAATAAATAAACATTTTGGGGCGCCTGGGTGGCTCAGTAGGTAAAGTGGCCGACTTCAGCTCAGGTCATGATCTCATGGTCCGTGAGTTCGAGCCCCGCGTCGGGCTCTGTGCTGACAGCTCAGAGCCTGGAGCCTGTTTCAGATTCTGTGTCTCCCTCTCTCTGACCCTCCCCTGTTCATGCTCTGTCTCTCTCTGTCTCAAAAATAAATAAACGTTAAAAAAAAATATTTTTTTAATAAATAAATAAACATTTTTTAAAAAACCCACAAAGCTGTGGTAATGAAAACAGTATGGTACTGGCACAAAAATAGATACATAGACCAATGGAACAGAATAGAAAACCCAGAAATAAACCCACAATTATGTGATCAATTAATCTTCAACAAAGGAGGAAAGAATGTGCAATGAGAAAAAGACAGTCTCTTCAACAAATGGTGTTGGGAAAACCGGACAGCCACATGCAAAAGAATGAAATTGGATCACTTTCTTTTTTAAACTTTTTTAAATGTTTACTTATTTTTATTTTTTTTATTTTTTTTTTCAACGTTTTTTAATTTATTTTTGGGACAGAGAGAGACAGAGCATGAACGGGGGAGGGGCAGAGAGAGAGGGAGACACAGAATCGGAAACAGGCTCCAGGCTCCGAGCCATCAGCCCAGAGCCTGACGCGGGGCTCGAACTCACGGACCGCGAGATCGTGACCTGGCTGAAGTCGGACGCTTAACCGACTGCGCCACCCAGGCGCCCCAAATGTTTACTTATTTTTAAGAAAGAGAGAGAGGGACAGAGCATAAACAGGGGAGGGGCAGAGAGAGAGAGAGACAGGCATGATCTGAAGCAGGCTCCAGGTTCTAAGCTGTCAGCACAAAGCCTGATGCAGGGCTCAAACTTGTGAATTGAGAGATCATGACCTGAGCTGAAGTTGGATGCTCAACTGACTGAACCACTCAGGCACTCCTCCCTTTCTTATACTATACACAAAAATAAACTCAAATGATTAAAGAATAAATATGAGAGCTGAAATCATAAAAATCCTGGAAGAGAGCACAGGTGGTAATTCTCTGACATCAGTCATAGCAACATTTTTCTAGCTATATCTCCTGAGGCAAGAGAAATAAAAGCAAAAATAAACTACTGGGACTACATGAAAATAAAAATATTCTGCACAGCAAAGGAAACAATCCACAAAACTAAAAGGCAACCTACTGAATGGAAGAAGATATTTGCAAATAACATATTTGATAAAGGCTTAGTATCCAAATTATAAAAAGAACTTCTGCAATTCAACACGCAAAAAACAAATAATCCAATTAAAAATGGGCAGAAGACATGAACAGATATTTCTCCAAAGAAGACAGATGGCCAACAGACACATGAAAAAATGCTCAACATCATTCATCATCAGGGAAATGCAAATCAAAACTACAATGAGAGATCACATTACACCTGTCAGAATGGCTAAAATTAACAACACAAGAAACAAGTGCTAGCAAGGATGAGGAGAAAAAGAAACCCTTGTGCACTGTTGGTAGGAATGCAAACTGGTGCAGCCACTCTAGAAAACAAGTATGGAGCTCCGTTCCTCAAAAAGTTAAAAATAGAACTACCGTATGATCCAGTAATTGCACTACTGGGTATTTTTCCAAAGAATACGAAAACGCTAATTCAAAGGGATATGTGCACTCCTATGTTTATTGCAGCATTATTTACAACAGCCAAATTATGAAAGCATCCCTAATGCCCATCAATAATGAATGGACAAAGAAGATGTATATATTTATACATATAATATGGCCACAAAATCTTGCCATTTGCGACAACATGGATGGAGTTAAAGAGTATGATGCCAAGTGAAATAAGGCAGTCAGAGAAAGACAAATACCATATGACTTTACTCATATATGGAATTTGAGAAACAAAACAAATGAGCAAAAGGGAAAAAGAGAGAGAGAGAGACAAACCAAGAAACAGACTCTCAACTATAGAGAACAAACTGGTTATCAGAGGGAAGGTAGTGGGGGGATGAGTGAAACAGATGAAGGAGATTAAGATGTGCACTTATCTTGATGAGCACTGAGTAATGTATATAATTTTTGAATCACTATATTGTACATCTGAAATGAACACTGTATGTTAACTATACTAGAATTTAAAAAAAACAGAGGGGGGAATAACATATATCCATAATAGCTTGTTTATGTATATATAACATTTTTCTAGAAGGATAAACAAGAAACTAAACAACAGACTCACCTGTTGGAGGACATGGGAACTGAGTGGATGGGGAAAGTGTAAGGAAGACTTTTTACTATATGCCTTTTATTTTTAATGTTTGAACAATGTGGATGTCTTATTTATTCGTTCTTCTAGGTGTAAACGTTCAGTGTCACGGTCAACTTTCCTAACCCACTATTAAAGCAGCAGTTGGATCATATTTCTTATCACCTGGAAGAGCCAAAGTTTCTACTGATCAGAGGTACTGATTTCTAAATACCAGTTATTCCTGGGATGGGGCTGAGGTGGTTTGAGATAGGATGGAACGAACAGGCCTCTACTTAAATTTTGCCCCTAACTTTGACCTAAAAATTTTTTTTTTATTTTTTCTAATTTCTTTTCAATGCTTTTAAAAGTTGTGTGTGTGTGTGTGTGTGTGTGTGTGTGTGTGTGTGTGTGTTTAGTACTCTCTACACCCAACGTTGGGCTCAAACTCATAACCTGAGATCAAGAGTCGCATGCTCTTGCAATTGAGCCAGGCACACGCCCCCCCCCCAAATATTTTTGAATTGTAGTAAAACATACATAATATAAAATTGATCATTTTAGCCACTGTAAGTGTACAATTCAGTGGCATTAAGTACTTGTGCAACCATCACCACCATCCATCTCCAGAATTTTGCATCTTCCCAAACAGAAATTTTGCCCCCATTAAATAATGATTCCCCATTTCTCCCTTTCCCCAGTCCCTGGGAACCTCTTTTCCACTTTCTGTCTCTATAAATTTGCCTATTTAGATAACCCATATAAGTGGAACCTTACAATATTTGTCCTTTTGAGTCTGGCTTATTTCATTTAGCCTAAAAATTTCAAGGTTCAACCATACTGCGGCATGTGCCAGAATTTCATTATTTTTTATGACTGAATAACATTCCATTGCACAGATAGACCACATTTTACTTATTCATTCATCTGTTGGTGGATATTTGGTGGTTGCCACTTTTTGGCTATTGTGAATAATGCTATGATGAACATTGGTGTCCAAGTACCTGTTTGAGTCCCTGCTTTCCATTCTTCTGGGAATATACATCTGGGAGTGGAATTGCCCTAATTTTGTTTTTTTTTTTTCTTAATTTTTAACATGTTTATTTATTTTTGAGAGACAGAGAAAGACAGAGCGTGAGCAGGGGAGGGGCTGAGAGAGAGGGAGACACAGAATCCAAAGCAGGCTCACGAACCGTGAGATCATGACCTCAGCCAAAGTTGGCACTTAACCAACTGAGCCACCCAGGCGCCCCTAATTATGGCTTTTAACCAAGTAAGCTTACCAGAGCAACACTCCTCTAGTTAAGATGAAGGACTAGATGTTAAGAACACGGATGGTGAGAAAAACCTGGATGAAAGTTAGAATACAAACAGTTGAACAGTGTAAGACAACCAGCCAAGCACCCTCTGTACATAAATACACCATAACCAAATGGTGCAAGGAAGTCCACTAAATGGTCACAGGCTTTAATGCCTCCCCTCTGTTTCCACAGATGATCCACAGCTGTGTTGGTATCTCATGGTCTTCATCCAGGACCATAAGGATTCCAAACGACTTCCGCACCCCTCCTTAGGAAGGACAGATGGGTCTACAGCTTGTACCTGGTCATGGTAAATTGGAACCAGGGCTGTGCCTGTACCTGTCACAGTATTTTTGGCAGTCAGCGAAGATGGCCTGTGGTGACACTAATGTATCACTTGCTAATGAGAACTTTGGAAAAGGCTGCAAGCTTAGTAATTTGCTGCCTGCCTTCTGACCACCTCTGAGAGGGCCTCTGGGCAGGGGCCCCCTAAATAGCATTGAAACTGTGCCAAGCCTTCACTGAATTCGTGAAATAAGCACTCGGCCCTGCTCACTTCTCTGCCTTCAGTTTTTACTCACCCTGGACGGTGGGTGAATGGCTATTTTCAAAGCTGCTTCCTCTGTCTAAAATATTTCAAAACCCTTCTCCAGTGGGTCACTTGAGCACCCCCCTGTTCAGACGCACACTTGGCTGCCAGGAAGTGCCCATGAGAAGCACAGCTGCCCCGTATTCACCCTGGATGCCATTCTCACATGGCTTGTGTGCCAGGCAGATGGCAGATGAGGCTCACCCTTATCTCCAAGAAGAAAAGAGAGGGAGGGGCGCCTGGGTAGCTCGGTCGGTTGGGCATCCGACTTCAGCTGAGGTCATGATCTCACAGATTGTGGGTTCGAGCTCCGCATGGTCAGCAATTCCCAGCCAGCAGACCAAGTCCAGCTCTTGCTTTTGTAAATAAAGCTTTATTGGAATACAGATATGCTGTTTCATTGTGTATTATCTATGGCTGCTTTCTAGCTATGATTTGAGTAGCTGGGACAGAGACTGTAAGGCCCAAAATATTTACTTCTGGACCTTTACAGAATAGCTTGCTGTCTCTTGATGTGGAATCTAAGGCCTGAACTAGAAGAAGGAATTGCAGTCATCAGTCTGCAGGTAGGGGAAATATCGAGAAGGTATGAAGGAATGCCTCCATGCTACTGGGCCCCCCATGCTGACTCTGTAGGCAGGTGAACTTTCCTGCTGAGGGTAGTGGCCAGTCTCTGAGGAGACTGCTACAGGGCAGGAAAAAGAACCAATGGAATAGTTGAAGATTGGGTCAGATTGAAACCTTCCCAGGCACCTGAGGAAAGGGGCCAAAAGGGAGGTTGTCTCTTTAGACATCACATACACATACACGCACGTGCGCACACACACTGCTCAAGGAAATTACCAAAGTGTTGTTTTGTTGCTTTTCTTCTCTTTTCTTTTCTTTTCTTAGTTTATTTATTTTGAGAGAGAGAGAGGCAGAGAGAGAGGGAGAGAGAGAATCCTAAGCAGGCTTTGCACTGTCAGCACAGAGCCCAATGTGGGGCTGGAACTCACGAACTGTGAGATCATGACCTGAACCAAAGTCAGATACTTAACTGACTGAGCCACACAGACACCCCTTTTAAGTACCAAAAAAAAGTAAATGTTGCAATAGATCTCAGTTCTGCTCTGGTGTGGAGAAGAAACCACTTCCTGTGGGCGTGTCATTTTCAGTGGGCATGGTATCTGGAGAGGATTCCCAACACCAGGGTCGCAAGTTATCAGTTGATCTCGGGATGCTTGGGTGGCCCCAGCTCTGGACATTTGGAATTGAGCTAATGTCGCAAGCAGGTTATACCTGACCCACCGTCCAGAGCAATTTACAGTTTTCTGTGCACATGTAACTGAGCAAAAGTCACGTTCCACAGATCTATCTGTTGCTTTTCCCGGGGGTAAGACCCCATGACTGTCCTTAAGGTTAAGTGCCACATGCACTCCTCTGAGCTGCGTGTCACCTGGCAACTTCCCTTCTTCCCCAAACAGCAAACATGAGGCATACGTGCCGCTGAACAATGTGTTGTTTTTCTTAGGGAGAGGCACCTGGTTGGGTGAGGTCAGGGGCCTCAGGGCCCCATCTGAGTAACAAAATACCTCTGGGCAGTTTTTTTTATTTGTTTCGGTTTTTCGTTTGTTTGGTTTTTGCCTTTGCTCTGTGAGAGAAGCTCACCTCTGTGTATCCCATTTTCTTCCCAGATCTCAGGGCTGGAGATCATTCCCCTACCCTCATTACCCCCACCTCACTGGAGAAGTAGCTTTGATTAACTTGCCCTTTGTCCTTCACCCTCTTCCTGTTTGCCTCTCTCTGGGACACATAAACTTGCTCATGGCCACACCATTTTTTTTTTCACGTGTTAACCCTTTCAAGCCTTGTCACTTTCTTACGAAGTTGGTAGTACTATGATCCTTATTTTACAGATGAGGAAACCGAGGCACAAGTGACTAGTCCAAGGCCACACAGCTAGTAAAGGGCAGGGGTGATAGTCAAGCCCAGGCGGTCTGGTGCTTTTCTGCTGCTCCAGACTCCACATGCCACACATGCATGCACACACACACACACACACACACACACTCACACTCACACACACTCTCCTGATCCTCACTGCTCTGGACCGAGCTGCTGGAAGCAGAATATGAGCTGGGCTTCTGCGTCGTGTGCATTGCCTCTCTCGGACATCATGACACCCTTTCCTGCCAGGCTCTGCTCCGCCCAGGGCCGCCTGCGTTACCTGATGGCGGGTCTCACCCTCTTAAGATGTTCACACAGCCTGCACTGACCTAACCCCAGCTCCTCCAGATCTGGGCTGGGCAGCTGTAACTCTTCAGTACCCTTGGGTGCTCCCTGAGCATAGGAGGTTCTAAGCTCCTTGGGTGTGAGTCCTCTGCCAGTGACACCAGAGAGAAGCTTGCTGGTGTAGACTGGGACCATCCACCACCAGTCCTGACCTGGGAACCCAGATGAGAGGAAATGGATGGCTACTTCTAAACTTGGAGGTCTCAGTGCACAAACGTGGAAGGGGTTACAAACCTTGCCTTAAGCATGGTAGGAATTTCAAATCATTTGCTCCAATTTCTCCATTTTACAGATGAGGAAACTGAGGGCTAGATGTGGTTTCCCAAGACACCAGGTGGCCGACCCCAGCACTGCAAGTCCAGCCCCGGGTCTTCTTCTCCACCTTCAGTGGTGAAGCACATCATCATTAGTGGGCCATGCTGGCACCAAGTGAGGGCAGGCATTTGGTCTGGCTTTCCTCAGAACACAGTCTTTCTTGCGGAAGAAATGTTGACACGGGGCAATGACTGTCACCCTCTCATTCTGTCTCAGTCTCAGAATGCAGAGGCCTATAGGGTGCTGAGTGGTACATGAGATAATTTCAGGTGATACCTGCTTTATTATTTTAAGAGTAATGTACAGGGGCACCTGGGTGGCTCAGTCAGTTGAGCGTCTGACTTCGGCTCAGGTCATGATCTCACAGTTCGTGAGTTCGAGCCCCGCAATGGGCTCTGTGCGGACAGCTCAGAGCCTGGAGCCTGCTTTGGATTCTGTGTCTCCCTGTCTCTCTTCTCCTCCCCCGCTCGCGCTCTCTCTCTTTCTCAAAAATAAACATTAAAAAAAAAGAGTAATGTACTTATGTTAATGTGCACTAGGGAGGTGTATAAGATATAACTAGACACCAAAAATATTCATGTTTATTATGCCCTATATGACTGCAGAAGAGAGGGCTCGATGGGGCACCTGGCTGGCTCAGTCAGAAGAGCGTGCAACTCTTGATCTCAGGGTTGTGAGTATGAGCCCCACGTTGGGTGTAGAGATTACTTAAATAAAAACTTAAAGAGAAAATGTGGGGCTCAGTAACTAAAAATACAGTCAGTAAATCAGAGCATGGGGGATTTGTTAATTGGGAAGTTTGGGAAAGGCTGTTGTGGAGAATACCAGCAATCTGAGGGAAGAGGCTTAAACCAGGGACGTGCCTATAATGAAAAGACACACCCTCAGCCTCACTAATTACCGAAATGTAGCTAAATTTAGAACAACATACAATTTTTCACCTTTCAGACTGGTAAAGACTATATAGTTGTTCTCACCCCAGCAGCACACACACTAAATTTAGAATGCTACAGAGAGGATTGGGACAGTCCCTGGGTACAGGTGACATGCAGATTAATGGTAACTCCCGTGAGGCTGTTGTGTGAGTAATCAGGCTGGTGTTATTGAGAACACGAGCTCTTTTTTGGAAGGAAAAAGGCGAAGGAGAATAAGTAGAAATTCTGTCATCCTGAATATTAGCTGGAAAAATCACCATAAAGTCATTGTGGGACAACCGATCGATCGGGCGGAGGCCGGCGTGGTGCGCGGTGGAAGGATTCGCCGGAGGCAGAACAAGGAGCCAGAAGTTTATTGAATACACGATGAGGGAGCAGCAGGCAGGACAGGGAGGGAGAGACTGCCAGGAAGCAGGGGGAAGGGTGGCTGTAGTTAAGGGGGAAAGTGAGGAGGTATGGGAACTTATGGAATTTTCCTTTTTTGGCACCTGCGCCTGGGAATAAGTAGCCCATTTGTCAGCTGGGGCTTATGGCTATTTTGAGGTGGGTCACCTAATAGGCCTGTCTGTACTCAGGCTCACCGTGCACCCTTTTCCCTTACTCAGGCCTCCATTGCTCATGTTGGTTGCCTAAAAGCAGCCTCTACGCTCATGATGTAGTTTTAATATATATTTCCTGGGGCACCTGGATGGCTCAGTCAGTTAAGCGTCTGACTCTTGATTTTGGGTGAGGTCATGATCCCATGGTTCATGAGTTGGAGCCCCACATCCGTCTCTCTGCTGTCAGCACAGAGCCCACTTCTGATCCTCAGTCTCCCTCTCTCTGCTGTTCTCCTGCCCGCACTCTCTCTCCTTCAAAAATAAAATAAACATTATTTTATTTATTTATTTATTTATTTATTTTAATGTTTATTTTTGAGAGAGAGAGACAGAGCGTGAGTGGGGGTGGGGACAGAGAGAGAAGGAGAAACAATCTGAAGCAGGCTCCAGGCTCTGAGCTGTGCTCACAGAGCCCATTGCGGGGCCCGCACCCACAAACTGCGAGAGCATGACCTGAGCGGAAGTCAGATGCTTAACCAACTGAGCCACCCAGGTCCCCTGAAAAAAATAAAATAAACATTAAATAAGCAAGTAAGTAAATAAATAAATATTTCCTAACTTTTTCCACGGAAAAGACCTATAAATGATGACTAACGCAATATAAATAAACACCTCTAACACCTTAACTGGCATCTCCAAATGCTATTTCCCACTAAAAGGAACTGGGGCTTTTTTGGAAAAATGGCTGATTTTATGCCTGGGATGGGAAATACAACAGACAAGATAAGCCTGGAACATCTTTTCAACCAAGAAACCAACAAAGCTATCAAAGACCTTTAGACTGATGTCGGAAAGCCTAGAAACCCATGCTGGAAGAGGCTTCTGTTGGCCAAAGATGGGACAATTCGAACATCAGTAAAGATAATTACAGTGGAACAAAATGCAGAAGTGTATTTAAATCCCTGAATTCATTTTATACTAAAAAACAAAACAAAATAAAACCTCATCATGGCCAATCAAGGACACTAGTAAACCAATTCATTTTATTTACTAATTTTTAAGATTTTATTTTTAAGTAGTCTCTACACCCAACATGGGGCTTGAACTCACATCCAAGATCAAGAGTCGCACGCTCCACTGACTGTGCCAGCCAGGTGCCCCTAAACCAACTCATTATTTCATAGTATTGTATTTTTTTAAAGTAGGTTATACGCCCAGCATGCAGCCTAACACAGGGCCCGAACTCACGACCCTGAGATCACGACCTGGGCCAAGATCAAGTCAACTCATTATTTTAAAAATATTGGAAATTATGGTAAAGATTCAAGCGTCTATCATGTTTCCTGTATGAACTGTACCACTGGCTAACCAAATGGGTGATGAAGGAACGTTTCTCTTTATAGACATTTTCTAGCTTCTAAATGAAGAAGTGATGGTATAATACCATTTGCAATAATCATCAATGGTTGCTAACATCACAAGAAGAAATGTGACCAGACACGAGGACATTTTTCCAAAGAAGCTATTCAAATGACCATCCATATGAATAGGTGCTTAGCATCACTAAGCGTTAGGGAAATGCAAATCAAAACCACAATGAGACATCACTTGGCACCTGTTAGGATGTCTGTTCTCAAAAAGATAAGAGATAACAGATGTAAGTAAGCTATGGAGAAAAGGAAACCCCAACCATTGTTGTTAGGAATGTAAATTGGTACAGCCACTATGGCAAATATTAGGGGTGGTCCTCAAAAAATTAACAATAGAACTACCACATGATCCAGCAATTCCACTTCTGGGTATATATCTAAAGGAAATGAAATAGTCATCTAGAAGAGATATTTGCTCTCCCATGTTCGTTACTAATACATGCTACAACATGGATGAACCTAGAGAAAATGTTATGTTAAGTGAAGGCAGTCAGAAAGGTCCAGAAGAGGCAAATCCCTAGAAACAGAAAGTAGATTAGCGGTTGCCTAGGGCTAGGGGCTAGTGGGTTGGGAGAATATAGGGAATGACTGGTAACGTGCATGAGATTTCTATTTATTTATTTTTAAGTTTATTTATTTAATTTGAAAGAGAGCAAGTGGGGTAGGGGCAGAGACAGAGACAGGAGAGAGAGAATCCCAAGCAGGCTTTGCACTGCCAGGGCAGAGCCCCATGTAGGGCTCAAACTCATGAACCGTGAGATCATGACCTGAGCCGAAATCAAGAGTCAGATGCTTAACCAACGCACCCACCCAGGTGCTCAGAGATTTCTTTTTAGAGTGTTGAAGGTATTCTGGAAATAAATAATAAGAAGGTTATACGACTGAGAAAATATACTAAAAATCACTGCACTGTATACTTTAAAATGGCAAGATTTATAGCATATGAATGGGATCTCAGTAAAAAAAAATCAAAACAAAAACATAAAAGCCCATAATGAGTTTACAATAAAATTACTAGAACCAATGTGTAAGTTTAGCAAGTTCCCAAGATACAGAGTCAATATACAAAAAACAATTATAAGGTTACATACCAGCAACGAACAATTAGAACATGAAATAATAGGCAATCCCATTTGCAATAGCATCAAGAAAAATAAAGTACTTAGAAATTAAGCAAAAGTTGTACCACCTATACACTGAAAATGTGAAACATTGCTAAAAGCAATTGAAGACCTTAACGAATGGGGAGATAACACGGAGTTCCTAGTTTGGAAGACTTAGTGTTGTTAAGATGACAGTTCTCCCCAAATGTATCTGCACATTCAATGAAATCCCAGTCAAAATCCAAACAGACTTTTCTGAAAAACTGACAAACTGATTTTAAGATTTATACCAAAAGGCAAGCAGGACCTAGAAATAACCAAGACAATTTTTTTTTAATGTTTATTTACTTTTGAGAGTGAGTGAGAGCTGGGGAGGGGCAGAGAGAGAGGGAGACACAGAATCCAAAGCAGGCTCCAGGCTCTGAGCCATCAGCACAGAGCCCAATGCAGGGCTCAAACCCACAAACTGCGAGATCATGACCTGACCCAAAGTGGGACGCTTACCTGACTGAGCCACCCAGGCACCCCTGAGACAAAATTTTAAAAGGACTATTAGGAAGCTTTCACTACCTGATTCAAGACCTATTATAAAGTTGTGGTAAGAAAACAGCATGATATTGCTGTGAAAATAGACATATACATCAATAGAACAGAATGGTATCTACCAATAGTTCCACACTTATATGGTCAATTGACTTTTTACAAAGCTGCCAAAGTAATTAGGTGTAAAAAAGAGTCTTCTTACTAAATGGAGCTTCAACAATTGGATACTCACATGGAAAGAAATAACCCCTCCCCTGACCCTGTATCACACCCCTAAATTAACTAAAAGTGGATTAGAGGCTGAAACACCAGTCCTAACACTATTAAACTTCTAGAAGAAAACATAGGAGAAATCTTTGTGATGTTGGGTTGGGCAAAGATTTCTTAAATAGGTCACAAAAAGTGCAAAAAAATTTATCAACTGTAAATCTAATATATATATATATATATATATATATATTATATAATATAAACTGTAAAAAAATTAATGACCTGTATGTACTTCATCAAAATAAATGTTCACTGTCTACAAGTCACAGATAAGAAAATGAAAAGGCAAGCCACAGACTAGGAGACAATTATTTGTGACACACATCTGACAAAAGGCTGGAAGAAAGAATATAAAGAACTATTACAACTCAATTATGAGAAGACAAACATCCAGGGGCCAGCTGGGTGGCTCAATCAGTTGAGAGTCCTAGTCTTGATTTCAGCTCAGGTCATGATCCCAGAGTCATGGGATTGAGCTCTGCTTCCAGCTCCACACTGAATGTGGAGCCTGCTTGAGATTCTATTTCTCTCTCCCTCTGCCCCCCTCCCCCACTTGCTCTCTCTCCCTCTAAAATAAAAAAATAAATAAAAATTTAAAAAAAGGAAATATCCTTAAAAAAAAAAGGCAAGGATCCGATATAAAACGAACAAAAAGTTATGTACAGACACTTCACAAAGAATATATACAAATGGCCAACAAGCACATGAAAAGATGCTATACATCACTGTCATCAAAGCAATATAAACAAAAACCACGATGAGATAACATTACACACCCTCTAAATGTAAAATGAAAAGATTGTACCAAGTGTTGGAGAGGATCTACAGCAATGAGACCCTCATACCTTGCTGGTTGTAGTGGAAAACGATATGACCACTTTTCGACGTCATTGTAGGGCAGAATCTTAACAAGTTAAACATACAGTTGTCATACACCCCAACAGTCCCACTCCTGTATGGCCACACAAAAACAACCCACGTGTCCATCAACTGGAGAATGGATGAACAAATAGGGGTGTATTCATAGTATGGAATCTGACTCGGCAATAAAAAGGAAGGAATGATCTAAACTTTACCAACTCTCTTAATCTCATCAAACGATAATCCATTTATCTGCAAAATGATGAGAATACTTTTGTCACAGCGCCTATGAGGGCGCTATGAGGGTTGAAATGGATAAAATACATTAAAGTGCCTATTCTCAATGGGAGGGAGAGGGGGGTAGAGAGAGGAATGAAATATAAATACACTCAACATAGATGAAGCTCAAAAACACTATGCTACGTTTCAGCACTCAACCTCCAAAAACTGCATTCATTCATATAAAATTACAGAAAAGGAAAATTACAGTGATAAAAATTACAGAAAACTAGTTGTTTGCGACTGGTAGTCAGGAAGAGGGATGGACTGCAAAAGAGCAAGAGGGGACATTTAGAGGCTCCTGGGTGGCTCAGTCAGTAGAGCGTGTGACTCTTGATCTTGGCATTGTGAGTTTGAGCCCCATGTTGGGTGCAGAGATTACTAAAAAAAAAAAAAAAGACCATTTTGGTGTCCAGTAGCTGCTCTATATCTTGTTTATTGTGGAGATTACAGGATTCTTTGCAATTACCAAAATTCAGCAAGCTGCATACACAAAACAAATGATTATATTGTATAAATACAAAGCTAAACAATAAATAAAATACTGGTGTGGGTTCTATTCCTGAATTCTGAATGAATTGCTATCAGAAGGAGTCCAAGACTGGATCGTCTGAATAGCTCTCCGGTTATTCTAAGGGAGAATTCTTTCATTAGAGGAAGCAAGCCCAGTGGAGAAACTGCTCAAAGGCCCCCAGGCACTTTCTCCTGTGTTCACACCTTTAGCATTCAAGATTCAGGTCACTCCCCAGCCCAACTCCTCCCCAGGTCATCCCTCTGCTTCTAGTTGCACGCTGCTCCAATTCTCCTCCCTAGTCCAAGTTCCCAGCCCTTTCATACTAACCTCAGATAATCCTGAAGAAAGCAAGGGGAGGTACTTCACACTGAAGTGTGAATGACTAATAGTCAAATCTTATATTTCCATAGAGGCTGCTTCTTAATCTAAAGGAATATTTTATTTTTTATAAGTTATTTTTCTTTAATTTTTTAAATGTTTATTTATTTTTGAGGGGAAGAGGGGCAGAGAGAGAGGGAGGCACAGAATCCAAGGCAGGTTCTAGGCTCTGAGCTGTCAGCACAGAGCCTGACATGGGGCTTGAACCCACAAACTGCGAGGTTGTGACATGAGCCGAAGTTGGATGCTAAACTGACTGAGCCACTCAGGTGCCTCTAAAGGAATATTTTAAAAAGCAGAGCTCCAGGGCACCTGGGTGACTCAGTTGGTTAAGCGGTTAAGCATCCAAGTCTTGATTTTGGCTCAGGTCATGATCTCAAGGTTCGTGACATCGAGCCCCCTATTGGGCTCTGTGCTGACAGTGGGGAGCCTGCCAGGGATTCTCTCTGTCTCCCCGCCTCTCTACCCTTCCCTCGCTCGCATTCTCTCTCAAAATAAATACATAATTCTTGTAAAAAAAAAAAAAAAAAGCAGAGCTTCTAACATCATGAACTCAGAATTAAGTTCCCACTCATCCTTCGGGTCAGGGTGGTCCTGCTTTAAGATATCATAGGATAGGGGCACCTCGCTGGTTCAGTCGGTAAAATGTGCAACTCTTGATCTCAGGGTCGTGAGTTCGAATCCCATGTTGGGTACAGAGATTACTTAAAAATAAAAATCTTAAGGAAAAAAAAAAAAGGATGGCATAGGGTAGAGGTTCAAGGATCCAGGTGGAGTACTAATCATTCACTCAATCATCATTTATCTATTCACTCCGCAGATGTGTACTGGGTATTGGCTGTTTGGCACCACATTAGGTGCTGTGGCAGTTGGAGGAATAAGAGGTGCCAGCTGGCCAGAGCCAGGATTTCCTCAAGGAGCTGTGGAATTTATTAGAGTGTGGTGTGACCGATGCTGGAACCAAAGTAAATCCCTCTGCAGATAAGCATGCCCAGGGAAGGGAAGGCTTTGGAGAGAAAGTCACAGGTGAGCTGGGCTTGCATAGGTGAAAAAGGATCTCACCAGGTAGAGGAGGAAGCAGCACAGAGAAAGAAGGACAAGAGACCAAGGAGGAGCTGGGGGAACGGTGAAGCATCTTGTGCAGCTGTATCAGAGAGGGCATGGGAGGCTGGAGTATGTCTTAGTGTGGGGAACAGAGGGGGACACGGGGAATGACACAGGGACCTGGTACAAGTATTCTAGTCAGATTATCCCAGAAAGTGGAAGTGAGGGAGACAGACAAAAAGGGAAAGCCAATAGAGGGCTCCTTACGGATTGGTTACCACGGTGAACAACTGGGGCTCCTTCCTGTTGGCCCGCTGAGTACACCTCAGAAATGTCCTCCAAAGATGGGACCTGGGACTTCATTAAGCAGCTCACATTTCCGCACTGCACTGTGGGATACCCTTGCGGATATTAACTTTCCCCTTAGAAGCTTCCTTCCTGGATGCCTTTGTGACTTTGAAAACAAAAGCCCTGGGGCAGAAAAGTGGGAGAGTGGTAGCAGTGGGTGGCTTGAGGTGAGACCATGGCAGCCCTTGGGAAGGGCCCACTGCAATCTGAGATGGGCCAAAGGGAGGTGGCATGGGACACAAAAGGCATCTGCTCATAGGGTGACTCAGATTAAGGGACTGAATGGGTGCAGCAAGTGGGAGAAAAAATTCAGGAAATGGGAAAAGTAGGGTGGGGTCAGAGCGGATCCATTGTGAAGAGTCTTCTGTGCCACATTACAAAGTTTACACTTGATTTGCCAAACACTGGCACCTAATAGGTGCTCTATAGATATTTATCGAATAAATGAACGTTAATGACAGATGCACCCGGACCAAGCTTTAGAATCCAGCAGACTAGTGTGACTTTTTTTTTTTTTTTTTAATTTTTAAAGTTTATTTATTTTTAGAGAAAGAGAGAGGGCATGCAAGTGGGGGAGAGGCAGAGACAGAGGGAGAGAGAGAGAGAGAGGGAATCCCTGGCAGGCTCAGCACTGTCAGCACAGAGCCCAACTCAGGGCTTAAACTCATGAAGCATGAGATCATGACCTGAGCTGAAGTCAGATGCTTAACAGACTGAGCCATACAGGTGCCTTAGCCATGTGACTTCTAACCTCTTTGATCTTCTATTTCTCTCTCTCTCTCTCTCTCTCTCTCTCTCTGAAGTAGCAACAATAATACCTTCTTTACAGGGTTGTTGTGAGGAATTAGATGAGATCAAAGATGTATGGCAACTAGAAGTATGGACTTAATAAATGTCAGCCACTCTACCCCTGCCCCCATGATGACCCCAAGCTAAGTAATAAACTGAACTATCCACCAGCTAGAGACAATGAAGGTTTCTCCTGGGATCTGTTTACAGAAGATATATGCTGGCATTTCCAGCTATATTGGTCCTCGTGGAAAAAATTAGTGGTATTAGTAACAACTTCCTTTGACCAAAAGGGAACCATATTGCTGTTTTAATTAAAGGACAGAGTTGAAACTATCCTCGTAGGGAATTTACAAACTCAGAAATTGATGCTTGTAGTAACTTACAGGATTTTTTTTCTTTGCACATTTAAATGTGTATATCAAAACATCTTCCAATCAATATGCTGTTGACTGGACTCATCCATCCTTGCTGGGCTGCATTTCTCTACCATCCTGAAATTTTAACAGAGGCCAAGATGCTTGTGGACTCCGTTTTATGGAATACCCCTGCACTGGCTGTCTGTAGGCATTGAGAGCTCCTCAGTCTTTCCCAGTGGACAAAAGAGATTGTGGCAGCCTCTGAGGAGGTCAGGGGAGAATATGAAGCAAAGATGGGAGAGAAAGCAGCTTG
This sequence comes from Panthera tigris, assembly GCF_018350195.1. NCBI lineage: Eukaryota > Metazoa > Chordata > Mammalia > Carnivora > Felidae > Panthera > Panthera tigris. The sequence goes on along the minus strand of NC_056673.1, from coordinate 16,118,449 downwards.
AGGAACTAGGTGAAGGACTGAGAAATCACACAAACTGGGGAATACTCAATTAACATATTCTAAAACATATCTATTCCTTCAGTCTGGCACCAGACAAACACTATGATGAGTCATGCCACTGGCACACCAAATTTTTTTTAAAAGTGGGGGGGGGGGGGGGCGCCTGGGTGGCTCAGTTTGTTAAGCGTCCAGCTTCGGCTCAGGTCTATGAGTTCGAGCCCCGTGTGGGGCTCTGTGCTGACAGCTCAAAGTCTGGAGCTTGCTTCAGATTCTGTCTCCCTCTCTGCTCCTTCCCCACTCGCACTCAGTCTCTCTCTCTTTCTCTCAAAAATAAATAAATGTTAAACAAAAATTTTTTTAAAGAAAGAGAGAGAGAGAGAGAGAGAGAGAGAAAGAAGGAATAAAGGCTATTGGGAAAATGAGTAAACACGGAGTTTGTCAAGGAAGGAAATCCCGGAGTTGAGAAGCCTCTGTGGGAAGCACATTTGCTCCTAATCTGGAGTGATTCACAACTGGAGAAGCTGAGTAGGAACCACAAGGTGGAGACTCATTCATCTGTCTGTCTGTTCATTTGTTTATTCATTTCTTTCATTCAATGATTATCAGTTATCTTTCTACTACATCCTGCAAGAAGCAGCAACAATACAAAAGTGTAAAAGGCACAAACCCTGCCCTTGAAGGCTCTAAAAGTAGGAGAAGCAAAAGATGTCACTAACAGTTATCATAAAGTGGAACAAGGGCAAAGATAAAGACATGTACTAGATGGACTGGTGACACAAAGAGGAGGGAGAGGGGCCAGAAAAGTCTTCTCAGAGGTGGAGATCCCTTAGCTGGGTCTTAAAGGCCATTGGAATCTCCCAGGCAGCAGAGAGTTGTGCCAAGTTGGAGGAAAAGTCACCCATAATACGGGAGACACATCTTTGAAGTTAGCATGGAGTTGGTAAGTCTAACGCATAGGAGGGAGGCAAGGACCATTTATGGGAGGACCTCCTGTGTCATGCAGAGTCTAGAGGCCATCCTGTAGGTAATGAGGGGCCACTGAAGGGTTTTGAGCAAAAGCATCGCACTATCTCATTTGTGGCTAAGAACTATCTTCCTGGTGTCTTCCCAATAGCCAGCCTTGAGGGATGAGTTGAAAGGGACTGAAAAGTGGGAGTAGGATAGCTTGTTCAGACGGTTCAGGTGAGAGGAAAGTGGCAGGTGGCTACAGAGAAGGGGTTGCTGAGTTTAGCTCTAGTCCCCAAAGGGTTCTGTGGGCAGGAAGAATTTCCAGATGTCAAGTCTCTTAGAACATCAATTTCCTCATCCTTAAAATGAAGGAAATGTGAATCACCAATAAGGTCCTCTATTGCAGCAAGCACGAGACAGTTTATCAGGACCTCTCTCTGCACAAAGTGGGTCCTCACCCAAGACCTAGAAAAGAGGAAGGGGGGGAGGCGGAGCTGGGAGCCCCAATCCACCCCGCCGTGAGTGCCAGCCTAGGCAACTGTCCCCAGGTCCCCCTTTCCTTCTCTAGGGGAATTGCGTGAGGCCAGAGAGAAGTGGAGGGGCGCCTGGGTGGCTTCCTCAGTTAAGCAACTGACTCCTGGTTTAGACTCAGGTCATGATCTCATGGTTTTTGAGTTCCAGCCCCAAATCGTGTTCAGTGCTGGCAACTCTGAGCCTGCTTGGGATTCTGTCCCCCTCTCTCTCTGCCCCTCCCCCGCTCTCTTTCGCCCTCTCTCTCTCAAAAAGAAAAGAAGCCATGGAATGGGGGGCCCTCTTAGATGCCCAAGTGTCTAAGGCTCCAGCTGCCATGGCTTGATTCAGTCAGCCGGGAGTACTCTCAGCTTTGAAGTCACAGGGGCCTCTAGCAGAGTCACTTGGAGCTGTCACCCTTGCCTATTCCTCCCCGGGAAAAGCTCTAGTGAGCAGTGGAGAGAACGCTTTAAAGGGACTCGCAAAAGAACAAAGTTCACTCCCCAGTTTTGGATTAAACAGCGCTGTGATCTTGGACACGTCAGTGCAGGGCGCTCAGTAACTCCCAGGTAAGGATAACTCCCCCGGTCGGCAGACCGCTCCTTTGACACCTGCCCTCGTCGCCGCGCCACATCGCCTTCCCCCCACCTTTCCCTTCCCGGTCCAAGGCGCGGCGCTGACTCTGGCCAGGCGAGGCTGCGGAGAGCCTGGCGGCGGGAGGTTGGCTGGGAGCCCAGGGCGCCCCCGCGCGCTCCCTCACCGCGGCTCCCGCCCCCCGCGGCCGCGCGGCCCCGCGCTCGGGTGCACGGAGCCCGCGCGGATAGCGCGCGGCGGCGGGAGCGGCGCGGCGGCGGCGGGGAAGGTGGGAGCCGGGCCTACCGTGTGGCCGGCTCGGAGGGTCGCCTGCTCAGCTCCGAGGCGCGCCAGCGGGACCCGGCCGGACGCCACCGAGGCTCCTCCCCGTCCGCCCGAGCCCGCCACCCGAGCCCGCGGGGCGCCCGCGGGGCGGCGGGGGCTGCAGACGGCAGGCTCTGCGCGTCCTGCCCGGGGCGGGCCCAGGGCCCCCAGACGCCCGCCTCCGCGGTGGGTGGCCGCTTACGTCAGGGAGGCGAAACCCAGAAGAAGGAAAAAAAAAAAAAAAAAAAAAAAAGGCACGAGGGCGGAAGGGGAAAAACTTTTTTTATTATTCTTTTTTGCTCTTATTTTCTTCTGGGGCTGAAGTGAAGGGCAGGCGACTGCGCCAGCGCGGGCTTCCCGGAAAAGCCCGGCGCGACCCCAGCCCGCGGCGCGCGGCGGAGCTGGGCCCGGGAGGCCCGAAGGGGCGGCCGCCATGTGGGACCCTCAGGACTTTGAGCGCCACTGGCAGGCCGAGTTCCCCGGGGAGGAGGCACCGGTCATGCGGCTGGACTCGGTGCTGGACATGGAGCGGGAGCTGGAGCGCTGCAAACTCAACCTGAAGCGGCTGCAACAGGTGTTGGCTGAGGAGAAATTCAAAGTCTCCTACCTGCAGACGGCCCTGGCCGGGGAGAAGCGGGACCTCGGCTGCGGGCGCCTGGAGGGCGGAGACGGCGACAGCGGGGGAGCTTGGGCAGAGGAGCCGGCGCCGGCCGGGCCGGAGCAGGCGCCGCCACCGCGGGAGGAGGAGGGCGCCGCGGGCGGCGGCGGAGACCCTCCAGGCTCCTGGCGCCCTGACCCCGAGGTGGCCGCCAAGGCCGGGACTCGTCACGCGTGCCCCGACCTTCCCACTTGGCCCGGGGCGGCGGGGGCAGGGGGCGCCGTGCGCAGCTTGACCGCCGCCATCCACCAGCAGCTGCTGCAGCCTCGCCTCCTCTTCAGACTCCGGGAGGACCGCGCGCCACCCGGCCCCGATGACACGGTCCCCAGCGCCCAGGGAGAGGAGCTGTCCTCCCGGACCCGCGCGGGGCGGGGCTCCGAGGAGGGCGAGCCGGACGCCTCGGTCGCAGATGATGGGGGCAACAGCAGTGACCACGACTTCGAGATGGTGGATTTGAACGAGAAATTCGTCCTCGGCCACTTGCTCGTGCCCCCCTGCCGGCTCGGGACCCGCGACGAGGCCGAAAAGCCGGCGCGGGCGGGCAGCCCTCATCGCTGGATGCACCTGATCCCCGGGGGCCGGCGGCAGCAGCGCCGGAGCCGCGACCTGGAGCAGCTGGAGGCGGAGGCCAAGGACGGGCGGCGCTCGCCCCTGGCTGCGGAGGAGCACCCCGCGCGCGGGGCTCGCGAGCACCTCCCCCCGTGGCGGCGCAAGAGGTTTCTGCGGGTGCCGGAGCGGGACTCGCCCAGCCACAGCTCGCCCGAGAGGGGCAGTGACTGCAGCCACAACAGCTCGGACCACGAGGACGGCTTCTCTGCAGGTAGGCGCACCCCTCGCGCATCCCGGGGGCTCCTGGCCCCTTCCTGCACCCCTTTCCGGCAAACCTCGTTGGTTCTGTTTAACCTTAGGCACTTGGGAAAAAGAGATAAAATTTATCTGTTTACCCTGAAACCACTTGTGGAACTGAAAAAAAAAAAAAAAGTGTGCAACATCATTTCGCCTTGGGCGAGTTTATGAAAATAAGCAGGATGGCGATGGCAGGGGGTGATGGAATGGTGATAGATGCGTGGATTGGCTAGACCATGGGAGGAATCTTTCACTTCAGGCCTCAACCTTTATGCTCTGATACTGTAACATCACGGCCCTCCCTCCCTCGAACTCATCCTCCACAGGCTGGTCAGATTCCTATCCACCACATGATAGTACCTTTCTCTGCACAAACTCCAGAGGCTCCCCATTTCCCCCACATTCCTTGATGTGAAAGTCTAAATTTCTCATTTAATTTTCTGAATTATCTGTCACCTTCTCCAGCCTGTATCCTGTGTTCTGGCCAAACTGAGACATCCTCTTACCCAGGGAAAGGTACATAATCCTCACTGCCCCCTCCCCCTCCCTTTGCTGGCTGCCCCCTTCCTAGATCTGTCAGCTTCCTAGGAGCCTGATTGGGAAGGAGAGGGCATAGATTCATAGTTTTCGAGCTGGCCTAGTGCCCAGAGATCATGTCTAATGCAATGTCTTCGTTTGACAAAGGAGAAAACGGAAGCTTGGAAAGATTAAGTGTTTGTTGAAGTGAGCTGAGACCTCCACTTGGGCTGTCAGTTGCTGTTGCCTTCTATTTGGAGGACAGCACCTAGTCCTAGCCAATCTTTGATTTTGTTTAAAAAAAATTTTTTTAATGTTTATTTATTTTTGAGAGAGACAGAGACAGAATGTGAGTAGGTTAGGGGCAGAGAGAGAGGGAGACACAGAATACAAAGCAGGCTCCAGGCTCCAAGCTGTCAGCACAGAGCCCAACCCGGGGCTCAAACTCACCAGCAGTGAGATCATGACCTGAGCCGAAGTCGGTCGCCCAACTGACTGAGCCACCCAGGCGCCCCTGTCCTAGCCAATCTTTGAATGCCCTTGTGGCAGTCAGTAGGGCGCCTTGCACATAGTAAGCACTCAATAAATATTTCTTATTTATGTATTGAGTCTGGGTCTCTCAGCCACCCAGCTCCTCATAGGTCAGGGAGTGGTAATGCGGCTAAGGAGGAAAGGACGGATAGGGATGTGAGGTGGACTGTGACTGCCCCTTTGCTGCCCCTGGAGCTGTCAGGGTCTCCTCAGCCACAGGGAAAGGATAAATTGATGTCTAGTTGGGTCGAGCTGTGACCAGGAACTTAAGATGCCTTCCTGCTCAGTGAAGGAGAGAAAGAAATCACTGGTGCTGGGATTGTTCCAAAATCTCCATTATTAGATCTTATCTGGGTGAGTTTGCATTTGAATGAAAAACTGTCCACTTTGCTAAAAGCACATTTGGAAGGTCCATCAAATCATCAGTTGTGATCATTTACACTTATTCATTAGCAGAGATTGGCTGCTTCTCCCATAGGTAATGCTTTTGCTGCCCATGCTAGTAACATTTTTATGTGCCCCTTTAACTTAAGGGAAGAGTCTGAAGATTTTACTCTAGTGCCAAGTTCCAAATACTCAGTAGAGGCTACCCAAGTGCCCAGAGCTGCTTCAGAGCTGGCTCCAGTCCCATCTTCCCTGAAACCCACATCAATCACCCCTTCAGGTGTGCCCAATGCACTGGATTTTCTCCAGGAGTTATTTTTATTTCTGTGTGCTGTCTCCTCTCTCCTTAAGGGCATTCTAGCACACAGAGCATCTTGATACAGATTAGGAATTAGCATTCCTTCTGGCCTAATGAATTACAAAAGGTGCCCCCTCTGGGTGGACCAGTGACTAAAAGATTCTCTTTCCTCTGGTGCCTGGCTGGTGTTTCAGGCCCCGTTCCAGGACCCCTCTGCAGGGCAAGCTTGTGGACGGAACCCCTGGACAGCTGTGTATGGGGGCCCCTCCTCCCAAACCTCCCCAGTTGAGGAAGTGCCTGGGGCTGGACACGTACACGCATGCCTGTACACGTATGCGCACGTGTGCACAGTCACAAGCGTGTGCAGGAGAAAGAGCCTTCAGACAGAGAGGCCCTAGAGTGGAGGGATTAAGGGCAGGGGTTTTCATGCGGTGGGTGACAGCCCACTGAAATCAGTGTCGTGGGGAATGAGAGCATCGAGAGGCCTTCCTTGTCCACCCTTGGCTGTCCTGGCTTTAGTTTTCCCCGTAGCACTCACCAAATTACCACTTCAGACGCTACGATTTTGCATGTTGACCTTTCTCACTCTCTCTCCAGTAAAAGGCAAGGTCCAAGAGGAGGAGGATTTTTTTTTTTAATTTAAATCCAAGTTAGTTAACATATAGTATAATAATGGTTTCAGGAGTAGAATTTAGTGATTCATCACTTACATACAATACTCAGTGCTCATCCCAACAAGTGCCCTCCTTAATGCCCATCCCCCATTTAGGACATCCCCCACCCAACACCCCTCCAGCAGCCCTGTTTGTTCTCTGTATTTAAGAGTCTCTTATGGTTTGTCTCTCTCTCTCTCTCTCTCTCTCTCTCTGTTTTTATCTTATTTTTGTTTCCCTTCCCCTATATTCATCTATTTTGTATCTTAAATTTCACGTATGAGTGAAATCATATATTTTACCTTCCTCTGACTTATTTCACTTAGCATAATACTCTCTAGTTCTATCCACGTTGTTGCGAATGGTAAGATTTCATTCTTTTTCATTGCCGACTAACATTCCATTGTATAGATGTACCACATCTTCTTTATGCATTTGTCAGTCAATGGACATTTGGGCTCTTTCCATACTTTGGCTATTGTTGATAGTGCTGCTATAAACAAAGGGGTGGATGTACTCCTTTGAATCAGCATTTTTGTATCCTTTGGATAAATTCCTAGTAGTGCAATTGCTGGGTTGTAGGGTAGTTCTATTATTAAGTTTTTGAGGAACCTCCATACTGTTTTCCAGAGTGGCCGCACCAGTTTGCATTCCTACCAGCAGGACAAAAGTGTCCCTCTTTCTCTGCATCCTTGAGGGCAAGGATTTTTATCTCTTTCATCCACTGACGTCAAGTCCCAAAGCCTAGAACAGTGTCTCACACATACTAGGTGTTCCATAAATATTTGTTGAATGATATAATTTTTTAATGGGATTGAATAGAAGAGGAAACATGGGAGTGCATTGCACATGGTAATGGAGAGCATTATTCTGTTTTAAAACTTTGTTTCAGTTGTGTATAAATGTGTGAGTGTATATTGGGTCCTGATGTAGAAGGTATTTCTTGCCATGAATTGGACAAAAAGGTTTGAAAATACTGATAAAGACTATGGGCTTTGAAGCTAGACTACTTGTGTGAACTTGTGTGAAGTTATTTGAATTTTCTGTCTCAGTTTCCACATCTGTGAAATGGGACTGATAAACACTGCTTATATCATACTGTTGATATGAGGAATAAATGGGATTTTGTTTCTAAAGGGCTTTGAACATGTCTTGACACATGGTAGGCACTCACAGTGTTGGCTAACCATGACTACAGGTCATTTTCTTTGAGATGCTTCAAAGATTCTCTCATTCCCAGATAGGAATCACAGATGGTTTGGTTTTCTGTGATGCATGTACTTTTCCTAGCAAGGCTCTGGCTCTTTCTAGAACCTTCCAGGAGCAGGGCAGGACCCAGGACAGTGTCTTGCTCATGAAGCTCTCTTGCTGGACTGGCCCTCATGTTTCTCCTTCTCCACCAGCAATTATGCCCATTATTTGTATTCTGAGATCCTTAATTGAAGTTCGGGTTTTATCAAGCCATTCAATCTGGAGGTCTTAAGGAGACAGTGCCACATGAGAGTCAGAGAGGCAGAGATGCCCCTCTCCTTGGAAAAGGACCATTTTCTCTTAAATGAGAGGCAGATTCCCATGCAAAGACACATATGGGTCCATTTCTACACATAGTAGCCAAACCAGAGTTTAAGTTAGAATGCCAGTTCTTTGAGTATATTCCTTTTAGCACCTTGTAGCCTGGGTTGGTGCTGAGGAAGACCAGGCCATGGTGACATGCATCAGGGTGGTGGTATGGATGGGGTGAGGGCTGCAGAACTAGAATTACTCGTGTTGGGTCCAGTGTGCTCTGAAGACAGACCTGTGTGCCCCGACTCTGCCCCTCAGCAGTTGTGAGGCCATGGAGAAGCCACCTTAGTCTCTATTAGCAATGACAAGGATAGCTAACACTTACTGAGGGCTTACTTTGTGCCAGTGCCTATTGTAAGCATTTTAAATGTACTTACTCATCTGTGCCTCGCAACAGCTTCATAAGACAGGCAGGATTATTATTTCCATTTTACATATGAAAATCATAAGGCCCAGAGAGCTTCAATAGCCCTGACTAAGGTCACTCAGCTTGTAAGTGACACTTGGGATTTGAATCTAAGCAGTCTGAGTCCTGAGTCCTTGCTTTCAAACAAACACCAAGCTATACTGCCTCAATAATAGCACCTACCTCTCAGGGTAGTTATGAAAATTAAATACAATAAGATATTTGAAGACTTGAGCAAAGCACCTGGCACACAGTGACCATTAAGTGCATACACATGTCCGTGTACATTATTACCATTTCCTGTATCACGAAAATCCCCAGCAGACCCCATTGGGGGGGGTCCATCTACTGCTGGGGTCGACCATCAGGGCTGCTGCCCACCCTTGGGGCTCCTGAGTGGACTCGGCCTCACAGGTGAGCAGACCCCCTGCTGGATTTAGATCTCCTCTCTTCAGCTGGGCACTCTTGGGTGGACGCAACTGCGTGCCCACATGCAGAGCCCTGGTATTTTCCCTTTTGGGTTGCCTTGCTTCTGTGCCATTCCTGCCACAGAGGTTGGGTGACATTTCCTTCTCGGGGCTTATGCATCCCTTCCATAGCCTGTGGCATCCCCTGTACCACACGCGCACTCTTTGTGGACCAAAGCATACTCTTCTAGCAAAGCCCAAAGGTGGCTTTTCGGAGTCAGTCATCCTTTTGACTGGCAGAAACTATTCACCCGATATTCTGGTTGTAGTTCAGATGACAAAGTAAATATCATTAATATTTTAAATTGGCAGCATTTTCTCCTTGCACTAAACTTTGCCCGGTGGAGGGCAGGCAGTCTCTATTTGGCAGGCCCTTGAAATTCATTCATTTGTTCATTAATCTCTTCCAACCCAATGAGAGTTTATCAAGGTCTTACTTCATGCCAAGTCTGTGTTAAGGGTCAAGACTGCAAAAGTCGGTGACCTGCTTTTAAGGTTCTCACTGACTCTTTGGCTCCAAGGGTAGAAACCGTACATTTTTAGATAAAGAAACAGCTTTCCAGCAGAACTTGGTAAATCATGAGGCACCTGGGTGGCTCAGTCCATTAAGCGTCTGACTTTGGCTCAGGTCGTGATCTCACAGTTCGTAAGTTCCAGCCCCGCGTTGGGCTCTGTGCTGACAGCTCATAGCCTGGAGTCTGCTTTGGATTCTGTCTCTCTCTCTCTCTCTCCCTCCCTCACTCACACTCAGCCTCCCTCTCTCTCTCAAAAATAAATAAACATTAAAAAAAAAACAACTTTGTAAATCCTGAAATGAATGACTAAGGACTGTTCATCTGAATCTTAGTGACATTCAAGAGTCTAGAACAGGAAGAGATCTTACAGTAGGTCTATTCCTGCCCCCTCCAGACAGAGTCCTGGAGACCTAAAAGTATCCTCAAGGTCACACACTCATGACCCTCAAGGCTGGACCTATGAGCCAGGACAAGGCTCTTTCCATTGTCCTATGGCCTTTTCTTTCCTAGAATTTTAAGCAGAGAACTCTAAAGACATAAGTTCTGTCAAAGTCACGGTAGCAGGAGCAGTAGACCATCACATTTAGCCTCACATCCATCTCAGCAGATGAAAATTACTGCTGCCATTTTATAGGTAAAGTGCTGAGGCTCGGAGAGGTAAAGAGATTTACCCAGAGTCAAACATTTCGTGATGGAATCCGCCTTGAACTCAGTCTTACAAAAACAGCACTCTTTAACTTCCAGCACTTAGTGCTGTCCTGGGCCAGCTGTAGAATTCTAGTGTTCTGTACTTGGGAGGCCCTGCCATCAGATTCTGCCATGCTGCCAAAGGAGACTTTTTATTTTTAATCTGCATGGGAAATACACTTCCTATTCGGTACTCATGTTACCTAGATCGTTGTAACTTGATGGGTTTTTTCCCCTTCCCATGAGTGACTAATGAGATTTTTGCTCCGGGAAGAATTCCTTGTGTTCAGTGATGTGTCTGAATAACTTAATTCAAAGTGTTGAATTTTCAGCCTTAGCTGTGATAGAGTAATTTTTTTTTTTTTTCCCATTCCCTGTTGCAGAGAGATATTAAAACACTATCTGAGACACATGAGCTGGTCGTTGGCTGTGATTCATTTGTAAGTGGAGTTGACATGGCGCCACTGGGCTTCTCAAAGCTTGCTTCTCTCCACCGTCACCCCACCCCCCACCATGTTAGCACTATCTACACCTCAGGAGCACTCTACCAGCCAGCCAGAGGGTGTGGGTGCGTTTGTTTAACGAGCCCTTCCTCCTCTACACATACATAGTAAATACAACCAAGACTCAAAACTTTTCTTTTCCTCTACTTGTTTTTCTTCTGGTTAAGAGACTATTCACAAAGCAGTTGGCTCTATACTTGGCCCTGGATCTTTATGTTTGAAAATCAGGATCTTGACATATTTCCCCGGCTTTGAAACAATGGTACAAACATGTTCCCCATCTGAAAAATGGGTTTGATGTGAGCCAGCTTGCAGGGTTGTAAGACTTACATTGGATGAGTTACTGACTCTGTCTCAGCCTTGGATTCCTTGTCTGCCAAAAGTGGGTGATGGTGATTGGACTGTGTCTTCGACTTGTGAAGTGTAAAGGGGGTAAGTGTGTGAAGAGTACCTAGCACAGGGCCGGGCACATAAGCATTTAATGAAGCTTAGATGGTGGTGTTGTCATTGTTCTAAGTCCAGGCCACAGCTCACATTCCTATCTCTTTGTGTAATGAAGTTCCCCAAGCCTCTTGTCTCTCCTTTCTTACTCCCTCCAGGTCACAGGTGTTTTGCTCCTTTGGAGGCAGATAAGCTTTCTTGTTCCTTTGTGGTCGCTGGTCCTTCCCCAGTTAATCCCTGTTGTCCCTGGCATCTATAAAACTGTCATCTGGCTTCTCTTTATTTCTTACTCTCTACTCACTTGCTTTCAGCTAATGCACATTCCTTCCAGTGTCTTTGTGGGCTCTGTCTGGCTTTTGAGATGCCCTTCACCCCCACTTAAACCCAGTCACAAAGCCAACCCTTCCTTCAAAGCCTGGCTTTTCCATGATACCTTGTGTTAGTTAACATAGGGGTTTGCTGCATATGACAAAACCCCAAAAAGTAGCTTAAGCAAGATAGAGGTGTATTTCTCTTTCAAGTAAGAGAATGCCAGAAGTAAGCAGTCCAGGGAGAGTATGGTGACTACCATGATCATCAGGAATTTGGGCTTGTTTCTATTTGTGCTTTTCTGTCTCAAGGTTGCCTCATGAGGTCCAAAATAGCTGCTGAAAATCCAGCCATCACGTTCACATTTCAGATGAGAATTAGAAGAAAGGGAGGAAGGACTAAGTGGCAGCTGTTGGTCTGCCTTTTAAGGCACTTTCCTGGTAGCCTCTCCTAACAAATTCTATTTAGATCTCATTAGCCACCTCTAGCTACAAGGAAGGCTGGGAGATGTAGTATTTTATCTGGGCATATGGCCACCTCAAATAAAATAGGGTCTCTGTTATAAGAAAAAATGGAAGAATTGATATTGAGTAGGCAGCTAGCAGCCTCTGGCACAAGCCTTTTCCAACTACTCCAACCCATCTTGTGGTTCTTAGAGTGAGCCCCACACTCACACAGTTGTCTTATTATTGTGCCCTCTATTAATTCATTGACCCAACGAACAAATAATGACCGAACCACTGCTCTGTGCAAGGCACAATGCCTTTTCTATGTTTACTGTGAAGTGTAGCTTTCAAACTCAGAGGTTAGCTGGCTCCTTGAGAGCAGGGATCATAGCTTATGCTTCTTTTTCTCCTTCACAATATCCTTCACAGGGCTGGGGACATGGCAGGCTCTTGATGAGTACTTGGTTGACTTTGGAATATCACAAGCGAGATGTTCAGTGAAAAAATAAATCCCCTGCCTTGGTACTGTGCTAGAAAATTACGGTTATATAAGGTTTGTTTTTGGCTCATTGTGGTTTTGAGGAGCCAGAGCGAGGAGATTGGGGCATGGGGTATGACTAAACCTCAGGGCTGCGTTGTAGCCACAATGGACTGGTCTGGGTATTGGGGCAGACTTGACTGTTTTGGAAACCGGACTAGTTTGTATACCAAACCAGAATTATAAACAGAAATCTCTGTGCCCACCTTCCTTTACCACTGCTGCGTGTAGTTGTATTTATGCCACGCAAATCTCTCTCGCGGTTTCTGCACTGCATAGCTCCAGAGTAAATCTGCAGTCTTTCCGCAGGAGCGTGGGCTTCGGTTCGTGTTGCTGTCTTCCCGTTTGATCCTGGCTCTAGTCTGCCTGAGACAAGACTGTGTGAGGGAGCTTGCCTAGAGCTTATGTCATATCTTGTGGCTGCCGAGAAAATGATTGTTTTAAAAATGTTATTGGCACTTAGTAAAAGAACTAGGATATACTTAGCAACTACTACCTGCAAGGCACTATGTTAAGTGTTTAACCTACACGGTCACATTAATATTCAGCACAGTCTCCTGTTCTTTACCTTCTGTAAGTACCACTCTTCTCATTTTGCAGATGAGGAAAGCCGAGGCTCTGACCAGTTAGCTAACAAGCCCAGGTTCCCTTAGGGCCAAGTGCTGGGGTTATTTTCTTCTCCTATTGAAAAAATTAATGACTTTTATGGAGAGATAATTCACACAGTATAAAACTCACCCCTTTGAAGTATGGAGTCACGGGTTGGTTTTTAGTATATTTGCAAAGTTGTGCAACCATCCCTCATCTCTAATTCCAGACCATTTCCATCGGGGCGGGGGGACTGTGTTTGGGTCCAGGCTTCTCCTCTGACCACACCATTTCCTTTTCTAACTCACCACATGCAACAATTTAAAATTGTTGCCAGGGGCACCTGGGTGGCTCATTCAGTTAAGTGTCTGACTTCGGCTCAGTTCGTCATCTCATGGTTTGTGGATTCGAGCCCTGCGTCGCGCTCTCTGCTGTCAGCACGGGAGCCTGCTTTGGATCCTCTCTGCCCTGCTCTCTCTGCCCCTCCCCTGCTTGCACTCTCTGTCTCTTTCAAAATAAATAAATAAACTTAAAAAAATTATAAAATAAAATTACTAGGTCAGGCACGCCTGGATGGCTCTGTTGGTTAAGTGTCTAATTCTTGATTTCAGCTCAGGTCATGATCTTGAGGTTCATGGGTTCAAGGCCCACATTGGACTCTGCACTGATAGTGTAGAGCCTGCTTGGGATTCTCTCTCTCCCTCTCTCTCTCCCCCTCCGCTGCTTGTGCTGTCTCTCAAAATAAATAAATAAATAAATAAATAAATAAATAAATAATGCTGTCTCTCAAAACAAACAAACAAACAAACATTAAAAATCTGTATATATTAAAACAACTAGGGCAGGCTTGGGGGAAATGTGCACAGGAAAGGACCATCTGCTTCTTCATTTGCTTCCCCATCATTGAGGTGGTCCTGGTGCCCTTTTGAATTCCCCCTGGGCCACACCTCACCCCATCAGTGCTTCCCAGACTTGGGGCAAGGGGGCAGAACATCCCAAACTTGAGTTCCATGAGCACCCCTCCTTCCTGCCTCGGGGTTGTGGTTGGTGTGGTGAGAGGCATCCTTGTTCTGACCTGTGTCTTACTTGCCTTGGTAGCCCCAGAATGTCACAGTGCTCTGGCATATAGGAGCCGCTCACACAATTCATGAAGGTCCAGACCTTCATTTCAATGCCCCTGATCTAAACCAGTGCACTAACCAATTGTTCTGCCTCCGGCCTCACTCTTCCTGCTTCAGCCCCCAGCTATCTTCCACATTAAAGCCAAAGGGATCGCCCTAAATCTAATTATGCACCCCCTGCTTGCATTCTTCAGTGACTCTCTGCCACCCTCAAAGTAAATCTGAGCTTCTTAGATGCAAATGTGCCCAGCCATTTGTGATCTGATCCACCCTCAGCTCTGCCCTCCCCCACCCACACACGCATATACTTCATGCTCTAGCAATCCTGAGTTGCTTGTAGTTTCCAAACATACCCTGCATCCTTATTCCTCTGCATGTGCGGCTCCCCTCCCTGGAATGCCCTTTCCATATTGTCCACATGACAAATTACTCTTCATCCCTCAGGTCTCAGCTAGGAGGTACTTCCTCTGTAAAGCCTCTCCTGCTTTCCTAGGTAGACCCAAGAACTGGGTGTCAGGAGTGCGTTTGTCTGCAGGTAAGACAAAACTGTGCCACAATGACACTGTGATACGCAGAATAATGTCCCCCAAGGATGTCCATGTCCCAGTCCCTGGAACCTAGGAGTATGTTCTATTACATGGCAAAAGGAACCTTGCAAATGTGATCAAATTAAGGACCTTGACGTGGAGAGAGAGTCGTGGATTATCCAGGTGGGCCCAATGTAGTAACAAAGGTCTTCAAAGTGGAAGAAGGAGGTAGAAGAGGTCGGAGTGATACAAGATGATAAGGACTCAATCCACTGTTGCTGACTTTGAAGAGGAGGGAAGGGGACCTTGAGCCAAGCAGGATGAGCAGCCTCCAGAAGCTGGAAAAGGCAAGGAAATGAATTATCTTCTAGAGCCTCCAGAAAGGAACCCAGCCCCTGCCAACACCTTGACTTTAGCCCAGTGACAGGCCGTGTCAGACTTCTCACCTATAGATGGTAAACTGGTGTCATTTTAAGCCATGAAATTTGTAATCATTTGTTAACAGCAACAGAAACTAATACAATGACCTGGCCAGATAGGGCTTTGTTTTCCTCCGATCCCAAGAACTCCAGAGGCAGGCTTTCTGGGATGGCTCAGCAGCACTCTCAGGGGCCCAGACTCTCCCTGTTATTTAGCAGAAAGGTATTTGTCCTCTTGCTTGTTGCCTCATAGTTAAAAAAAAAAAATCTGCTGCATCACTAGATGTGTGCTCATGTTTCAGAGAGGGAGAAGGGTGCAAAGGACTGTAGTGATCACACTGGCTGTCCCTTTAAAAAGCTCCCCCCACCAAACCCTACCTAGCAACTGCTGCTTTCATGCTATTGGCCAACATAATGTGGCCGTCATTAGCTGCAAGGAGGGCTGGAGGGGAGATCAAGGATTTCAGCCCTTGAGCCTCTGTTGTAAAGAGTGTTAAAGAGAGGAGACTGTGATTGGCTCTTTGGAAAACCAGCCCAGTGTTAGCCACACAGTTCTTCCCTGCACTTTGCACATACACTCATTTGAGCAAATATAATATGGTTTAAATAGGTTTGCCTCTCTGTCTCCCCAACTGGATTCTAGCCTCTTAAAGTGTATGTGTGTTAGAAATGGACCACTTTTAAAAATTCTAGTCTCCCTGCCCCTAGCACAGTGCTGGTGTATTATTGTATTTATTAAAGAAAAAAGAAGAAGAGGAATGTGCCTTTTCAAGTAAGAATTTTGTGGGATTTGGACTACCTGGGCACACTATTGGGATCTCTAAGCACTTAAAGACCTTTCACTTTTTTCTCTTCTCTTCCGCTTTGCTTTTATATTCATCTCTTCCTCCCCCCCCCTTTTTTGGGGGGGATCAGTAGGACCAATTAATAAGACATATTCTAGAGCCATTATTCTCAAGGGCTGTGGTGGGTTTTTCCTCCTGAAGCCATTTTCAAACTTCAAATGCCCCTGAGGAGTGTGCCCTTCAGCTTACTACCATGTCTGCCTCCCCACCAGTTCAGAATCTGGCATTTTGTGCGCCTCTTACTGATGGGAGTATGTTGTTTCCTGAAGGTGGACAATGAAGAAAAAGGATGATACTTCAAACCTGGCCAGCTAGGTCCTCCCCAACTGATGGAGACCCATGCTAGTCATTAGGGCGGTAAACTAAATATTTTGGTTCCCTCTTGCTTTCCAGGAACACGGTAGGTAGGATTACATCCCTGGTTCCCTTGCAATTGGGTAGGAACCTTTGCCTAGTTCTAACCAGTGAGTTTGAATGGAAGTGATGCGTGCAACTTCTGGACCAGAGCATTTAATGCTGGTATGAGACCTTTTTCCTTCTTTGGTATTGCAATGTACAATGATTAAGCTGGTGACTGTTCAGTCAGCCTGAGTCCTAGGGGAGGGCAATACAGAACAGAGCTCCCAGTCAATCATTAATGGATGTGTACTAGAGTGAAATAGAAACCATTGTTATTTTAAGCCATTACAATGTTTGGTGCTCGTTGTTACTGCAGGATCAGTTTATCCTGACTGATCAAACACCTGGCTTATATTCATAAAGAAGAATGACTCTTTGGAGCTTCAGAAATCAATGTAATTTTCTGGGGTGCCTGGGTGGCTCAGTCGGTTAAGTGTCCAACTTTGGCTCATTTCATGGTTCATGGGTTCAAGCCCCGTGTCAGGCTCTGTGCTGACAGCTCAGAGCCCGCAGCCTGTTTCAGAGTCTGTCTCCTGCTGTCTCTGCCCCTCCCCAGCTTGTGCTCTGTCTGTCTCTAAAATAAATAAACATTTAAAAAAATTAAAAAAAATAAAAGAAATCAATGTAATTTCCTCAAAACCTTTAAGTTCCCAGGGCACTGGCTGGCTCAGTCAGTGGAGGGTGTGATTCTTGATCTCAGGATCATGAGTCCAAGACCCATCTTGGGCATGGAGCCTACTTAGAGAAAGAAAGAAAGAAAGAAAGAAAGAAAGAAAGAAAGAAAGAAAGAAAGAAAGAAAGAAAGAAAACGAAAGAGGAAGAAAGGAAAGGAAAAGAAAAGAAAAGACAGAAATGTAGGATGTCAGGCCTAACCCTAGACCTGTATTTAAAAAAAAAAACAAAAAACAGGGGCTCCAGGGTGGCTTAGTCGATTAAACATCGGACTCAATTTTGGCTCCGGTCATGATCTCACAGTTTGTGAGTTTGAGCCCCCCCCCATCAGGCTCTGCACTGACAGTGTGGAGCCTGCTTAGGATTCTCTCTCTCTCCCTCTCTCTGCCTGTCCCCTGCTTGTGCTCAATCCCTCCCTCTCTCTCTCTGTCTCTCTCTCAAACATAAATAAAGAAAAACTTAAAAAAAGAAACAAAAAGAGATGAGACATCTTTAAAAAAACAAAACAGGAGCGCCTGGGTGGCTCAGTTAAGCATCTGACTTTGGCTCAGGTTATGGTCTCATGGTTCCTGAGTTCAAGCCCCACATTAATCTCTCTTTCTGCTATCAGCGTGAAGTCAGCTTTGGAACCTCTGTCTTTCTCTCTCTGCCCCTTCTCCAATCACAGGCCCGCACACTCTCTTTCTCTCTCTCAAAACTAAATAAACATACAAAAGGAAGCTCTAAAAAACCAAAGCTAACACACACAAAAAGCCCCTCTAAGTTCCCTTCTCACTGAGGCCAAGTGGTAACTATAGCTACTGTAGGTATATATCAGAGGGTGGGGCTCAAAAATGTGAAAAATGGTGTTAGAAATGGCTAAATTGTTTCGCCTTGTTTTATTCAGTGATTTCCTAGAAGGATTTTGTAGAACTCAATAGCAGATTATACTCATGGCTAAGATTTTTTACAGACGATACAGAGCAAAAGCGGCAAGAAAAATATATGTATCGACAGACTCCACAGAGGTCCAGCATAAGGCTTTGATGTCTTTCCTTGTCTGAGTCCATTTAGCAGTTCTCTCTCTCTCAAAGCAGACTACAAAGACATACATGGGCTATCTATTCCCAGGGAAGTCTGTTTGGGTCTGAGGTTAGAGGCTATTATGAGGTGCTGGTCACACAGGCATACCCTGATAAACAACCAACCCTGGCAGCCAAAAATAAGAACCCCCAAAACGAAACCAAATGCATATCGGCAATCCTGGTGTTTGTGCAAAAGGGCCAAACAAGCCATCACAGCATGATCCATTGTTCCAGGTGCAAAATCATGAAATCACTGCCATAGTGGAAGGGATACTAGAATTAAAGACCATGGAAACCTATCTTGTCCACGATGTCACTGATCTGGTAGTATAGTAACTTTATTTGGAGGATAGAAGGCCTAAACATTTGTCTGATTGCTCAGATCTCTGATTAATGTAATTTCCTTGGGGAATTTGCACAGTGAGGGTAACACTCAGAAAAGTTTCAGAAATGCAATGCAATTTTCCAAGATCTTTGTTTGTTAATTAGACTTTGGGAGC
This sequence comes from Panthera tigris, assembly GCF_018350195.1. NCBI lineage: Eukaryota > Metazoa > Chordata > Mammalia > Carnivora > Felidae > Panthera > Panthera tigris. Next base: position 16,100,198 of record NC_056673.1, on the reverse strand, counting down.
CATACTGGCAACCTCCTCACCGCATACATATGATTTCAAGCCATAAAGAACAGATTTGTAAGCAAAAGTTTAAAATTATCAATCTGTATAGTCAGGACCACTTGACTATAATGGAATGGTTTTGCCAGGCTGAGTGTTTATTAGAAGTATATATTACACACATAATTTATAGTCCGTGAGACTATTATTATTCCCATTCCATACTAATAAGTCTAGAAATATTGAGTCACTTGCCCAAGTCACACAGCTAATAGGACAAAGCTAGGATTGGAACCCCAGCTCTTTCTGGGGCCGAAGTTACTCTAGTACAACCCACTACTAACTCTATTTTTTTTTCTTTTTTTTTTTAGTAAACTCTATACCCAACTTGAGGTTTGAATTCATAACCCTAAGATCAATAGTCGCATACTATACCAACGGAGCCAGCCAGGCACTCCCCACGGCCCACTAACTCTTTTTTTTTTTTTTTTTAATTTTTTTTTAACATTTATTTATTTTTGAGACAGAGAGAGACAGAGCATGAACGGGGGAGGGTCAGAGAGAGAGGGAGACACAGAATCTGAAACAGGCTCCGGGCTCTGAGCTGTCAGCACAGAGCCCGACGTGGGGCTCGAACTCGCGGACCGCGAGATCATGACCTGAGCTGAAGTCGGACGCTCAACCGACTGAGCCACCCAGGCGCCCCCCCACTAACTCTTAATCTCTCTAGGCCATATCTCTCACCTGGAAAATAAGGGGATTAGACTAGATGGTCTTCCAGGCCGAAACTTTATGAACACCAGTTAGATGAACTGCTACTCTGTACCAAGTAATGGTTAAGAGCCTGGCTTTGAATCAGAGAAGCCTGGGTTTGGATCCGGTCCATAGGCCACTTGTTATTTTGTGCCCTTGACCAAGTTACTTCACCTTTCCATAAACCTATTTTCTTTTCTCTATAATGTAGATGAGTATATCTCACCTGGTGTTGTAGAGATTAGATGAAATAATATACAGAAAATACGTGGCACAAGGCCGGGCATACAGTAAGCTCTGTGGAAATGACAGCAGCCACTGGTGTGGTGGTGAAGAGCATACCGTCTAGGACCGCACTGCCTGCGTTCAAAGCCTCGCTCTGCCACTTACTGTTGTGCAGCCTTGAGCTAACTTAAATTTTTTCTGCCTCAGTTTCCATATCTGTAGACGGAAGGTGATAATGGTATGATAACGACACCAAAGTAAGCTGGTGTAAACATTAAATAACTTAATATGTGAAGCTCCTGGAAAAGCACCTGACACATGGTATGCAGTGTGTGTTAACTGTAACGTGTGTTGGCCATATGCATTGCTGAAATAGACAGCAAGGGTGGCAAATGGTCTGTGGCTCATCTTGTTGCCTGGGCATATCCTTAACTGAAACCCGAGGCTTCTGGAAATCCTGCAGTTTGAATAATCCAAGAGCTGGAGCAGTGGAGCCTCCAATTACGGAGTCTCACAGCTGCAGCCTGGGGAGGAAGGTGAGGCCTCAGGGCTGGCTAGCTGAGGTTGTGGTCCTATTATGGAGACAGCCCTGCTTTGTATGCAGCTGCCTTGCCTTCTGTTTGGCTGCATAATTGTGCCTTTTTGTTTTATTATAAAGCATCTTGAGGAATTCAGAGCCCTCTCCCGCTGACAGCAGTGAAAGCCACAAGAGTGTCAGTCTCTAATGAGCCTCTTCGGACGCTCTGATGGCTGTACCTAGGCTGTCAGGCAGGGAGCACACACACAGGCCCTCCCCAGTATCCACTGGCCCCCTTTGAGTGCAGGCCACCACTCCGGACTTCATTATGGGGCTCCCTGAACATCCCCAGGATCCCCCATGCTTGTCCTCATTGTCTCAGAAGGGGACAGAGTTGCTTCCTGAATGCTAGGCTTGGTGGTAACCTTTGTAGGCTGGCAGTGAGAAAACAGAAATTAATTATTCATATCAGTGGGCCTGAAGGAGCTCTTGTTTGCAGAGTTGACTCTCCTTCTGGCTACCAGACCCAGAATCCCCCAGGGCCTTTGTGCAAGCAGAAGACTGCAGGGTCCTAGGAGACAGCTGCCCGAAAAGCAGGGGAGGCAGGTAGCCGGCCCTGGGCTACACGCAGTCTGCTGCTGCACTTTGTTTGGGGCGCAGAGGGTTAAAACAAAATGGAAACAATTTAAAATCTGGAAATGGTACATAAAAATCTGGATTTCTGGCTTTTCCTGAGAGATGGGAAGATCTGCGGTACATGTGGAAATCATCAGGCGAAGAGCTGACCCATTCAGACGGGGCATGGTTTCACTAACTGCTTCAGCCCTGGGCTGGCCCCGTTTTCTGTTCACGTCATGCAGGGTGTATGTGTAGTGTGGTGAACAAGCACGACTCTGGAGCTGGGCTGCCCGGCCTTGCAGCCTGCCTCTGCTATTTACTAACTGCATAACCTTAAGCAAATTACTTAACTCTTGTGGGCCCCAGTTTCCTCCTCTGCAGAATGGGGGTTATATTAATAGCGTGCCTAACAAATTTGTGAGAAGTGAGTTTGTATAAGTGCTTAGAGCTGCCTGTCGCATTCCAAGTGCTGCTTAGGTGTTAATTACACTAGTATTACACTCCTTGCCTGGTGTCTTAGGCATTTGAGTTTACAATCCGTGTGTAAAAGAGTTTTTCCATAGAAGAAAAAAAGGTATTTCTTTCCTAGTGTGCATCCTCACTCCGTAATAAGCCTTTACTCCCTCCTCCATCCCCTCATCCGAGCACCTTGAAATATAACCATTACAGTAGTGCTACCCTCTGTAACAAACCAACTCCAACATGTCAGTGGTTTAACGGGTGAAGTTTCTTCTGGTTCCCATGACAGTGGATGTAGGTGTTCCCGATGGGCAGGTTTGCTTCCTGCGGTCACTCAGAACCCAGGCTCCAGTGCCCTGGTGCGTCGGCCCTCCTCCAGGTCCTGCAGTTCTCTGCTTCCAGAGGGCACTGGGCAAACAAGAGAGTGAAGACACGTGTACTTCTTAATTCCTCTTAGCCCAGAAGTGATACCCATTTCTTTTGCTCACATTGCATTGGCAAAGACCAGGCCCGTGTCCCCTCTTAGATGTAGGGGTCCTGGCGAGTGAACCCCCCACCTGGCAGCTTCTTCCCAGTAACAGCCATGCTCTGGGGAAGGGGCTGGGGCAGAAATCTTTGGGGGACCCTCAGCTGTCCTTGCCACCACAGTCATATTAAAGAAGCCTCCAAATCAACATCTCCCTGGGTTTATTTTCTGGTTGCTACTTTTAGCTTGTGAAACATTCCCAAGGGTGATCACCTTGTCTTTGGTTTTTGTCTGGTTTACTGGGGGGAGAAGGAGGGAAACAACCTTTTTATTTTTAATTTCATTCTTCAGGTTTGTACAGACCATAAAAGCATTGATTTAGGATATCAAAATTAGATTTGGGCAATAGTATTTCATCTGAGTTACTTATTTGAAGAGAAATACAACTCAGTTATTGTGCTTATATATACATTGAGATAGCTGCCAACTTAGAAGAAAGAAGAAATATCAGAAGAAAAATTCTGATTTGCAATCAGAATTTTTATATGCAAACCTTAGGTCTCTCCTTTCTTCTTCCTTTATTTTTTTTTTTCAACGTTTATTTATTTTTGAGAGACAGAGAGAGACAGAACATGAGGGAGGGGCAGAGGGAGAGGGAGACACAGAATCAGAAGCAGGCTCCAGGCTCTGAGCTGTCAGCAGCACAGAGCCCGACGCAGGGCTCGAACCCGCAAACCATGAGATCATGATCTGAGCTGAAGTCGGATGCCTAACCAACTGAGCCACCGAAGCACCCCTCTTCTTCCTTTATATTAGACCAAAGTAGGTAATTTAAACTTGTTAAGTCAGTTACTCATGGAGAAGATATATGTATATTTATAATACAATCAAATGTATGTATCATAAATTTTAAAAATTGATGAAAGCCAAAATACATTTTTAGGAGGGACCCTATACAGGCTAATCTTTAGGATTAAGAAAAGAAGAAACGAAAAGAAGTCGTATACAGCATTTCACATCTTTTCAAAATAGAAAGTGTGTCACGCTGCTTTTTTTTAACCAGTTCGTTTCTTTGGAACCACAGAGCTTGTCATCCTTGAAGAAGTGAGATCACCGTGGGGTTAAGACACTGTCTTTGCTACAGTTTGTACACCGTTTCTGAAAAGCCCGCACAGAACTTTTATGACTTAGGACAATGACTTCAGTGCCCATAATTCAGACTTATTTAGTTTGTTCTTGGCTTCCAAATTGCCTGACAGCTTTCTTCTGTCCCTGCACATCAGTCTTTCTGTGAATCAATCGCAGGCAGAGGATGGAAAGAAAACACAGAATCTGCAGTTTCTTGTCTGACCACTTCCCAGGCTGACCTGGCTCCCACCGGAGCACACTGCAAAAGTGAGACGTTTTAGAAGCTGAAAGGTGGAACTAGCCAACTCTTTCTTGGTCCCTGGGTGAGAGTTTGTTTAATGTCATACCTCAAAGATAGATCTGTGTTAGAACAAACACTGGATCTCCCCTTGTGGTCAGATGAGCTGGCTCTTACGGATTCTTTACGGCTCCATTCAAGGATTTGCTGGGAAATGTCACACTCCTTTAGCTGATTAGCAAAAGGGTGAAAAATACTCTAGAATCCAAATCTGTCATCCCAGCCATGGCTCCTCCCCCTGCCCTTGTCTTTGTGTCTGAATTTAACACTCGTTTCATTCTGCCTCTTATTATGGTAATTTCAGTGTTACCCCCACTTCACAGGGCTTGCCGAAGGCAGGGACTGACTTATGGTGATCAAGGGTGCAGACCCTTGAGCCACATTTACTGGTTGTGAGGACTTTAAAAAGTTATTTCACCTCTCTGTGCCTCAGTTTTCTCATCTGTAAAATGGATGTGTCAATAGCATATACCTCCTGGAGTGTTGTAAGAATTGAATGAAGTAATCCATGGTAAGTACTCAGCCTGATGTATAGTGAGCACTCAGTAAATAATAACTCATTATTTACCCTCTGTTTTCCCACCATCTGCCATAGAGCCTTATGTGTCCTACCTGCTTGACAGATGTTTATCCACTAACCCAAAAGAATGATTGAGAAAATTACTAAACTATTATTCTTCTACTTTTAGAGTAATCTAAATAAGGAACTGATTGCAAGTCAGAATCTTCTGCAGGAGCATTGAAAAAATGACAAATTCCTGGGGCTCCTGGGTGGCTCAGTCGGTTGAGCATCTACCTCTTGATTTCGGCTCAGGTCATGACCTCAAGGTTGTGGGATTGAGCCCCCCACTGGACTCTGTGCTAATAGCCAAGAGGCTGCTTGGGATTCTCTCTCCTCTCTCTCTCTCTGTTCCTCTTCTGCTCATGCTCTCTGTCTCTGTCTCTCTCTCTCAAAATAAATAAATAAACATTAAAAAAAAAAACAAAACAGACTCCTGGTGCCTAGACCCACTGAAGTGGCATCCCAGTGGATCTGGGCACAACCTGGAGTCTATATTTTTAACGTGTTGTGGGAATTCTTTTTTTTTTTTTTCAAGTTTATTTATTTATTTTGAGAAAGAGAGAAAGAGAGAGAGCACACCAGGGGCAGACAGAGAAGGAGAGAGAAATTCCCAGGAAGGCTCCACACTGTCAGTGCAGAGCCCAATGCGGGTTGATCTCACGAGCCATGAGATCATGACCTGAGCCCAAATCAAGAGTTGACTTGAGCCCCTGTAGAGATTTTATTTTTAAGTAAGTTCTATACCCAGTGTGGGGCTGGAACCCACAACCCCAAGATCAAGAGTTGAACACACTCCACCACCAACTGAGTCAGCCAGGCACCCCTCAGCCAGGCACTTTTTTTTTATAAATTTTTTTTTTAACGTTTATTTATTTTTGAGACAGAGAGAGACAGAGCATGAACGGGGGAGGGTCAGAGAGAGAGGGAGACACAGAATCTGAAACAGGCTCCGGGCTCTGAGCTGTCAGCACAGAGCCTGATGCAGGGCTCGAACTCACAGACTGTGAGATCATGACCTGAGCTGAAGTCGGACGCTCAACTGACTGAGCCACCCAGGTGCCCCAACCAGGCACTTTTATAGTTTGTTATCAAAAAGGAAATTTTATTGCAATTGCCATCAAATACGGAAAACAGGATCAGGCTATGTACATCACATCCCATTTTTTTTTTCTTTCCAAAACTTTTTGTGGTAAAATATACATAACATAAAGTTTATCATCTTAACCATTTTTAAGTGTGTCCACTTCAAGGGTATGAAATACATTTATAATATGGTACCAGCCGTCACCACCATCATCCCCAGAATTCTTTTCATCTTGCAAAACTGAAACTCTACCCATGAAACAATAGTTCCCCTCCCCCACTGCCCCATAGTCTCCACCATCCTCCTTTCGGTCTCTATGAATTTGATTACTCTGTAAGTACCTCGCGTAACTGGAATTGGGCAGCGTTTGTCTTTTTGCGACTGGCGTCTTTCACTTAGCATAATGTCCTCCAGTTTCATCCATGCGGTAGCATGTGTCAAAATTTCCTTCATTTTACAGGCCAAATAATATTCCATGGTATGTCTATACCACATTTTGCTGATCCATTCATCTATCGATGGACACTTGGGTTGATTCCACATTTTAGCTATTGTGAATAATGCTGGTGCAAACTTGGCGTACAAATATCTTTTTCAGACCCTGCTTTCAACTCTTTTGGGTAAATGCCCAGCAGGGGCATTGCTGGAACATGTCTGGGGAGGCCCTTTCCGCCCATACAACCCCAAACCTTGATGTTAAAAGGAAGCCATAAAAAAGTTCCCAGTTTGCTTAAGAACTTTAGGTGCTTCCAAGGAAAATGTGAAGGGAAAAGCCCTTTTGAGTCTGTGTGTGAGTAGATAAGGAGTTGCCAGACAGTTGATAAAGTAATCCATTTGTGTTAGGAGCCAGCAAACAGTCAGAGGGAGGAAGCCGCCCAGGGTGACCTTTGGCCTGAGAGTAAACACAGCATCAGCAAGCTGAGTGACACTTGGACCATGGTACAGAGAAGTCCATTGTGATCTGCTGTTTCAAAACACTTGGCTGGTTGTGGTTTGAATCATGTAGGTCACCCTCTGGCTGCCCCCAGACAGCGATCGTGGTTTTTGAAGGTGTCGTGGTTTTTGAAGGTGTCGGGTTCTCTCCTGCATTCATTCCCCCTGCTGAGCTTTGGGGAAGGAGGGCAGTGGGGTGGGGTCACATCTTTCCACCCAGGGCACTAGTGACAGCCCCAGAGTCCCAGCACAGGCTGAGCCACTGCCTCTCTGAGTTTCATTACTTTCTGCCTCTACTCTCTCCCTCTCTCAAAGGGGTCAGCCTTCGCTAACTTAGAGGTAGGTGGTGTGAAACACCTGTGTGTGTATTTTCTTTGGGAGCAGAGATTAAGACAAGCACTTCACTGCAATTTTATAAATTTGCTGAGTTTGTAAATAGTTTGGCAAACCCGCTGGACTTTAATAAATGGAACTTTTTCTGGTATTTTAAAAAGTCACTGGATGGCATGGAGTACTTATAACCTTCAAACTCATCAATGAGAAAGGTCAACAAATATCTTTACAATAATTCTCAATGTTTATGGAGTATCTAAATTACCAAGTATTGGAGGGTTAAAAGAGAAGGATTTGGACAATAAAACATCATTCACTTCAAAGCATGTTGCAGAGAGTAAAAGCATGTATGTCTGATTTTATGACCATGGGAGATCAATTCTGGGCTACCATAAACTCCCCTCCAGGAGAAAGGGATGCAGTCACCATTAAAACAACTTCATTGACACCTGAATTGTGCCAAACAGTACGTCACAGGAAAGGGTTCAAACCTCTGCTTTAAGAGAATTTGGTGTCACTGTGGGACCAGGCTAGCAAACAGGTTTTCACTGCATGAATGTGAATATAATAGAGACCATGCCAAGGGCTTGCCACCTTTAACTGCCTCCCAAGGCACAAAGAAGGTCTGTATAAAACTGTTGGTAACCACTGTGTTCAACTACCACATCTTTGCAGGCTGACCAATGGTTACAAAAGCGATAGCAACTGCTTCACAATCTTGAGGACACATCCTTTGACATTTTTCTTTGTTTCTCCAGTGCCCACAAGCCTACCAGCAGAAATCGCAGGCAGCTCCCCCTTGTCGCTGTCCCTTCGAGTCAAAGAGGGAGCAGTGGTCGTCAGTGCCACTACACCCAACGTGGCAAAGAACTCAAGCCTCATTAGGAGTAAAGACTGCTCAACTGCGCAGGCCAACAGAAAACATGCAAGTCATGTGGGAACGCATTGATCGAGACCCAGTGCAGCTTGCTGTTGGTCTGGAGACAGGAAAACGCTAAGATTGGCCAAGGGCACCTGCTCCTGATACCCAGTTCCTTTAGGTCACAGACAGAGCTGCTTCCCATGTGTCCCTTTGTCCAGGAAGGCCGAAAGGACAGGATCTAGGATCACCACTATTTCCTTTCCCCGGGGGACCCATCGCGGGGGGTGGAGGGAGGGTCTGGGAAACTTCTCTTTTAAAAAAAATTTTTTTTTAATGTTTATTTATTTTTGACAGAGAGAGAGACAGAGCATGAGCAGGGGAGGGGCAGAGAGAGAGGGAGACACAGGATCTGAAGCAGGCTCCAGGCTCCAGCAGTCAGCACAGAGCCTGACGTGGGGCTCAAACTCACAGACCGCAAGATCGTGACTGAGCCGAAGTCAGACGCTCAACCGACTGAGCCACCCAGGTGCTCTTGGAAAACTTCTCTTTTTAAACCCTCAGAACTCAGTGGGTCTTCTTACACCATCTTTCCTAGACTGCAGCAAGGAGGCCGCCTCTGATGTCAGTGGTTCCAAAGTGGTTGACTTAAGACAGAATGCCCGAGGGATTATAAGGTTATAAGGTCTGTGATTCCAAGAGCATTTGGGGGAGGGCATTTCTCCTTTCTAGAGAAAAGAGAAAGGGGACAAATCTAATCTCATCCCTGGAAGGATGTCCCAACTTCTTGCTATTCCACACAACACTACGATTAAATCCATGGACACAATGAAAAACCATGTACATAACCCATGTGTGCATAGGTGTGAGTATTTCTCTAGAGAAGACCTAGACATGGACTGGCAAAGTTGAAAACCATGTGCATTTTAAATATTAATATCAAATTGTCCTCCAAAAATGTTCCAGTTTATACTCTCCCCACACTTTTTGAGACAACCTGTTCACTCTCTCGCCAACATTTGTTACTATTTTTCATTTGTGCCAGTCAACCTAATGGATAAAAACATATCTCAATGTACATATGATCCCAATTACTAATAAGGATACAGTATCTTTTCTTATATTCTTTGGTGACTCCTATTTCCTCTTCTGTGTGATATTCTTTGCCCAATTTTTAAGATTTAATGTGAATACATTTAACCATTTACCACTGAGTAGTATGCTAATTATAGATTTACTTTTAAGTAGTATGCTAATTATATATTTTAGTAGTATGCTAATTATAGATTTACTTTTAAGTTAAGGAAATTTGCTGTTCTTTTTCTTTTCTTTTCTTTTCTTTTCTTTTCTTTTCTTTTCTTTTCTTTTCTTTTTTTTGACTACTCTGAATTGTTTATCAGGTAAGAATTTTACAAACATTACTTATATTAGTGGTGGGTGACGTTGAAGCTGGAGAGTATTGTGTCTTCTGCAAACTGCATGGCAAGAACCACCAGTATCGTGGTGGAACTTGGGACCCTTTCCAAGGCCATGGCTCTTGCAGCCTGCAGATGTCAGCCCTCGCATCTCCCTGTGCTGGTGAACTAGTTTGGTGACCCACTGGGTGTCAGGATTTCTTTCAATAGCTTTATGGAATGGATCAATGAGGGTAACCTCAAAGAATTTGTATGTGGATACTTCACCAACCCAGTGAGAATTTTAGGACTCTCAGAGCCCCTGCTGTTCTTTTTATTTCTAGTTTCTGGGAGTATTTTTTCTGTTTGTTTGTTTGTTTGTTTGTTTTTGTTTTTCTGAGCAGAAATGAGTGTTAACATTTGGCAAATGGTTTTCTCAAATATGTTAAGATGATCATACACTTTTTCTTCCTTAATCTATTAATATGGTAAATTACACAAATAGATTTCCTAATGTTGAACTAGGTATATATTCCTGGGATGAAATCCTATTTGGTTTGATATACAGAATCTGATATACAGGTTCATTGGTGCACTAAACAACTTATTCACACAACAGCAAGTTGTGCAGTGCACAACCTGCACAACCAAGCATAGTGCCTCTGAGACATACTTGTTTTTTAAAAAACATTGTTAGGGGTGCCTGGGTGGCTCAGTCAGTTAAGTGTCCAACTCTTGATTTTGGCTCAGTTCATGATCTCACCAGGTTTGTGAGTTTAAGCCCCGAGAGGGTCTCCGTACTGACAGGATGGAGCTTGCCTGAGATTCTCTCTCTCCCTCTCTTTGCCACTGTCCTGCTCATGAGGGCAAAGGTGCTGTCTCTCTCTCAAAATAAATAAATAAACTTAAAAAAAATAATAAAATCATTGCTAGATTCAATATGCTATTTGAAAATTAAGATCATTTGCATTTATGGCATAGGAAATATTGATCTATAGTTTTCTCTCTTTTGCTGTCCTTATCCAGTTTTAGTGTCAGAGTTATGGTAGTATCATGAAATTAGTTGGGTAGCTTCCCATCTGTTTCAGTGACATGGAACAGTTCATATAACATGGGCATTTTCTGTTTGTAAAGATTTAGATCCCCTTACCTTTCTAGCCAACAGAATCTCATATCCAGATCTTTGCCTACTTGTCCATTTTCTTAAAGGTTAATAATTTGTTCCGTTTTCCTCTCAAACCAATATTTGGACTTATTCTTCCTGGAAAATCAATCATTTCAAACTTCAGATCGAGTTCATGCTGTGAATTCATGCTTTAAGCTTTTCCCCCTGCTCTAAACAAAGCCATGATAGATAAAACTTTTTCTCCAATTAAAAAGCTATAGCTGTGCTCAAAAATAAGATCTACATCTCTATGAACCAGAAATGGAATAAAAGCCACTGTGTGAAAAAGACAGCTGGGCTCTGGGTTTTGGGGAAGAGAGGATGGGACAGAAGAGGCTTCTGGGTGCTAAACCACCTGGGCACTCCTCCTACTTCCTCTCTGCTCGAGTCCCAGAGAGCTGTCTGCCCCTGAGTGCCCTCCTCCTCCAGGATCTACTTCTTTCCTGCACCCCACCCTACCCACTGTTTTGGTAGCAGTCCTCTCCTGGGTATGTTGTTGCCTGTGGTCTCTTCTTTCAACCTGATACCCCTATCCCCTATTTCAGGGATTACCTAGAATTCATGGTCTTGAGAGTACCCTGTGTTAGGGTATCCTGTTACAGGTTTTGTGTTAATACATGATTTAGATCATGTCTAGAGATTTGGGTTAAGAGGGAGAGGCCTATGACAAGTTTATTAAAATGGTGTAAAACAAACAAAAAAACCCTCTACGTGTTCAGTCTTCCACCTTGAAACAGAAGCCCCAAAGGAAAATTAAGTTAGAATTAAGATCTCAGTTTTATTTTATTTTTTTTTAATTCTTTTTTTAAAGTTTATTAATTTTTGAGAGAGACAGAGCACAAGCAGGGGTGGGACAGAGAGAGAGAGGGAGACCTGAGCCAAAGTCAGATGATTAGTCAGACGATTAATGGACTGAGCCACCCAGGCACCCCTAGATCTCAGTTTTAAAAATTAACATGAGTACATACCATGAATCAGTCCTTGTGTTATGAATAAACATTTTTAATATAAAGATGAAAATAGTACTGAAGTCTTTGTAATAAAACATATCAGTTCTAGTCACCTATTCCCACTACTTGCGCTCCTCTCTCCAGAAAGATCCTGCAGTTAACAGTTTGTTGCATTTCTAGTCCTTTTATGGCACACACAAGTATTCATATCTAATTTGTGCATTGTTTCATTTGTTCTCACAGCCATAAGAGGTTAGTATTATTAATCCATTTTATGGATGACATAACCAAGGCCTAAGAAAGTTGGGTAATGTGCCAAGGGATCCACAGCTAATTAGTTTGAAGCCATGTTTCTTATTTTGAAAAGGGCCAGTGCCTCTTTTTCAGGAGACAGAGGAGCGCCTGGGTAGCTTAGTCGGTAAAGCACTGATGTCTGATTCTTGATTTCGGCTCAGGTTATGATCTCACCTTTGGTGAGTTTGAGCCCCAAGGCAGGCTCTGTGCTGACAGTGTGGAGCCTGCTTGGGATTCCCGCCCCCTCCCCCTCTCGGCCCCTCCCCTGCTTAATTACTCTCTCAAAATAAATAAACTCAGAGAGAGAGAGAGAGAGAGAGAGAGAGACAGAGACATGGAGGCACCAGTCTTAAGAAAAATAAATGAATGAGCTTTGCCCACTGGTGTATTTCTTACAAACCCAAAATGGTCTGAAGGAGTCTAAGGGACACTAGGGTCTTCCACTTGGCTACATTCTCCTTTAGCAGTTGTACTTTTGGAGACCTGAGTAAGCAAACCCTTGCCTGATAATTTGAATTTCAGGTAACCCTCATCTGGATTTCAGATCTTCCATTTTTGCTAGGACGTTTTAAACCCTGTGAAAAGACATCGTTGAAGCGCTTCCAAGGAATGTCTTCAGATGCTAGGGACTGTAAATAGTTCCCCCAAGTGCCCCTGGGGGAAATCCTGGAGACCCTGACCGTGGCTCCTGCCAGTAAGAGCTGGGGGAGACACCAAGAGGAAGTAGGCTGGCCTGGCGCCTAGGACAGGTGCGCCTTTGCTTTCTCGCTCTTTCCCCTTCTGCTCCTGGGATTTCCCCAGTGGATCTGACACCGAGGCCAGGAAACGGAAACTCTTTGATCTGTTTGTTTTAAAGCCTGAATAAAAGGTTGGAGCTGGTTCCTCCCGCTTTAGCCAGTGCCTCCTGGAACGTCCACCGCTTACGTCTAGTTGTTTGGCTGCAGCGTGGCCAGACCAACACACATGCCACACCCCCTGGCCGGTCCCTTCCCACCACAGCAGGGAGATCCTGGGCCTCCTTTCACCCCGCAAGGTGCTGAGAGTATGTAGGCAGATCCCCCGAGGGTTTCGGCATCTGCCTCGGAGCGTGAGTCGGAGAAACAAGGCCCCATCCCTGAATACATTTGCATCACAATAACTGCGTAAACCGCAGAAACCGAGGCCGCCTCTCCTGCCGGGGTCCTCGAGCGTCGGGCAGCCACCCGACTTCTGATTTGATGTCGGATTAATCACGCGTGCAGGTGGAGGCAACTCTGGTTGGCAACAAGGCTTAGCCGCGGTGCTCCGTTTCAAATTTAAATGCTGCTGCGTCCTGTCACGTGACCAGGAGCCCGCGGCCCCGCCCCCATCTGGCCCCGCCCCCTAGGAGCTGTCCGGGAGCCCAGCTGGGGTCAGAGGACCTGCTTCTCACACAAGCTCATGCTGGAACTAGTAGAGGACTTAGTAGGGAGAGCTGAATTTACTATTTCTGCAGGCGTCTGGGGCCTCCTCGTGTAAATAAGAGGGCCATTTGTCTTCAAACCAGTGTTTCCAGCCCCAGTGTTTCAAACCCTAAACCTAGCAGGCTTTCAACAAGGGTCTGTGGATTAGGAATAGATGATTATGAATCATCTTCCCTTTCCTAGCAGGATCATCAAATTTCATGCAACATTAACCAAGAGCTAATATATGAAAACATGAAAAGGGTGTTATACACTCTGGTGGGCACACCATAGCCCGAGGTCCTTCGGAAGAGGGTTGGGAAGTTGGGTTCTTCGTCCACAGGGGAAATGCCCTTAAATGTGGTCTCATCATTTATGGGGGGGGGGGGGGGAGGGGGGGATTCATATATACTAATTTCTAAGAAAATTTTTTTCTTAGTCCACCATTCTGATTTAGTGTTTACTCTGGATAATGCAAGGTTTACAATTTTAACATTTTAACATAAAATTACCCATATATCTTTTTTTTCTTTGAGCACACTTAGACACTTCAGACCCATTTCCCTTTTCCCAAGGTGGGTGCTTTATACTTGGCGTCTTGGAGAAAATTCTGTTCCTCAAGAAAGTCTATACTGAACTGACTTTTTCAGTTTCCATTATCCTGGAAGCCTTTCAAAGACCTTTACCAGTCTAGAAGCTCCCAGGCTCTCTTAGGCCTGACAGCCCTGACTTTAAGGTGAAGGGATTATATTTTTCTAGATGGATCTTCTTTTTCTTGCTCTAGCAGCTATTGAATAGCAAAGTATGGAGGATACACACTTCTAATAGGGATTAGGGTTGCTTTGACTGTTTTAAAAATGCTAATGAGTTAACTCTGCAATAAAGATGAGACACCTACAGAAAACAAAGGGTGTGGTTTGGCTTTGGTAACCTCAGCACATCTCACAGTATCTCTTCACTGGGTTTGCTGTAACCTTTGCGGGGGTTGGGAGCTGTTTCACTTTTTGCCTTGTTTTGGCCCTCCAGAGAGTGGTGTGTGTGCGCCCACAAAGCTCAAGCAGCATAATGATGATAGTTAACGTTGCTGAGTGTGTAGCAGGCATGGAGCAGGCACCCCAGGCAGCATGGGGTGTCTTACATCTGTTATCCCATTTCAACCGTCTCAAATGAGGCAGTTACCATTACTATCCTCATTTCACAATGAAAGAAACCAAGGTCCAGAGAGATTGAATTATGGGCACCAGGTCTTAAACCCAGGTCTGTTCTGTCTCTGGAACCCACATCCTGACCATTAAACTCTGCATCCGGAATAGCAGCAGCCCAGAAACTGGCCCCGTGACGCTATTGCTGATGTGATTGGCTTTGGATGGTCCTGCAGCATGCTGGGTGCTTTTAGCAGCAGTGCCCTGGGGGAATTAGCAGGTGTCCCCACCCTCCTCCTGCACCTGGAATGGGAAGGTGGGCTAACCCAGCCCAAGAAGAGCCACTCTTGTGTGGGCAGTTCTACTTTTGTAAAGTAATTGTCAGCTTCTCTCTTGGCTGGCAGGCCTTTGAACTCCTGAGCCAGGAAACAGGAACCTTTTGACAAGATTGGCTAAACTAATGTCTGGCCCAAGCCATGGCATTCTCCTCTAGGCTATCAACTCTTCAGTACCATGCCCCACGGATAGGGTGTCCTCCTGGGAAGCGTGCCTCAGCCCCATTGAGTATACAGGGGAATTCACCTGGGCATTGTCCCATGTCATCAGCTGTGGGGACCAGGACTGCTGCCTTGGAGTTTCACTGATTTCATCTTGGCAGTTGTGGGGGCTTCTAAAGTCAGAAATGCTTATGAAGACTGTGGCCACTGGGAGGTTTGTTGAAAATAGGACGGCCATCTCTCCCTGTTCCTTCCCCGAGCTTCCCAGTCAGAGTGCCTAGAATGTGTTGAAGGTGTGAGGAGATACTGATTGTTTCCATCTCTGCTTGCCCCAGCATGCTGTGCAGACACGGCATCTCTTGCCTGTGGCATGATGTGAAAAAATTTGATAAAGCACGTCTCTCCCCTGTTCTCCTGAGATTGGAATAGCAAACCAACCTCCATTTACTTTGTCCCTGTCACAGGTTGGGGTTTGGGTGGTGAATTCAAACCTCTCTTTTTCTTTACAGGAACCTCTGTTCCTGCACCTCCCTCCCTCCCCTCCTCCTCCTCAGTTTCCACCCTGGCCAATCCTAAAACTTCCTTCTAATCTCAAAGCTGTGGCCCAGCTCCATGGAAGAAAGTCCCCAGGTGCTATCAGGAGCAGTTCTCCGATTCCTACTGAGGACACTACAGATGAGACTATGTTTCTAGTATCCTTGGGCAGTGCTGACAAGTGGGTGATGTTCCTCCCTCCCCCAAGGAACCAGAGACATCTCGCTTGCACTGTGAGCAAAGTTGGATGATGAACTAGAGTTTCCTCCCAGCGGCTCATCTTTGTGTTTAGGGCCAAGGTGGTCTTGAGCAAGGTGAGGTTATAGTTCATCTAGACAGAACTTGTCTTGCTGAATGCAGGAGAGAATGAAAGCTGGACTGGCCAGGGATCGGTGGCTGAGAAATTTGTGAGCACATTCTGGAGAGCTGCTTTGATTATAACTCCGCAAAGACCCCCACTGTATGCATGTCCCAAAAGGCTAGAAAATGCTAATGTACATTTTACTCTTTTATTGTCTAAAAAATGTGTATTGTGGCTTCATTACTTGTAGAACAGGGGGGGAAAAGCCTGAATAAACTACTAGTTAAAAAAAAAACCAGATAGTCTATATGCCTCACCCCTTCTATGTGGTCTTTTTGTTTTTAGTGTTTATTTATTTTTGAGAGAGAGAGACAGAGTGCGAGTGGGGGAGGGTCGGAGAGAGAGGGAAACACAGAATCTGAAGCAGGGTCCAAGCTGTCAGCACAGAGCCTGATGCAGGGCTCGAACTTACAGACCATGAGATTATGACCTGAGCCCAAGTCAGATGCTCAACTAGTCACCCAGGCACCCCCACATGGTCTTTCGATGGCATGTGAGATGCATACAAGTGAGCAAATGATAGGGTGCTAATTGCAGTGTGGCTTCTGAGCTAGCAGCTTGGGTGTTCTTCACAGCAGGATGTTGCCACAGTTCAGGTTCCCCCATTCTTCCCTGCCTCTCGCAGACTTAGAAAGAACTTGTTTGCCAAAGTGTCTGTGACCCTGACTACTCCTGAGCAAAGCTTCTACACCTCCACCAGCTCCCTGAGAACGAGGGTCTTCATGGGAGAGAGTGCACTGACCCTGGAATCAGGCATCTTTGCTTGCAGGGTCAGGCAGGCCAGGTGGGAAGTCAGCTGCTGTTGGTGTCTCAGGCTATGTTCTCCTTGGCAAGACAGAACTCTTCCTTTTGGATCCTGAAAGCCACGTTAGAAATTAGCAGAAGTGCTGCCACGGGTAGATGTGCCCATGTGTACTGACGTTGGCATTAGTAGTCTTTGTAGGAAGTCAAGGTTCCTTGTAGGACTGGAAGGAAATGTGGCCTGCTTTGTGTGCAGCTCCATGTGTGGTCTCTGAGAGAGAACAGCAGGAAGCCAGGGGCTCCGGGGCCAGAGCTTCTCTCTGGCTGCTTCCTCATCTGTGGTTAGTCGTGGTGGGAGGCAAATTGGATTTCTTTTACAAAAGCAGCCTTTTACCTCTAGAAAAAAACAAAAACAAAACCTACCCCAACAACAGCAAAAAACAACAAAACAAAAAACAACTCAGCTTCCCTAAGGGCCTCACGTCCCCAAAACTAAGCCCCAGAGTGGAGGCTCTGGCCTGCGGGAGCAGCAAAAGTTCCTGTTTCAGCAGCCCCTAGCGTGGCTCTGCTCCAACGGGCAGTACTGTACATTTGCCCCAAGAGCCAGGGATCTGCGAGGCAGAGTAGGGCTGGAGCCGGGTCCAGCTGGTGTTCAGGGGAGGCACCTCGTGTGTCCTTCCTGGCCTGTATGGAGCGGTTGTCTTCTGTTCGGGCTGCTTGGCACAGAGCCCACGTGCAGGGGCCACCTCTGGGGACTGCCCTCTGGTGAAACTGAGAACCAAGTCCTGATCTCATCTGGGGCTGTACTGGTCTCCCTCCGGTGGTCCCGGTCTCCTGCAGAGAGTGGAGAAACGCAACCCACAGCTCTGGGGTCCAGGAAAGGGGCTCTTCCCAGCACCCTTCTCCCATTTGCTGGTGACTTGTGGCTACCCTCATGTGATGAGCACGTGGCTTTGTGGAGGAAAGAAACTTGCATAATCAGATAGAAATAGGAACCTGGAAAATAACTCAGTGGGCATGTAAGGGATTGGGCAATGAGTTGTCTGGAAGACTGGGCCATGGGAGGGGTGTCAGGGTGAGGAACCAGGTTTCGTCTCGGTCATGGCTAAGATCTAAGGAGGTCTCTAAAGCCTGAGTATTCAGAGGGGTTGGGAGGCAGAAGGACAGTGTCTTCCTGTCTGCAACCTGCCAGCCTAGAAGCTGAGCATGGGGCTGACCTTGGAAGGGTCGGCCAGGGACAGACGTCTGAAATCATTTAGCGTGAGGCTGCTGCAGGTCCAAGTCCTCAACCATCCCCCTCTCCACCCCAGACCATGAGCTCAGGCCCTCTTTCCTGGTGGCTCTGGAATAGGAATGATTCTCTTAAGTGCTCCTTATAAATACTCAGCTGTGCCTGGCCCAGGCAGGGCTAGGGGGCTGCCTTGGTGGGAGGGATGCCTCAGAGATTAGATACCGCCTGCAGCATTGGAAAGTGCTCCCCCCAGATGGCACTGCAGGAGAACCAACGTTCCACAGAACTTTTACCCTTTGAGTTTCTGTGAAAAGGTTTCTCAGCAGTGCAGTGTCCTTCCTTAGGAAAGTGAATGTCTTATACCTCACCATGTGGTGCTATCTTCCCCCAGGGCCTCTAGCTTTGTTCAGAGCACAAAGAATTTTTGAGAAAGTTCTGAGTGTACTACCGGTCCTCTTCTTTAGGGCCAGGGCAGTGGAGATGTGAAAATTTAGGTGGGGCAGGATGTAGAAATGATACCTCAGTTTTCTCTACCTTGTTGTAGTAATCATTTTACAATGCATATAAGTCATCACATTGTACAGCTTAAACTTCAATCTTTTTTTTTTTTTACGTTTATTTATTTCAAGAGAGAGAGATTGTGCGCACTGTGAGCTGGGGAGGGGCAGAGAGAGAGAGAGCGGGAGAGAGAGAATCCCAAGAAGGCTCCGCACTGCCACCGCAGAGCCTGCTGTGGGGCTCAAACCCACAAACCTGTGAGATCATGACCTCAGCAGAAACCAACGTCGCTCAGCTGACTGAGCCACCCGGCGCTCCTGTACACCTTAAACTTACACCATGTTATTTGTCAATTATACTCTAATAAACCTGGAAAGAAAAAAAAGTGAAAGTAATGTGCTTGACACAGTGCCTAGAACATACATATTGGTGAAGCCAGGGACACACTGACTGAGGCTTTCAGTAACTGGATGCCTCTGCCCACAAATTCACAGGGAGGGGAGGGGAGGGGAGCCCGAAACTTTTATTGTTGGTGTTGCAGGGAAAAGGTGTCCCTTTTTTATAAAGACAGGCCTAAGAAAAGCTGCAAATGCTGTTGTGTCCCTGAATTCATGCTGAGGCCACATATTATATTAGCAACTGCCTATATTCTCCCCAAGTCCCCCCAGAACCTTCTCTTCCAGGCATCCATTCTAATTGCCCTCTTCACCCCCATTTCTGCCCGATTACATTTCTGGATAATTGCTTATGCTTTTCTCTCCCCCCCACCAGACTGCACTGCCTCCCCACCCACCAATTTTGCCTGTGAAATATGAGGTGTCCTTCCGGGCCCTGGTTCAAATGACACTTCCTCTAAGAAGCATTTAGTCATTAACTCAGTTCCAAGTGGTTGTCCCTCACCCCCTCCATGGCGTACTGTCCACACCACTCTCTGGACCCACCAAGCACTGCCTTGCCTCTTGGAGACTTCTGGGCATGTCTCAAATCCACAATCACAAGTATCCTGGGCAAAGGCACTGAGTCTTATATAAAGCTCGGGGAATATTCAATGGGCTGATGAACAACTTTTCCAGCCCTCAAAACCCATGGGACTTCCAGAAATATTGGGGAACTGAGGGGTGGGAAAGAAGAAAGTTTTTCCCCTCTCTTAGCAGCCATTTACTGGTCATCTGCCTCTCAAGGAATCATAGGACAGCTTTCATCCCTGCATGTCAAGGTAAGGAAACCAAGGTCCAGAGAGTGAAAGGGGGTTTCTCAAGCTCACACAGCAGATTAGTGGCAGAGCCAGGGCCTGGACTCAGGGTATACTCAGTTTAGTGCTCTTTCCCTTCTGTGGAGGGAGTAGTGGAGTATTGAGGGGCAAAGACATATTCTGGGGTAGTCAGGATTACTTTGATAATTCAATGATTTAAAAATTTTTTTAACATTTATTTATTTTTGAAAGACAGAGGAAGACAGAATGTGAGTGGGTTTGGGGCAGAGAGAGAGGGAGACACAGAATCCGAAGCAGGCTCCAGGCTCTGAGCTCTCAGCAGTGAGCCCGATGCACGGCTCGAACCCACGAACCCTGAGATCATGACCTGAGCCGAAGTCGGACGCTTAACTGACTGAGCCACCCAGATGCCCTGATTAGTAAATGATTTAATACACAGAGTCCTTAGATCAGCTCTGCCACAATAAGCACCGTGTGTTTGCTGCTATCACCCTTATTATTATTATTCCTCTGCCCATCATTGACAACTACGACCTCCTCCCACCGGTCCCATCATTTCAGGGCAGGGAGGAGCCCTGGGAATATTACCTATGCCAGTACATCCTTCCTAGGCAGCAGCTAAGAAGCTGGCGGGTAGCTTTAGAGGACTAGCCATCTGGGTTACTGACCCTAGGGGCCTAGGGTGATTTTTCTAGACCATGATAGAGCCAAGGCCCAACAAATGAAACCTTGAGTAAAAATTGGGTGTTTTGTCTCTTTCTTTCAGTGAAGGGAAAATGAAAAGGAATCTTCTTCCTTTTCTGCATGTGCCAAGCAGACTGGGCGACTCTGGCACAGTGCCTCCAGGGCTCCCTGGGCCCAGGGGCCTCCATGGCTCAGTGCAAGCAGCAGCCACAGAGCCTGCTGTCTGTCTGTCTGGCCCTCTGTCAGGCAGCCTTCAGACACTCTCAAGCTAGGTCCTTGGGAAGACAGTCCAGAGTCAGTTTCCACGTCCTTCTCCCATCACTGAGCTGAAAGCAAGATTTCTCATCTCTGATTGGAGGGACACCAAAGTAATCACCGGAACCCAGTGAGTGCCAGCGCCCGCCGACAGGCCCCCGGAACAGGGGAGTTCAGCATTGCTCTAGGCAAGTGGCATCTTGTTTCTCTGATTCCCAACTTCTCTCCCCTGCCACACAATGGGAGGGGAGACTGGACAGGTGCACACCCAGGGACTGCTTTTCTTTTCCCAGAGAAGAGCTACAATTTGCCTCCCTCCTCTAAAAACAAATGTAATTGCAAATTTGGGACGGGCCCACGAGAAGGACTCTGAGAATTGAGACCAAAGTTCCCTTAGTGGGCTGAACCATTTCTTGGTTTCTATTCCATTTCCATGTTGGAGTCTGATTGGGTAGAAAAGAGTGCAGCATTAAATGCTGGCTGCTTCATAAGGGAGCCCTGTACATTGGGGAGTTTTTAGTTGGGATTTCATGTGAACAGTTAGGAACTAATTAGAGCAGCAATTCTCTTGCCCCAAATCTGATTCTAGGATCCTGTTGTTTTTTTTCTGAGTCTTTCCAGAGAGCGTGACCCTTCTCATGACATCCCAACCAGCCCAGACAGTTTTGTTTTTTGTTTTTTTTCTCCAGCTGGTGGAGCTGAGCTGGCTGAGGAGTCTATACTCCCTCATTCCAGAGTCTTTGTGACCAGGAACATATTTGGCCATCCATTCATTCATGTACTCATTCATTCACTGAAACCACTATTTCAGGGTGCTGGGGTTACAGTGGTGAACAAGAGAGAGGTGTTTGGAATCCTCTTGGAGGGCTCAGTCTAGCAGGAGAGACAGACACTGAGTGATTTACAAAAGCACCAAGTAACCTGAAATGCAGGCCTCCCTAGTCTGGTGGTTAGGGAAAGCTTCCTAGCAGAAGTGATATTCAAGTTAAGATCGGAGGGAAAATGAAGAAATGTCCAGGCATTTTAGCTGGAAATACCATCCTGTGCAAAAGTTCTGAAAAAGCAAGAGAGACCAGGGGACTGAAAGATGAAGCTGGAAGGAAGTAAGGGGCCAGGCCACAGGGACTTGTGTGCCACCAAAAGGATGTGGGTCTTTATTCTGCCAGCAGTGGGAAGTGCTCTAGTTGCTGTGGGTTGCTGGGCAAGTTTTCCCTCCAACTGACCATTCTGTGTTGACGTCAGCCTCATGAGCTTGGGACTGTGTAAACTGACAGACTCAAGTCAAATGTGACCACTGTGTGGCTTGTTTTGGCTACTGCAGCCAGACTTTTGTTCTTTTCCACTCTCCCTTTGTTAGAATACATGTCACATGTGTTGGTTTCTTATGTCAGCTGCTGGCACCAGACTGTGTTCATGAGACTAAGCAGACTAAGCAGACTAGCCCAGGACAGAGTGCAATGAACTTGGGGAAGGAGAAATTAGGAGTTACAAGGTTTTATGACTAGAACCTCAAAGTGCCTTATGTAAAAGATGGGTGTTCTGGGTCAGTTCAGGGAGAGAAAGCCAGCGCTAGGTTGAATCATCCATGTGGGAAGGATGGCGGGGTGGTCCCTTGGGGGAAAGGGGTGACTGGTCTTCTGTGATTCTTCTTGGACACTGTCTGCTGGTCCTAACTGTCTGAGTTAGGCCGCCTACCCATCCGCCTCTCCCTTCAAGGGTCATGACTGCCCAACACAAGCTGAGTACAGGTGTATACCCAGCTTCTGGGAAGGGGCATCCCTTGTGAAAGTGGCCCACTTCCTCTCTCCTTTTAAGCTTATAAAGGTGAAATTTAAAGAGGACATCAATGGAAGAATTATGGGGAAAAGAAGAGGGGTATGAGCTTGCCAAGAGACCATCTTCGTTTTCCCCCTAACCAAATAGTGTTCTCAGCACTTTGACATAGTGTTCTCAGCACTGTTGGGGACAGACATTGTTTGGGGGAGTTCTGCATTTTGCAGGATACTTTAACATCTCTTGCTTTAAAATGGTCCTACAAAAAAAAATAATAAAATACCCCTACACATTTGCAAATACTTCTGTGGGGCAGTACCTCCCCTGATTGAGAGCCACTGTTGCAGTGTTTACAGGCACAGGATACATACACATAGCTGTGCTCCAGGTCCCGCAGCTAGCAAGCCGGGAAACTGGAAAAATCACCCCCCCCCACCCCATTTGAGAATATCCTAGAGAAGCTTTTGTCAAGTGGGGTGGTTATTCTTCCTGGGCTACTCATGGAGGTTCCTGATGTCTCCTGACCCCAAATGGAGTTCCTCCTGCCTTCCCTAGCCTCATTACTCACAATGGTAGCCTGGAGCTCAGGCAAGGTTGAGATTTGAGTACAGGCATTTCCAGGCCTCTTGTCTGGACTGTGGCCAGGGTTGGCAGGACCGTGTCTGGCGGCTGAGGTGCTGCTCTGTTGGGCCACCAGATGGCACTCCGGAGCCCCCCGCCGTCTGCCGCAGGACTGCTGGTGGCAGGAGTGACTGCAGAGGGAACTTGCCTTAAGGAGGCCTGGTCCTTAAAGAGACAGGGCCACACAACCGCAAACTTGCACGGTAACCCCAACACAAGACTCCCCTGATGACAGGCACCACTGACTAGGCTCTGATGCTCCTTTGTCGTCGCCTTCCTGAATGTCGAGCCACCACCTCTTGGAGCCAATCTCCTTGACAGCCTGTCCTCAGCCCCTGCGGCCACTCCTGGGCCTGACAGGGACAGGGCCAGCCTGGCTGGTGGCGTCACAGCTCCTGGCAGAGCAGCACGGGGCTGGGATGCATCTGCAGAACTCTGGCTGAGAGAACCAGAAGCACAGCCAGCTTCAGCGGAATGGTGGCCACAGGAGGGCAGAGAGCCAGCCTGTGAGTTCTGACCCCAGGTGGACATGCCTCTGCTTTACTCAGAGCTGATAAGGTTGGAACCGTTGAACTTTCTCTCTGGACTTTGGGGACTTAAAGAATCCTTCAGTCTCTTCTGCTGGCTTCTTTCCAAATGCTGATGGGGATGCTGTGGTGAGTAAATTAGGAAGGGGTCTCCACACTCTACTGTTGAGCCCTCTGATCGACTCTTTAGGAAACCTCTCACGTTGACCCCTGGGGGGTGCGATTTGAGCCAAGTCGGGTGAGGAGGGCCACTTTAGCCGGGGGTTGGCATGAGACCCTCCCGAAATTGCATATAGTATAGTATATACTTAGCGTAATCTAAGGCAGCTATTGTGTCCAAGAAGCTGGGCTCGCTGTGGCCACTGGCCATGGGAGCTGGGCATGTGGGTATGTGTGGGGAGCTCCATGGCTACAGGGAGTTGGATGTCCCTGTGCCTTCTCCTGGCCATGCTGCTGAGGGAGGCAGCAAAGGGGTGAATGCAGTTCTCTGGTTTACGTCTTGCCAGGGCTGCAGATGTTTCTTACGACTCAAGCTGACACAAAACTTTGGGAGAAAGAAATAATTGGGGAGGGCTTTGAGTTAATCTGTGCTATCTGTAGATCTCACTGTCATTGGCAAAGCAAGGAGGCTGGGAAGAGACAGGTCAGAAGAGGACAAAGGCCAAGCCTTCTCCCTAAGAGGTGACCCAATAGAGGCCTGGAGAATTTTCTGCTTTCCAGGCCCTAGGGGTGAGGGTGAATTTCAGAACAGTAAATGCTGCTTTACTGTACCAAGGTAAAGAAAATGAAGCAAGGACCCAGAAACAGCCCTCCCACCCAAGGTCGGCTAGGAAGCAGAGTTTATAGTCTGGAAGTCATCTGCCTGATCTACCTGGGTACCCACCTACAGACTCAAAAGATGAGATGGGAAAGGTTCAAGATTGGCCCAAAGCATAGAAGCAGTGGGGTTCAGTGGGGACTGGAGTTCAGGAAACTGTCACTGGATTGATTGCATCTAGTTTATCTCCAGAGTCATCTGCCCTGTTGTAGTAGATGGGGCTTTCTTTGAAAACCAGCTCTGTTTTTGCTTAATCATTGGTGGCCCTGGAGGGGAGGCGGGGGAGGGGGGGGCGGGGGGGGGCGCGTTCTGGAATGACACTGCTTTGCATTCCCCCTATGGCTCCAGTTTCTTCCTCTCTCTGAGTTTAGCTTCATTCTGTTCATTCATTAGTTCACTCTTATGGCAGCCCAATACAGAGATTACACACCTGGACTCTGGATTCAGCATCTCAGTTCATTTCCAAGTATTACCAGCTACTAGCTGGCCAGTGACTTAGCCTGTCTACTTCTGGGGTAGGGAGCATAGAGCAGTGCCTATCTCACTGGCTTATTATGAGGATTAAGTGAGATAACCTATATGAAGCACATAGAGCAGGGCCCCACACTTAAGACGCACTCAGTAAATGTTAGCTGTCATTCGTTTGATTTATTCAACCCGTATTATTGAATGCCATTCTGTTGGGCTTTGGGCAGGAAGTCTGATCTTGGGGCACAATATGATTATGGCTGCTTTACAGTCTACCCGAGTCAGTCATCCACTGGGCAGAGTGCTGTGGATACCCCAGTGAAAAAAGATGCAGTTCCAGCTTTGAAAGAGCTGAGCTGGCAGGAAGGATACAAAGTCTTGGGGTTTTTTTGGCTATCATAGTCTGACTTTTGTTTTTGTTTTTACTTTAATGTTTATTTATTTTTGAGAGAGTGTGAGTAGGGGAGGGGCGGTGGTGGGGGGACAGAGGATCTGAAGCAGGCTGTGCATTGACAGCAGCGAGCTGCTGGGCTCGAACTCACAACACTTGAGATCATGACCTGAACTGAAGTCAGCTGCTCACCCAACTGAGCCACCCAAGCGTTTTTGTTTTTTTAATTTGAAAGCATAGGCCCTCCATCCCCACCTGTACATCCAACCTCTGCACACTGGTACCCCCTGCCAGCTCCAGCATGGGAAGAGGTGAATGGACATCCTTTTCACCAGCAGTGACCTCCAGGTGATCAAGGAAGCAGGGACTCCTGGAGCCTTCCTGTTGTGCACAGTGGAGCAGGATTTGCTACCAGTGAGGAGGCAAGAAAAGTGGAGATACCCAGTTTTGGCTGTAAGCACAGTCACCCTTTTTCCATCCTGGCTGAGTGGCTGGTAGAATCAAGTGTTGGTTGTTGTGAAGGCAGTGAGTGGCACACCTGGGAATTAAGGGCAAGGCCGCTGACCTTCAGAATGGGATATATCTCCTTCCCACTCAGCCTCTCATCATCAGCCCAGCACTATGGGCAAGGCAACCGAGCCTTAAGTCCCCCTTAAATCAACGGGTGGTGAGGCAGGAGCAGGTGGTCACCAAGGGAGGTGGGGAATTGAGGACAGCCTACCTGCAAAGGTGGGGAGTGTTCACTCAAAAGCCTAGACAGAGAATGGTTAGTGTGGGCTGCGAGATGAGGTGCGTTGAGTGCTGATTCAGTGCCTTGGGGTACTCAGGCAGGTCTGCACTTCGCTGAATCAGGGCAGTCTGCGCACAGGAAAGCCCCTCCGCCACTCTGAGAGATTGGGGTTGTTGGCAGAGCACTTAACCTTTGGCACAATGCAGATGAGAATGATTATTTAACTCCTTCCTTACTAGGAAGTTGGATTGGGTCTCTCCACATTCCTCCCCATCCTTAGTGCCAGGAATCTGGAGACTTCTGTTCCGGTCTCAAAACACCCTGGTGCTCAAAGACCCACACACCTGTCTCCAAGCCAAGAGTCGGGCTGTGTGGTGTTAACCACCTACTGGAAGCCACCAGAAAAGGCATCAAGGGCATCTTGAGGTAACTACCCTTTCCCAGGACACGTGTATGAAACTGTGTGTGGAGATGGAGGAGGGCTGGAAGGGTTTACTTAGCTGCTCAGTGCCTCAGGCTTCTCATCTAGAAAATGGAGGGAACAGAGATGACATTGAGGTTCGCAGTGAGATAATCTTGTAAGCAAAGCACTAAGATCCAAGCCAGGTGTACCGCAGACATTCTCTGTTAATTATTAGAAGTGTTCCTCCAAGATTCCTCTCTCCCTGTACCCTATATTGTGTTCTGGAGCGGGAGGTCCAGGACAGGATTGGACAGACTGTAGGAGAAAAGCAAACTATGGCAACGCTAAGGAGAGCAACTGTAACATTTTAGCTTGAAAATGCTGAAAATAGCGTGTTCAAGCCTTTGTAGATAAAAATGTAAAATGTATGCAAATGTATGTGTCTCATGCAGAAACATACATCTATGGCCTCCTCGCAGTCAGTTTCCGGATGTGGCCATCAGGAAAACCCCTGCTGATACAGAGAGGTCCCAGGCTGCCTTGATGGTGGTAGTGGTTATTGGGGAGAGGGCAGTGCTGCTGCTTCCCTGGGCTGAGCTCCTGTTTCTAGCTTTCTTCTGGGTTCTGTGCCTTCTGAGACTTCCACGTGGGAAGAAGAGAGGCTCTGGGCCCCTCTCTGCTCCTCCACCCTCACCATCCTCCCTCCGGTTCCTCTGAGAGCTCAATTTGCTTCCTCTCCCATCCTGGCTCTATTTCTGGAGCATCTCATTGGAGATGCACAGCCCCCTCTCTGCCAAGCTCCAGGTGCCTGCTTGGCCCTCCCAGTCTTGTGTGCAAGTCAGGGATGGTGGGAGGGTGACAGCTGAGCAGGGAGGGGCCGCAGGAGACGGAGGCAGAGTCTGAGCCAGGAGGGTTGGGAAGGGGGAAGGCTGAGTGGATGCAGGGAGGGGCCAGCATTACCTCAGAGTTGAAAAACACCCACTGCAGCCACCTGTGGAGGCTTTTCACACCCTTCCCCTGCACCTTCCCAGGGGTTCACCTGACCTGCTGTGAGTTGGAGGCCTCTACCCAAGCAGCTGCCGGAACTGGCTGCAGGCTTCCTTTCAGCATTACGGGTGAGGGTCTGCTTCTCTCCTCAAAAGAACTAGATCTGTGCTTGTTTGGAATGATGAGGAAGGAGCCCTGCCCCATGTGGATGGGTCCCAGTAGAGCTGGGTCCCATGAAGGCTTTGCCTGTCAGCTGCTTGATGATGGGGGCTGAGGGGTGGGGAGGGTGTGCTCCACTATCAGAGACCTCACTATTTGAGGTAAAACTAGCATAAATGGCCCAGCGCAGGGTTCCCTTGGTGGGCCCACTGCTTCGCTTCTCTTGGGTTCTGGAGAGGAGCTTCAGCGCCCCCTGCCCTTGCCCACCCTAGCCTGGTCCCTCCTCCAGGGTCCCACAGGACCATATCTGCAGCAAAGTTGCCTTGGGTCCCATAGAATCGGCACCTAGGAGGCCTAAAGCCCTCCGCCACCACCCCCTCCCCCAACCTCTCCACTGCTCTTGCGAGGTCTTAGAAGGAATTTCACTTCCTCAGGTTTTGTTCTCAGAGGCATCTTGACCCCAGACTTCCCTCAGCTTGCATGTGATTATATATACAAGG
The DNA here is from genome assembly GCF_018350195.1 of Panthera tigris. Lineage (NCBI taxonomy): Eukaryota > Metazoa > Chordata > Mammalia > Carnivora > Felidae > Panthera > Panthera tigris. The sequence continues at coordinate 16,072,228 of NC_056673.1, read as the reverse complement.
TATGCCTCCTGGGCTGCGGCTGTGGATCCCCAAAGAAGTCTCCCGGGGAACCCAGGGAAGACCCTGGAGGCTCTCCTGCCCCCAGTTGGTCCTCCACTGCCCCTACTCAACCCCCAGCCTCCCGCCTTTCTCCAGCCGCCGCCCTCTGGTGTGTAGGGCAGAACTGCCCGGCTTTTAGGTCACGGGTGTTTAAATAGATGAGGTTGTTAAGGTTTGGAAGCAAAGAGTTCCCGCGCGGCCGAGGCTTTCCGCGGGCGGGCAGGACATTAACCCCGTCAGCGCCGTCCCCCAGGCTTGTCTAGGGGAGGGGCCTGACGGCCGCACCGGCCCCAAAAACTGCGCTTGGAGATCCTGGGGTGTCAGGTGATGTCACCCCTGCGGGGCCCATAGGTCTCCCCGCGGCACTTAGTCTGCGGGTTGCCATAATTCGGCTGAGCGCATTGAGGGGAAGAAGCGGAGCCTGGGCCTGCACCGCAGCCCGGAGACCCCCGCGGGACCACTCCTCCGTCACGGGCTGGAGCCCCTCGCGTCTGGGCGTCCGTGGGGACTGGGGCTGCTCCCCGCACCCCCGACCGGGTCTGGAGGCGTGCTGCGGCGGGGGAGGGGGCGCGGAAGCCTCGCGCCGATTGGTCGCGGCCCCCGCCCCCCGCCCCTGGCCGCGGCGCAGCCCCCGGGAAGTTGCTAGTCTGCGGGCGCGCTGCGGGGCCGCCGCTCGGGGATCCGCAGCGGGGCTCGCCGAGGCCGCTGCGGCCGGAAGGGCTCCCGGGGGCGCTCGCCTGCCCTCGCCCGCCCTCCCCTCCTCTCCCGGCAGCTCCGGCTCCTCCCTGCTACCTGTTTCCCTGCCTGCCCCCGCCTCCACCCCGCGCCCGGCAACTTCGGCCTCCCGGGCTGGCCGCCCCTCCCGGCTCCCCGCCGGCCCGCCCGCCCGCCGCCCGCGCCCTCCCTCCTTTGTTGTGCGATGAGGGTCGGGTTTCCGATCTGACGGAGCCGCCGCCGCCGCCGCGCCGAGCCGCGGGCATGGAGCCGCTCAGCCACCGGGGCCTGCCGCGCCTCTCCTGGATCGACACCCTCTACAGCAGTACGTGTGCGCTCGGGCCGGGGAGGCCGGGCGGGAACGGGCCGCGGCGCCCCGACGGCCCCGGGGCGCGACCGCCGGGCTTGTCTGGGGAGCCCGGCGCGGGCAGGGGGCTGCGGGCGCCGCCGGCCGGGTGCCAGCGGGCCGGGAGGCGGGGAAGAGGCGTGGGTCCCCCCGCCATCGGCCGCAGATGAGGTCCCCAGAGCGGACTTGGAGCGGGTGGGGGGCCAGTGGACCGACGGGGCTTGGAGAGCTGTGTCACCCATTTCCCACCTGTTGTGTAACTGAGCACTCCCCAGCCCCCAGGAAGGCGAGCCCTTGTAGGGGGCTCCCTCCGCTTCCCGACTGACTGCTCCTTCTGTCCACGCTGAAGCAGAAAGGCCATTTTGGCAAAGTCCTTGGCGCCTGAGTTTGTCACCTCGGGGACATCCTGGGGTGTTGTGTGTTTTGGGGTGGAGGTGGGGTCGGGTGGGAGGGTCTGTAGGGGCAGATCTCCATGGGGGCCATTTGGATTGAAGGAGCTGAAAACCTCGGGCTCAGCAGTCTTTCCTGCCAGCTTCATCGCCACCCCCACCCTCACCACCCCCCAAAAAAGAAAAAAAAAAAAAAAAAACCTCGGCTTTTCCACCCCCTCATTCCCAAATCTGCTTCGATCATGTGATTGCTCTTGCACTGCCGCTGGGGATGTGTAACTGATCACTCGTACATTCTGGGGGCTCCCCGTGAGCACCCCCACTTTACACCCTGCCTTGCTTAGGTGACTAAAAGCCCTGCGCTTCTCTCCACCCTCCCTTGAGACATCTTCCCCAAAGCTTTCAGTGATTTAAGAAGAGGGTCCTGCAGGCCCCTGAAGAAGCCAGTGAGTGGATTTTGCCCTCTCTGAGCACTTCAGTGGGACCCTCCCACTCTCTTGCTATGTCTCCTAGCCCAGAGTCCTGAGGCAGGGGGCAGGGGTTGGGGATGGCAAGCTCAGTTTCTGGACTTTGGATGCCATGGGACAAGGACATTTTTAAGGGTTAACCTGGCTCCGATACCTTGTTGACAGTTATATGGGTGAGGAGAGGAATAGACAGGGATGGTGCCTTGAACCCCAAGGCTTTGCCCTGGAGGCCCCTCGGTACTCAGTATCCAGCCTCTGACCTCTGTATCCCCTTGGGTCCCCATCATTCCCCTCACCTTCTTCTCCTCCCTCTTCTCCCTCCTCCTCCCTCTTCTCCCTCCTCCTCCTTCTCCATCCTCTTTTCCTTCCTCTGCCCCCCCCCCACCCCCCCTCCATAGGAGCTCTCCTTGTGATGGTTCATTCCACTTTGGCTTTTCAACATCAAAGGGGCAAAGCCAGATCCCCTGGGTGTCAGTCTTGCACCAAGCCCAGCCACTCCATCTGCTCCTTCCCCTGCAGAGGCCAGCATCCGTTGGGTGAAGGTCAGGGCCCATGGCTGTGTGGCGTGTGGATGCACGTGTGTCTGTGTGAATGGGGGCACACATCTGTTCAGAGCCTTGCTGCAGATCAGCTCCTGACCTGAAGGAAGGATTAGTGACCTCTTAGCTGTGCTCTTGCAAATAACAGTAATAACAATGCCTCATATTCACATGCTACTTATGTTCCCAAATATTTCTGGCTCTCTGGCGAAACCCAGTAGTGGTTTCTGTATTTCTCAAAGCGTAGAATCCTATGGAAATCTGTGTCTGACTTCCTCTCCATTGCCCTGACAAAGACTCCCTAACCTAATTATTTCCAAGTTTTCCTACCACCCCTCCCCCTGCCACTTAGAGCAGGGAAGCAAAATTGTCTGAGGTCTCCTTGAAAATTTCTGACCAGAGGAAGATGGGACCTGAAAAGGGAATTCGACTGAGGCCTTCTTTAGGGGTGCCTGTTAACCAGCCCTGACTCAGGCAGACAGGCATCTGAGCTGTCTGCTATGCTGCTGCCCCAGCCCCTGGGCTCCTGGGGGCAGCCTGGAGGGGGGAAGGCACTGACTTGGCAGCAATGTGAGGAGTCCCTGCCTCCCTCCTCAAAATGGCTTATTTGAGAGCCATAGAATGAGGCTTCCTGGGGAGGTGCTGTGCAGTCATGTTTGGGCTGTTAGCCATGAAGTTTCCTCTTGACAAGAGCCTAAATTAAAACAAATACCCAGGCTGTCATTTGCCTGGCAGCAAGGTTTTGTAGCTCCCGGAGGAAGTTCCTCTGCCTCTCAGAAAGCTGTTTGCTTACAAGGCTCACAATCCTGGGGTGGCAAGTCCCCACAAAAGCTAAATCCGTCAGGAATTGTAAAGGGGAAGTCCCCAGGGCACAGGGTGGCCTGTGCATTTCTTAGAGATGTGAATGACCCAGTGATAGAGGCCCTTCCCAAGTGCTGCTCCTGGTAACAGTGATAATAGCACATCCTGAGGACCCACTATGTGCCAGGCACTATGCTAGGCTCTCTCCATCCATCCTCTCCAGACCACACAACTGTGTGAGACAGGTAGTCTTATCTCCATTTTGCAGAAAGAGGGGCTTGGTGAGCTCAAATCATTATCCAAAGTCACGTAAGTGATAAGTGACAAAGCTGCAGTTCAGATCACACCCTAGGTTGGTGAGGAAGACTCTTAGTGTCACCTAGATATGTCAGAAGTTGCTCAAGGCCTTGGAATGTCATGGAATGGGGGACATCTGTCTCTTTGGTCCTCTGTGTTCACAGGATTCTTCCAGCAGGATAAGTGGACTCAAATGACTCTGAGCCCAACAAGAGTCCACGTGCCTCTTGTAGGAACCGGGGGCTGGTCCTGGAGCCAAGGTGCGGGTGGTTGAGGCTCTGAACTCACTGAGGTTGATGGTTCTCTCCTCCTAAGATGCCAGGCTGCCAACCGGCCCCTCCTCTGACTTACTTCTTGCCTTTGGAGTTGTCAGCTCATTCTTTGTGGCTTCAGCATCTATCCCAGGAGAAGTATGTGCATTTTCATTGCAGGTTGGTAGTCATTTGAGAAGAGGTGGGCAGCAGGCCCCTCTCCCCTGCGGTAGAAGTCCTGAAGGGTCACGGTGATGGTGATTTGTCTGACTCAAGGAGACGGGTTGACTCCCAGGGGCCAGTGTGATATGGGACTGATGGGAGCAAGGTCTTTGCTCCTGATAAGCTGGAGTGGCAGACAAGGCTTCCAGCCATCCCACTTCTTGTCTCTGTCCCAGTCATTTTCCTATGTCACTGTAATAATGTCAGCTTTGCTCCTCAATGCCTTGCCTAAATTCTCTCCCTGGAGCTGGTGTGATTCTTTCTGTAGGGCTGTGTCCTTCATTTTACCTTCTCTGTGCCTTTCTCTCATCACCTTTTCCACTAAACACATCACTTCCTCTTGGTTTTTTTCTATACCATGGAATTAGACTGTATTAAATTAAGCTCTGTGAGTGGTGCCTGGGTGGCTCAGTAGGTTAAGTGTCCAACTCTTGATCTCAACTCACATCATGATCTCACGGTTCATGAGTTCGGGCCCTGCGTTGGGCTCTGAGCTGACAGCTCCAGAGCCTGTTTGGGATTCTCTCTCTTCTCTCTGCCCTTCCCCTGCTCACGCTAGCACACGTGCGCATGCTCTCTCTCAAAAGTAAACAAACATTAAAAAAAATTTAAAAACGGGATAACAAAATGGGGAGGGTGCTCTGAGCCTGTCCCTCTAAGTGGATACCACCCTCCAAACAGATCTGAATTGAGGCATGTATGTGCCCCAGGCAGGCAATAATTTGGCACCTCCTCAAGTGGAAAGTCTTTCGTCTTCTACCCCAAACAACATTTGCAAGGGATATTTCAGTCACTCGTGATATTTTCGCATCCCTTATAGACTCAGTGCCCCATCCAAGAGCCAAGAAAGCATTTGGGGCTGTGGGGATACAAACCCATCTCCAGAGCATCATGAGGCAGCCTAGGTTTCTCATCTCACTCCCATATTAGCCACACCAAGGACCAGGCTGCTGGCCTGACACAAACTGTGTGGGTCTGATCAGAGCAGTGGTCTCACAGAGGCCGCCTCAGACCACCTCGGATATGCTAGTGAGCACCTGCAGATGGGTGTTTTCTTACCCTCTGAATGGCCCCAGTCACTTAGTCCTTCTTGTTAACACCAGCCCATTATTGTCATGGCTGCTGGAGTCTCGGAGGTGGGGCTGGCAGAAGGATGAAGTCATCTACTCCGAGAAAAATTTTTGTGATTGTGATTGTTGCTGTTGTTCTTTGGCAAAACGGAAGAAATGACAGGAACATTTGTGAAGAATTAGCTAAGTGGGTAGCAGACGGGGGAGTAGTGAGAAAACTCATTCTGCCTCACTCTTGCAGGTGCGATGGAAGACTTGGGGCCGTTTTCTGAGGTGTGGTCCTCTCCCTGGGGGCAGTTCTGGTACCCTGTGCACACTTCTCTGTAATATGAAGCCACGAATGTCTCTTGTGGACACCATGTGGGTTGACGAATGTTTATAAGGTGCTTTGTAGGTGAGGAGTGCTGTTGGACTGCCCTCCAATCACGGCCGTCATCACGAACAGGGGTCCGTGAAAGGCTTGCTGAGGAGTGGCAAGGGGCCGGGAAAGGGGGAAGGGGGCTGGCAGGAACAGAGTGCCGGACCCAGTTCTTAGGTAGTGCCTAGGCCAGCTCCTCATGCGTAATGAGCCCTCTGTAATTTTCGGTTGCATGAGTGAGTATGAGAGGGAAAAGAAAACTCTTGGGTTCTTGGCTCCTTAACTCCTTACTCCACCAGAAACCCCAGAAACCGATTCATTGGCCCATTCACAAGTTTCCAGCTGTGTGGATTTGGTAATTGTAGTAGCTTGTAGTAGAGTCGGAGACCCCCCAAGGGAGTCCCACATGTTGCTAGGGCTTGTGATTGTGCAATTGGAAGACTTCACTGCCAGGGCTGGTGCTGCAGCTGTTTGGCTCAGCTTGAGCCCTTTGGGGGCAAACCAGGAACTAGGCAGCTTCACAGTCAGCTCCACATCCGTCACTGTTTTCCTCTGCTGGGCCCCTGGCTGTGGTAGGTGGAGGTGATCCATGGGGCTCCAGTACCCATCACATTCTACCTACAGGCTCTTAGAACTTTCCACTGAACACCAGTAGGAGAAGCCTGTAGCTTAGCTGTCTCCAGAGCAGAATAGGAGACATTGATTTTAATTTGTGGCCTTGGTCTGCTTCATTTGCATTTCTTTGGGCAAGATCGGGTCAGTGGGAGCCATGGATACCCTTGACTGGCAGTGGGAGTGTTCTACTTGTTTCTGAATCTTGGGGAGAACCTGTCCAGACCCTGTAAATGTGAAGAAAGAAATCAGGGCAGTAGGCAGACTTATAGAAATGGCCCCATATGGAGATTGGGGCTAGATGCTCAATCCAACCCCCTGCCCAAGAGCCCTTAAAGGTGGGACCAACTGGTACCATGACTGACTGGATGGAGAATAGATGTTCTCTGTCCCAGATTCAGACCTTTTTGGGGTCTCTCACTCAGTTTTCTCTGTACCTATGCTTCATTCCTATCTTCTTTTCTCCCCTTCCTTCCCTACCTCACACCAGAATGAAAACTGAATATGGGTTTACTAGCCATATGGAAACTAACAGGACCAGTGTCTTCAGGAGATGGGGCAGATGAGGTGGGTTCTGCAGTGGCCTAATTGATCAGATGCCATTTCTCTCTTTTCTCCACCCTCACTTCTGATGCCTACATATCCCTCTAGACCACAGATAAACATGGAAGATGATATGGTCAGGCATTTTGCCTAAAGGTGAGCAAGATCTCCAGAAAGTGTTGGGTGGATGGATGGAAGGCCTTGGGTGGACCAGTGCTGATGGAGCTCAGAGTTTGTCACTCTGGATGCCATGGCCACTGGCCTCTCTGGTATGTTGGCCGAGCTGGTGCTGCGTAGAAAAGCCCCGTATTGACTAAGGATCTGTGGGTTTACTCAGGGCTGTTGGGGGAGGACGTGGCCATAATTACCTTCATGGGATTGAAGGGCTGATCCTATTAGCGTGTTGGGCTAACCCCTTCCTCCTGGGCATTGCCTCCTGGCCAGCAGCAGGGGTTTAATGGATCAAGATTACGGAGACCAAAGATGTCGTATAATTAAACCCAGTTATTTCCCTACCTGGGGGACATCTCTATCCACAGCAGCAATTGATTTCCTCACTTGTGGTCACCCTGTTCAGCTGCAAGTTACCCTGGGCCTAAACAGCCTGTGGGCCATCTTTGTGAATGAGTTTCTCTCTTGAAGGTGCAGTTTTAGGTGAAAAAACCCCTCTGAGAGTTTTGGGGTCAGAGTGGCAGGGTGTTCTATATGATGGGGGCCTCTTTGGGAAACGTGTCTGGGTTCCACAAAGGTATGTGGAAATCTCACCGTTGGGTCACTCACGACCCCTGGGCCCATGAAAAGAAGCTCGTCAGTCTTGCTAGGTTTGTCAAGATTAGTTTTTCCATTTGGTCTAAGAAGAACGGATGTGACATATAACCAGCCCTACTACGTGCCAGATGCTGTGCTACATACTTTCCTTGAATTGTCCCTAACATCCCAACAAAGTAACTGTCATTATCCCTCCTGTTTTATAGACAAGGGAACAGAGGCCCTGAGAGGTTATTGCCAAAGGGCTCCAGTTTGAAGTGGATCAGATTTCGGATTGCTCTGATTCTATGTGTAGCCTTCTGGCAGCAATGATGATGATAGCCAATGCTGTTGAGTACCTACTATGTGTCGACACTGTCCTAGGCATTAACCTTACTGTTATCACCAGTCCTCAACAGGCCCTACTTTATGAGGCAGGAATTGTTATCTGTATTTTATAGAGAAGAAATGAGCTTAGGGAAGTTAAGTAATTCATTCAAGAGAATGAGAGCTTTTAGCTTCTAGAGCTAGAAGACAAGCCAGGCTTTGAGCACAAGGTTGGCTGGACTCTGAACTTTGCTTTCTCCCACACTCCCTGCCTTTCACAGCATTGCCAGTGAGGCACCCCCTTGGCCAGGTAGTTTGTGGATGTTGATTGATCTGTTCACCTCTCTAGCTAAAATGACAACTGTAAAGACAGGCTTGGCTCCCCCATGGGGTTCAGAAAGCTCTCAGCCTTCAGGGGGCCTGTATGTGCCCATCCACTGGACTACCTCTTCCTAAGGAATGATCCCAAGGAGATCTCCCCATGGGCACTTGGAGCCCGTATCCCACCATTACCTTATCCCTGGGATTATTGGCAAGAAACACTGATGGCTAACCAAATTAAATAATTAAATAAATAAAATAAAGTTTGAAGGGAAAGAGAGAAAATAGATTTTGGGGATAGAAATGGAGTACAGCTAGTTCCCAGTTTCTAGAGCAGAGCAGGGCCAGAGGCAAGGAGATGAGAGCTGGAGGAGGAGAGGACTCAGCAGAGCCACGCTGGCTTCACTCTCAGGCCTTTTAAAATTCACCTCCACAGTTTCCAAAGGAGAATAAAGGGCCCTCAGCCCTAAATCAGGCCACTGCACACCAAGGTCCTTTGCCGAGGCCCAGGGCCAGTTGGGCTGTAGATCCAGCCTCTGTGTTTGAACTCACCCACGCGCAGCATGCTAATGATGGGCTGGTTTGGTGCAGACCCTTCAGCCCCTCTCCCCACACCCCCACGGCCCCAGAGCCCAGAGTCCCCTGCTGAGGGGCAGCCTGTGCCTGGTGGCTTACACCCTAGCACATGGTTGCAAAGAGGGTTTGTGTGTGGTGAGTGTTCTGGATGGGATAAAACGGAGGAACGCCCTGCCCTGAGCTGAGAACCAAAGCCAGAAGGCACCAGTGGGGAGGAGAAGCGGGGAGCTCCCTGACCCCATTCTCTTCCTTTCCCCTCCCTGCCCACAATTTCATGGGCAGCTTACTTCCTGCACGAAGCCTGTAGGCATTTTTAGGAGTCCTTCTCTGGTTGGGTGTGGGGACCCATGAACCTTCCCCTCCCTTGCTCCTGTTTGTAGAGGAGTTTCTGGTAAGAAGTTTCCATTGCTTCTGCCTCCCTGTGGTTCCAGGACGCAGCCAGACCAGAGGCTCAGCCTGGACAAGATCCATCTTCTAGGTGCAACTTTGTGACATACCCCCATACCCCCTGAGCTTTCTCCTGGTCTTCCTGTGCTTCCTGCCCTTCCCCGCCCCACCCACCACCCCCCACCCCCCGCCCCCCAGCCTCCACTGTCTTTCAAGGGAAGAGACACCACTCGGGGAAGACTGATGAAATGGGCTGCCCAAGAATTGAGAGGGCCTGGTGATGGCGATCCTGTCCTTCCAAAGAGGACGCGCTTCACCCTAGTGCTTCTCCACAGGTCCTTCTGTGCAGGTCGGAACAGTGGCCTTACTGCAAGCTGCTCAACTCCTTCCTCACCTGAGCAGAGCTGGGGAGTGCCCGTTTAATAACCTGCTGCGGTAGCTACTGTTGTCATCTCTGTGTCATGAGAGAGGAGCCAGAGAGCTAAGGTGGGGACCTCCAGGGTGTAGCATGAAGGGCAGTGTGCTCATGGGTGACCTGGCCAAAGGAGTCGACTCCTCACCATTGGAATGAAGTTAGCAGTGGGGACACCCATCAAAGGGAAGACTGGACTAGGTGAATGACTTCCTAACTTGCAACCTGAACGCAGTACCTTTACGTTATAAGCACGTGTGCAGAGCAATACAAAATTTCACAGGGCAGTACTTACCCTTTCTGCAACATTTGCAATGCCCTTAGATTTTCATGCCCTTTTATTCCATTCAAAGCAAACCAAGAAAGTGCTGATCATGACCTACTACATTGATTTCAGGACCTGCAGTATGAAAACAGTGGACACGATGATCTCAGAGGGCTTTTATGAACCGTAAGGAATAATAATTTACCAGACCGCAGTCATGTATATACCGCTGTTGTGATTTTCGCCAGATTTACACAGTTCTGTTCTTATGGACTTAGCGTTCTTCTTCAATTTGATTTATTGTTTGAAATATAACTTAGAAAGAGAACTAGTGAAAATTCTGTACCGCTTGCAATAAACCAAAAGTTACCTTACCAATAAACATGCTAAAAACTAAACAATGTTGCTAATCCTAATTATACGCTGTTGCCCTTGGAAGGATCTAGGTCTGAGCCTCCCCAGCGGTTGTTTAAAGAAAAAGGAACAGAAGATAGAGGGATGTTAAAGACATGCCAGTATCAAACAGAGTCTTTCTTCTTCAGTAACAGGGAGATTGAAAGGAATCAAGAAGGGAATAACTTTCTCAACATGTGCTTGAGTGTGCTTTAATGCAGGGCGGCTAGCAAGCAGGTGCTAATCAAAGAGCCCCTCTGGGGTGGCATTCTCTACTTCTATCTACCCAGAGCCCTGGGCTCCGTCGTTCCCGTGGTGGGAGAGGAGAAGAGAAAGATGATTTTCTCCCAGGAACAAATATACTAGAGCAGAGTCTCAAATTCTGTCGTGCATTTGAATCGCCTGGGGATCTTGTTAAGACGCAGGTTTTCATTCAGTAGATCTGAGGCCTGAGGTTCTGCATTCTAGCAAGCTCCCAGGGGATGCCAATGCTGCTGAAGGTCTAAGGACCACAGTTTGGGTAGCAGAGCTCCAGGCTCCTTGATTCCCATCCCTGGGAGACTGACTGCACTGTGAATCAAGTCAGTCCCTTCTGAAACTGGATTCTAGCCAGATGAAAGGCAACCCATGACGTGTCTCTTTTGAGCCCCCTTCTCGATAAAAACAAAAAGAATGAAGCAATTGATTGGACAGTCTAATGGGCACCAACCAGACTTGAGCTAGTGTTCGTATGTTCATGATCTCATTTAATCCACCCAGTAAACCTGTGAAAGTTTGTTACCCTCACGCCAAGGATGAGAAGAGAGTGCGGCCATTGTGGTTGGCTTCTGCTGGGGATTTTTGTCATGGGGGTCTCCTGTGTTCACCCCCGCCCTGTGTGGCAGGAGCTCAAGCATCTGGTCTTTTCTGAGTGCCACTGTCTAGACAAAATCTGTGTCCTCCCCACCCCCCTTGCCCCCTGAAGGGCCGACTTCAGTGTTAATGGAGCAGAATGCCTTGGTTGTTAATTTTCTAGTGCATCATCGAGAGGGTTAATGAGAGACCAGCTGGTGTGCCACTCAGCCGTGTGGAAGCACCATTTCCCCTTGATTTAGGTGGACAAACATTCTGCAGACCCCATGGCAGCTCCTGACTGACGTTCCCCCTTTGGGCCTGGATGGTGCCCACCTAGATGTGTCAGTGGGCACTGTGTGCCATCTTAGTGTGTACAACCTTCAGAGACTGAAAGCAGGAGCTGGTTCTGTCTCCTGCTCCCTGGAGGGGAAGGACAAGACACAAATTTGACGTCTGAAATGCTCCTTCTGGCCTGGGAACGCTGTCTTGGCTGATCCATGCCATTATAGCCAGGCCCTTGCAGGGGATGCCTAAGCACCCCCAAGTCCCTTCTCTGATGTCTCCTGAGGCGCCACTGGCTTTCCATGTGGCTATAGCTATGATAAACCTACTTCCATCTCCTCTCCTTTGCCCTGGGGCATTTTCTCTCCACATTAGATCCAAACTGCCTTCAAGATCCCCCATGCAGGGGCAGCTGGGTGGCTCAGTTGGTCGAGGTCTGACTTTGGCTCAAGTCACGATCTCAAAGTTCATGGGTTCAAGCCCCACGTCGGGTTTTGCATTGACAGCAGGGAGACTGCTTTGGATTCTGTGTCTCGCTCTCTCTCTCTCTCTCTGCCCCTCCCCTGCCCGTGCTCTCTTTCTCAAAAATAAATAAACATTAAAAAAAAAAAAAGATCCCCCATGCAGGGGGATCCTCGCACTATCCATTCAGATTTCTCAGTACCCCACAGCCACGCTCCATGTTCTGGTGAACTCCCATCCAACCTCAAGCCTTGCTCAGCCTCCCACCACCTCCAGGAAGCCCCCCACCCCAAGCCTGATTATAGTGCTCACCCCAGTGAGGTCCCCAGCTCAGAACCCTGCTTGCTCTGGGCCACATCGTGGAGCACTTTCTTACCTGTTGTTTTGTAGTGTTTACCTATATAGTGTTTTGCATCTGTTGTCTTTTCTTCTCTGCCAGACTCTAAACTCCTTAGAGGCATGAAGAAGAATAACAAAGGCTGCCATTTATAGGGTGCCTGACACTGTCCTTAAGTACTTTGCAATGTTCCATTTAATCTTCCACCTCCTGTGGAGGTCCCAACTATTTTTATCCAGTTTTATAGATGAGGAAACTTTCTTTTCAAGATTCTAGACACGTCCAACAGCTTTCCTATAAAGGGCCGAGCTGGGCTCTAAACCCAGATCTGTGTGGATGCCCCAGCCTGTGCTCGTCAGTGGGGGTGCCCAAAAGTCAGGGCTCTCAGAATGAGAACTGTATGTTTGAAACACTCCTCTGCCTGCTCTGTCCAGTTTGAGGACTGGCTCTGAACCACCACACGCTTCTCCCTTTCCCACACACCGAGCCGTGCCCTGAAGATGTGGGGGCTTGGAAATGCTCCGTGATTGGTAGAGAGGGTATGAAGACATAGAGGGTTCTGGGGGACCCAGGTCCATCATACAAGAGAATCGTGGAGCAAGGAAAATGCAAGGAGGCAGCAGAGCTGGGCCTGAGGAGGGCAGAAGGGCAGTCAGAAAAGGATGTTGGAGAAGGGCGCCTGGGTGGCTCAGTCGGTTAAGCCTCTGACTCTTGATTTCAGTTCAGGTTATGATCTCACTGTTCTTGAGATCGAGCCCCATGTCGGACTCTGCACTGAGTGCAGAGCCTGCTTGGGATCCTCCTCCTCCCTCTCTCTCTGCCCCTCCCCCACTTGCACGTGCTCTCTCTCTCTCTCAAAATAAATAAAATAAATATTAAAAAAAAAAAAGAAAAGAAAAGCATATTGGAGAGACCAAGCCCGTGACCCTCTCTGGACCCCAACTGTAACTCAGGCCTCACTCAGATCAGGGCATGTTAATCAGCTGGGGAATCTTGTGAAAATGCAGATTCTGACCCAGCAAGCCTCTGCTAGGGCCCCCATTTGGCATGTCAAGTCAAGCCCCCAGGTGATGCCCATTTGGGGTAGGAAGGACCTGGACTCCTCCAAGCCCTTTTGGAGGATCTGATTCAGTCACTTGCCAGTCTAGCACCTTCCCACCTCTCTCCTTTCTGCAGGGTAAAACCTAAACCACTTAGCATGGCATGGGAGCCTTTTCAGACACTGTCTCCAGCCTCACCTCCTGGTGCTCCCTACCACACTCGTGACCCTCCAGCCAACCTGAAGTCTTCATAGTTCCTCAGGCACCCCATGCCCAGTCATCATTTGGTATTTTTTGCACATGCTGTTCCTTTGCCCAGAGGAACACTCGTTGGCCTTTCTCAACCAGGTGAGGACGAGGTTGAATGTCACTCCTTGGGAAGTCATAGACTGGGGAGTGGGCTCTAGACCTAAGATCCTAGCTCTGGAGAGAAGACCCCAAAGGTTTCTAGAATCCTTCCCTGCCCCAGCTCCCAGCAAAGGTCATCTGTGGTCCCTGGCCTTGCAGAGGCATGGAATCAAGGTGACTTAATTATCCTTAATTGAACACTCATTATTTCTTGCCACCTTTGTGTAAAAATAGAGCTGAGAAGTACTGAAGTGAAACCCCACCTTGGAGTCCCAGGGGCATGGGGCCCCTCCCTGGGAGAGGGCACTCTTTGGAACACGGGGAGGCCCTAGGCCATCTGTGCAAGCTCTGGGGAGCTGGCCTTGTGACCTGGGCCAGGGCTGCCGGGGCACTGTGGTCATGCCCTGGATTCTGAGAGGCCAGCCTGACCCTCCTGTCAGTAGTCTTTTTTTTTTTTTTTTTTTTTTTTTTTTTTTTTTTTTTTTTTTGAGAGAGAGTTTGAGCAGGGGAGGGGCAGAGAGAGAGGGAGAGAGAGAGAATCCCAGGCAGGCTCCACACACTGTCAGCACTAAGCCCAATTCGGGCCTTCAACCCACTAACCGTGAGATCATGACCTGAGCCTAAATCAAGAGTTGGATGCTTGAACCAACTGAGCCACCCAGGTGCCCCCTGTAGGTATTTTTACGGCTGCTTTCACTTTAAAGTTTTTCTCTGGGCTGTGGAAATATTTCAGGACTTCCGGAGGGGTTTCCTTTGGTGCTTCCTGAGTTTTCTCCTGGGCTTTTTGCCTTCAGGTTCCAGCCCCAGGCAGGGGCTGCTTCTGGAAGGGCTGTGGGTGTGGCCCCGGCTGACCGCAGCCCTTCTTGGAACCTCCTACCCCGTGGTCACCCACCCTCCCCCTCCCAGGGAGGCTCCCTGTTTGCATTGGTTTGCTTTTGCTCTTGCTCCCCCTTCTCTGGGAAAAATGGTTCTTCCTGCATGCACACCCCTTTCCAGGCTGAGGAGCACACTGATTGTAGGCAGGTAATTGAGGTCTCAGTTTCTCTGGCTCTACGTCTGTTCCCTCTTCTGAGAGGAGCAGCTGGAGGGAAGCGATGTGTTTGCCTTGTCTTCCTCACCTATAAAATGGGAACAACATTACCACCCCCACTGACAGGGTTGCCAAATTTTTCAGCAAATAAAAATGTAGGATGTCCAGTTAAATTTGAATTTCAGATAAACAATAAAAAAATTTTTTTAAGTATATTATATCCCACGCAATATTTGAGATATACTAACATGTACTTGTTACTTATCTGAAGTTCAGATTTCACCGGGTGTCTTGTATTTTATTGGTGTCTCTGCCACCAGGTTGAATGGCATGTATGTAACACTTAGCAAGGGACCCATCTAGATGTTCCTTGCTCATTCCACCCAGGCACCCCTTTTGAGAGAACATTTCATGACTTTCTTCTCTCCTCTGTGCCACTCCCTGACCCCTAGAGGTGAAGCTGATGAGAAGTTTCTGTGGGTTTAACACAGAAGTACTGTGAGATGGTTTTTATAGACTGACACAAAAAATAGTGATGTGATTAAGGGGGAAATGCCAGTGATAATAGCTCTCACTTACCTAGCACTTGCTATATGTCCTACATTGTTCTAAGCATTTTATGCATGTAAGTTCCCTGATTCTTGACAATAATCTTGTGAAGAAGACTCTTATCTCCACTTTACAAATGAGACCACAGATGCATAAATTAGGCAAGTGATTTGCTCAAAGACGCTTAGCTCGTAAATGATGAGCTGGGAAATGAACTCAAGCAATTTGACTCCTGTGGTCTTGCTCTTTAATAGGACACAAGGCCGCATCTTGCCTACCAACAGCCACACTAAGAATGTGAAGTTACTTTCAGGTCAAGAACATGGAAACCTACAGGGATGGTTTCACAAAGCAGGTGATAACACAGCCTGCTCCCAGAGAGAAGAGTGACTTCCTTGTTTCCCCTGAGATCCCTGGATAGAAAGAGGGTTTGGCCAGGCATGAGGACCTCACACCAGGGTCTCTACCCACCTGCTCACCACCCCCTGAATGTTGTGGAGACACTGGCCACATGCCAGCCTGTCACCAAGAAAAGAGACCCTGACACATCTCTGTGTATTTGCTGAGAGGTTGTATAAAGTGAATGTCCCCAAGAGGCCCGGGTTCCAGGCCTGTCTGAGCCCCATGCCTGTAAATCCTAATTCCAGGTCCTTTCCAGATTTATCAATTCACAAATAATTATGTCACAATGGGATGTCTTCCTTCTCCTTGAGAATCTTCATGATTCTCCAGCATAGAATTTTTTTCCCTTTGTAAAAGGAATGCATGTAGTTAATGAAGACTAGAAAAATGCCTAAAAATAGAAGGGAGAAAATCCAAGTGCCACTGTCCCACCCCCTGAGAAGAGCCTTCCTCTTTGCTCTTGTTTGTCACCCAGGGTCTGGGCATGTAGCCCAACTGTGTGCTCCTGGCAGGAGTGAGGCTGGAGGCCAGGGCATGACAGAAACCCCTGACAGCCCCATGTCCCAGCACCAACCCTGGACGCTTGTGCCAAGGGGGATAAATGTGAAAGAGGGTCTGGAAACCAACAGGTGGCATCTCCCCTTCTCCAGCTGGCTCTTTCAGACATGGCGAGGATCAGGTGCCCACAGATACTCTCTCAAGGTCATCACATGCCCACCTGTCCACACCCCAGCCCATCCCAGGGGCCACAGTGTGGAGGTGCCCGCTGCTACAGGGAGCTGCCTCGGCCCTATCCCAGCTTGTGGCTGTGACCAGTGTCCAGAATGCGTATATAGGTAGCATTAGTGGCTCTGTTTGGCTAGAAGCCTAGATCCAAGTCTCCCCCACCTCTTTTTCTACTGCATGCCTCCCCTAGACCCAGTTTCTCCATGTTGTGGTCTTTCCTCATTTTCCAAAGGTTAACTCCAGTTAATTCAAAGAGAAATCTGAGACCAAGACCTTTGTCTGTTGTCTCTGTTACTAGCTTCTTCGGTTCTCTGCCATCTTCCTTTTCTCCATGTCCCCTCCCCCCCAGGTCCTCAAGGGACTGTTCAGTAAGTACTTATTGGCAGGTTCCAAGAGGCCGTGATTTATCCATCTGGAGACCAGAGTCCCCAGCCGGTTACTTATTGCCACATCCATCAGGGTCCAGCAGGAAACAGGTGGCACATTCAGCTGGGAAGTTTGGGGAGAGCTTAAATGGGACCATGACCAAAATGTGGGCAGAATGAGGGGAGGGTCTGGTTCCCACACCGGAGGCACAGAGGCCAAGTGTGAGACTTGGCGGGAGCTGCAACCTCCAATCAAATCACACAGCCTGGGTGGCCCACAGGGAGGGGCTGGGGGGAGAAGTACCCCAGCCTCAGATCCTCCCTTCCTCTGATTTCTCTGGGGCAGAAAACAGGGTAGAGAAGCAGGAAAAAATGGGCCTGGAGGGGCACACGCCAGAAACTCTCTGAAGTTTTCCCTATCTGCAAAGCGAGGGTTATGAAACCCACCCCGTGTATGTTGTGTGGTTGCTGGAAAAATCAGCTGAGACCATGAATGGTGACAGCATGTGTGCCTCATACTCTTTTATGCCAGAGTAAGGGATAATTGTTATTATTGATAAACACTCACTGGGTACCCCCCACGGAATGAGGCTTCCACTTTCTCATTTCTGCTTGGGATCCTCTAATCTCCAAAGGACATGTGGGTAAAGGAAACAGAAATTGCAAGATTGCAGAAGCCTTCCTCTGAATCCCGGAGCCCTGCTTAATGTTCATGTGACATCGAGCAAGTCGTCAGTGAGCCTCTCTTTAGTGAAATGTACCTCATTGGGCCGGTCAGGGATTCACAGGAGCATGGATACTGTCATTACTATTAGCCAGCCTTGTGTTGGGGGAGGTGTCGGTTAGAGGATCTAGGAGCAACCTTGACCCAATTGGAAAGACTTGACTTCCAGATGGGTAGGGCTTTCTGAAAGGCCCAAGATGGGTGCTGAGGCTCCCAGAGGTGGTGTAGGTAGGCTGGGGGTCTGCATGGTTCTCTAGAAGGCAGTGAGGCCTGGCTGCTGCCTGCCCACTTCTCTCAGTCAGAGCACTCGTCAGCAGCACTGCATAGAGGCTGAAGGGGTCAAGGACAACAACTCCATCAAGTGACAGTGTCTCCCCTGGATAAGTGCCCCACCTCGGGAGACTTCCATATAACCGAAGATTTGTTGACTGAACAAATGAATGAATGAACAAATGAATGAATGATTGATTGTTAGTCTGCATTACAGGTTCTCCTTAGAACCAGAGAGCCTTAGATGTGAATGTTGATTCTATGAAGTCATTACATCTTGTAACCCTGGGTTTCCTCATCTGTGAAATCAGGGTATGATTCATAGGAATGTCGTAGTTACAAAGCTGACGCTTGATTAAATACAGTTACACAGGGGCACCTGGGTGGCTCAGTTGGTTAAGCGTCTGACTCTTGATTTTAGCTCGGGTCCTGATCTCAAGATTGGAAGAATTCTGTGTAAGAGTCTCTTTCCCTCTCTCTCTGCCTCTCTCCTGCTTGCACACCTGCACATGTGCATGCACGAGTGCTCTCCTCTCTCTCTCTCTCAAAGAAAAAATATATTTTTAAATTCAGTTACATAATGTGCGGAGATGCCAGGCCCATAGATGCACCCATTAAATGTCACCTTCTGCCCTTTAGCAATACAGGAGACCACAGGCACTGTGGTCACAGGCCCTCAGGGCTCTGTTCCTGGCAGTGTTTGTGCTTTCCTGTAGGGCCCGCCTCCCTGTCTCCAGGCAAGGCCTGCTATGGGTCCCTCTCCTCTCTGTCCTAAGAGACCTATTCTTTCCAGATAGCACCCCTCCCTGGTGATGCCATCACTCACAGGGGCCTCAAGTTCAGGGGTAGCATCCTTCACCCTTCAGCTGAATCCAGACCCGACAATGTCTGCAGGCTCCAAGGTGTGGGTCCCTGATCTCTCTCCTCAGCATCACTGACCCAGGCCCAAGGTCATGGAAGCAGCTCCTAATATTAACAGTAACCATCGCTGACCTATATTGAGTCCTGTGCACAGGCACTAATCAGTTAATTCTCTTGGATTCACTAGGATCCCCATAGCTGGCATAGCATTTCAGAGTAACTGATTTCCCTTGTGGTCCTACGTACTTTATGCATTTCAAAACATTCTTCAGAAAAAGGTCCATTCACTTCACCAGATAGCCATGGGTCTGTGGCACAAAAGAGTGAAGCGTCCCTGCTCAGTCCCAGAGCAGTTCTGGGTTCCTTGTGCTCTGAACAGAATTCAGCCTTCCCTGGGTAACTCTGGGCTGTGGCTATGACAACGGCCTTCACTGAACTGGGAGGCAGGAGACCTGGGCTCTTCTCCGAGCTTGGCTGCTCTCTGGCTGTGTGACCTTAGGCAGGTCCTTGGTGCCCTTAACTGTAAAATGTAATGGTTGGATTATCCCTATATGGTTTTTCTTTCTATTTTCTATATGAAAATATAGCATATATACTAAAGGGTATATAAAATATCTAGGCTTGGTTTAATAAAGACGTATGGGGCGCCTGGGTGGCTCAGTCGGTTAAGCGTCCCACTCTTGGTTTCGGCTCAAGTCATGATCTCACGGTTTGTGGGTTCAAACCCCACATATCAGGCTCCATGCTGGCAGTGTGGAGCCTGCTTGGGATTCGCTCTCTCCCTCTCTCTGCCCTTCCCCCGGTTGGATGTGTGCCCCTCCCCCACATGCACGTGCACTCTCTCAAGACAAATAAATAAGCTTAAAAAAAAAAAAAAGACTTACAATACAAATACCCATTTGTCCTCCATTAAGCTTTTTTTTTTTTTTTTAATGTTTATTTATTTTTGAGAGACAGCATGAGTGAGTGGGGCAGGGGCAGAGAGAGGGAGAGACACAGAATCTGAAGCAGGCTCCAGGCTGTCAGCGCAGAGCTCAACATGGGGCTCAAACTCAAAAACCACAAGATCATGACCTGAGCCGAAGTCAGACGCTTAACGGACTGAGCCACCCAGGGGCTCCTGTCCTCTATTAAGTTTAAAGAGACATTTGCCAGTCAGGAGAAGCTGCTGTGTGCCTCACTGTGTTAGTTTGCTAATATAAAGTGCCACAGACTGGGCTGCTTAAACAACAGAGATGTGTTGGCTCACGCTTCTGAAGACCAGAAGTCCAAGATCAAGGTGCCAGCAGGGTTGATTCCTTCTGAGGCTGTGAGGCAGAATCTGTTCTGTGCCTCTCTCCTAGCTTCTGCTGGTTTGCTGGCAATCCTTGGCTTGTAGATGTATCACCCGGATTGACCTCTGCCTTCCATTTTTACATGGTGTTCTCCCAGTGTCTCTGCATCCAAATTTCCCCTTTGTATAAAGAAAATAGTCATGTTGGATTAGGGCCCACCCTAATGACCTCATTTTAACTCGATTAGCTCTGTAAAGACCATGTTTCCAAATGAGTCACATTCTGAGGTACTGGGGGTTAAGACTCTAACATATCTTTTTTAGAGGACACAATTCATCACGTCGCACTCACCCTCACGGCCCCCCTCCCCCACTGCAAGCGGAGGTAACCACCGTCCTGAATTTTGTGGTAAGCATCCCCTCCTTTTCTTCAGAGTGTTACTGCATAGGCGTGTATTCCTAAACAATGTAACTGTGCAGGTTTGCCAACAATCCATAGAAAGGGAATCATAGTATGAGTATTTTTCTGTGACTTGCCTTTTTCTGTTTAAAATTATGTTTTTGAGGTTCATCTTTGTTCTTGCCTGTGGCTTTAGATTATTCATTGTCAAAGCTGCATAGAATTCCATCCTAGGAATAAACCACAACTTATTTAGTAGTCATACTGTACTACTACCAAAGTATAGGTCTAAAGTATACTATTTCTATACCTTTGGACAAAATCCATGGTAGGAAAATCATTTTACACTGCAACACAGCACACACACAAACTATATATATGGGCTTCACAAAACAATACCTACTCTTAGTCCGTGAGATGCTCCTTTTTCATCAATTCCAAGAGGTGACCTGCCAAACAGATTCATGATGCACTAATAGGTCAATTTGCAGCGTCTGAGCGTGCCCCCTCATGTGTCTGGCTCAATGGCCCTGTGGTTCTGTGCCCAGCAGGTAGGCACAGGGATGGCCCTGTTGCTGTCTCACCAGGACTGTCTGCTCACACACCCGTTGGCACAAGACCGCTGTGCCTGCTGGTTCCCACCCTTCCATCTGTCGTGACTGTAGACATCTCCCCACTCCTACTGGACATTTTCTACCTGTGGCCTTGCCCTTGTGGCCCATCTCATGAACTGTGACCTGAGAGACCAGATCTCTGGACATGTTAGAAGTGTGTGCACTGTAGCATTACTGATTCAGTCAGGTAGCAAGAGAGAGGATAGTGTCTGGAACCAGACTGCCCGGGTTCCCAGCTTGACCACTAAGCAGCTGTGTGACCTGGGCAAGACATGTAACCTCTCTGTGCCTCAATTTCCTCATCTGTAAAATGGGGATATTGGTAGTACCTACCTCATGGGGTGGTGTGAGGATGAAATGAATTAATTTTTTTGTGTAAGTCTAGGCTGTTATTATTATTCCTGAACCCAACTGTGTGTCAGGGCCTGAAACCTGTCTAATTCTTTGCTAATATCTCTGAACACAATGGCTACATTGGGAAGAGGTCAAAACACTCAGTTAAAAGGAAGTTGGAGGTGGATGGAAGGGCTGGTTCTGGACCCTAGCTGCCTGTATTCAGAGCCCAGCTTCACCATTAACTAGCCGTGTAGCCATGAGCAAGTTATTTGACCTTCCTGGGCCTCTGCTTACTCATCTACAAAACGGAGGCAATAAAAGAACTTGCCACATAGTTGTTAAGAGAATTGAATAAGATAATGCACACGAGGCTTTTCGTACAGGATCTGGCTTCGCCCTCTACCAGCCCAAAATTCAGGAGATGGCTCTTAAATAACAACAACGGCATGAAAAGAGATTTATTTTTAGGAATCACACTACTGGGTATTTACCCCCCAAACACAAAAACACTAATTCAAAGGGATAGATGCGCCCCTGTGGTTTACTGCAGCATTACTTACAACAGCAAATATATGGAAACGGCCCAATGTCCGCTGATAGATGAGTGGATAAAGAAGATGTATGTATATACAAAGGAATATTACTTAGCCATAAAGTGGAATGAAATCTTGCTATTTGCAACAACATGGTTGAAGCTACAGAGTATAAAGCTAAATGAAATAAGTCTGTCAAAGAAAGACAAATACCATATGACCTCACTCATATGTGGAATTCAAGGAGCAAAGGCAAAAAAAAAAAAAAAAAAAAAAAAAGAGGGACAAGCCAGGAAAAAGACTCTTAACTATAGAGAATAAGCTGATGGTTACCAGAGGGAAGGTGGGTAGGGGGATGGGGGAAATAGGTGATAGGGATTAAGGAGTGCACCTGTCATGATGAAGAAATAAAATAAAATGAAAAGAAAAAGAAAAAAAAAACAAAAGAGATTTATTTTCTCACAGGACACTGTTGCTTGTGTGAAGGAAAACCACCTGGCCCCAGGTCCGTCTCTGCAAAAGCTCATTTCTTGGAATGCTCCACTCATGAGCCCTGCAGCTGGAGTCCTGGGCTCTCTCTTGGGACGTAAATGCACCTTAGAATACTGAGTGGTGTAGGCTGGTGGGGGTGGGTCTTAATGTGGTCCCCCTCCCACGCCCGGCTCTTATTGTCCTTAACGAGGAGCTTGCTGGAGTCAAACGTGGGGGCCGTGCAGACATGAGGCATGGTGCACCCCGCGGTGAGCACCTTTCCTTCTGTCCCTTGGTGGCTAGCAGATGCCCACCCTGCCCACCCCACTCTTGTGATAGACGCGGGAGCAACGAGGAGAAGGATGGTATGGGCTGCCCCCAGCCCACTGTTGGCCACCGCGTGCACTTGAATCATCTTTCCCCAGCCCTCCACAGCTGGTTAGCCAGACCCCTGTCCTCCCCTGACAGCCCCTCCCGGCCACCTCCAGCCATTTTAAAATTCAAGTAGGATCAGGTTTCCCTCCTGCTTAAAACCTTTTTGTGCTCCCCATTGGCCTTTGGGAGGGAGGAGTCCCCTTCCCGACCTTGACCTCTGTGGCAAGGCTTGCTGGCTTCTTTGGCCACAGCACTCCCCCCACCCCTCACCTTGCTTTTATCCTGTCTGCTCAAGTACCTCCGACTCCCTCAGAATTGATTCTTGCTTCCATGTCTCTGCCTTCCCTGTTTGCTGGCCTCAAGAAGAGATTCAAAGCCAGTTCACCATCCTGTCCCTCAAACGGCTCTCTCTGACTCCCACTAGAATGAATCACTTCTGATAATGCTCAGTATCATGCAATTGTTCAGGACATGGACTCTGGAGGGAAGACTGTTGTAGGTGTAAATCTCTGCCCCGCCACTTATGAGCTGTGTGATCTTGAGCTAGTTACCTAACCTCTCTGTGCCTCAGTTTCCTCATCTGTAAAACAGGAGCTGTCAGAGTATCTACCTCATTGTGAGAATTAAGGGAGTTACTACATACACCAGACACATAGTCGATGTGTACTCTCTGTCCACTGGCTGTAAACCTCATGAAGGCAGAGGCTGAGTCTGCTTTGTTTCCGAGTTGTGTCCCCATTGCCTGCCCAGCACTGGCACATAGTAGGTACACACTGGATATCTGTCAGTGGAATGGAGGGGAAGCTGCCTTTACCCTCCTTGGAGAAATGTCTATTCGATCCTTTGCCTATTTTTTACTTGGGTCACGTGTCTTCTTCTTCTTTTTTTTTAAATAGACTTGTAACTTTCGTATTTGAGACAGAGAGAGCACGTGCATGAGTGGGGTAGAAGAGCGGAGGGAGAGAGAGAGAGAGAGAGAGAGAGAGAGAGAGAGAGAGAGAGCATCTTAAGCAAGCTCCACTCTCAGTGCGGAGCCAGTCACAGGGCTCGATCCCATGACCCTGAGATCATGACCTGAGCCGAAACTGAGAGTCGGACGCTCAACCAACTGAGCCACCCTGGTGCCCCAGGTTATGTGTCTTCTTATTGTTGAGTTGTAAGGTTTCTTTACATATTCTAGCCACAAGACCCTTGTCAGATACATGATTTGCAAATATTTTCCCCCCACTCTGTGGGTTATCTTTTCACTGTCTTGATAGTGTCCTTTGAAGCACAAAAGCTTTTGATTTTGATGACATTCAGTTTATCTGTGTTTTCTTTTGTTGCTTTTGGTGTCCTTCTTCAAATCCAAGGTCATGAGCTTTCCCCCTATGTTTTCCTTTAAGAGTTTCATAGTTTTGGCTCTTATGTTTAGGTCTTCGATCCATTTTGAGTTCATTTTTGTATGTGAAATAAAGTATGAAATAAGGGTCTAACTTCATTCTCTTGGAGGTGGATATCCAGCCATGTCAACACCAGTTGTTGAAAAAAATTATTGAAGGTCCTGGCACCCTAGTTAAAAATCAGTTGGCCATACAGAGATGTGTTTATTTCTGGTGTCTCACATCTACTCCCTTGATCGATCTATGTGGAAAGCCACCTCTGGCTTTAACCGTTTACCATCTCTGCCCATGTGTTGTCAGCAGCCCTGGAGGCTCCTGCTGGATGTGTTACTGGGACATCCCACAGCCGAACACCAGCTCCCAAGTGGCCTCTGGGGTTAACCACTTCCCGCATCTGTCAGGTGACCACTGGGAGGGCCCCGTGTGACTGGCCCCTGAAGGCACACGGGGAGGGTGCTGTGGAGGCGTGCTTTCCCTCCCTCTACCTGCACCCGCCAGCACATCTCCCAGTGCAGGGGGCAAGGTCCCAGAGCAGGGCCTGTTTGTGCCAAAGCACAGCTTCTGATTGGGTGGATGCCCTTGATGCAGGCCAGGTAGGAGGGGACACAGGGCGGGAAGTGGCTCTTGGGATGGAGAAGGGAGTGGGGCCTGCAGGAGGGAAGCATTCCTGGCACTGGAGGCATCTTCACCAGGACAACAGCCTTGGGAGGGAGAGCCCTGCATCCATGGGTAGGCGCTGGGAGACTGGAAAGGGCCATTAGTGTTGCCAAGTTCTGGTCCTAACATGGCTTCCTTCCCTGTTTCTCGAGTGTGGGGTATGGGGTGGGTGGGTGGCAGTGTGTGACCTGATCCCCCCTCGTTACTTTCTTTTTTTTTTAATGTTTATTTATTTTTGAGAGAGAGAGAGACAGAGCATGAGCAGGGGAGGAGCAGAGAGGGAGGGAGACACAGAATCTGAAGCAGGCCCCAGGCTCTGAGCTGTCAGCACAAAGCCCCATGTGGGGCTCGAACTCTCAAGCCGCGAGATCATGACCTGAGCCCAAGTCGGATGTCTAACCGACGGAGCCACCCAGGCGCCCCTGATCCCCCTCCTTTCTGAGTTCTTGTTCCATGAGGTTGGGGGACTTGGATGCTTTAAGAGGTCGAGTGGCTCTTGGCCAATATGTCCTCCGCGTGGGACTGTTGTCTCACGTTGACTCCAGCCAGTGAATAAGACTTTTGTGGGGTGGGATAGGGAGCTGGGAGGATGGGGATCATGGGGACATTTTAGCTTGCAGGGGAGTTCCAGTCTTACGGCTACTTTCATGCAACACAGGCAGAGAACACGACAGAGCAGAGAGCTGTAAAGCTTCACCTGTTGAATTCTGCATTGCTGGGCTGCCTGTGGGCTGAGGGAAGCACAGGTGCTTAGCTGGCGGGGTGCTGGCTCCAAAGGCAGGGAAGGGGCCGCGTGGTGGTGGAGAGGCCTGTGGTGCAGTCTGTCTCCCCCTCCTCCAGATCTCCTAAGACCCTGGAGGTGAATCTTCTAGAAGTGGCAGCCACTGCGGTGACACTGTATTTGTTAGACACACTAGAGGGCAATGTATCGCTTGCTCCAGGGCCCACATCCCTTATTTCCAGTCCTTGGACAGAACTGGAGGGAGAGCAGAGATTTCTGTGGGTGTGTGCCCACATCCTCCCTCTTCATTTGTTCTCCCCTTTCACCCACCCCCAAGTGGGAACAGAGCTGTGTGAGCTGAGTCCAAGTTGCTCGCTGCCTGAGAATTGCGTCAGCACCGCCTGGCAGGCTGGAGCGGGAGCCTGTTGCTATGGTGACCACTAGGCTTCAAACCAGTGAGAAGGATGAGTTAGTTGCAGGGTGTGGTTTTCTCGCCTTGTGATACGGCCATGTGATAGGCACACGGGCCTGTGGGCTTGTGTTTCTACCCCTTCCAAGGAGAGATGTGTCATCTGCTTAGGTAGGCATGATGGAGCAGCTGCTCCAAAAGCCGTGTGGGCATTGACCAGGTCGGGCGTGTGTGCCTGGAAGACACAAGTGGCTCCCTTAGCCCTTCTTCCTCATTCTGGAAATAGTGGGTGATTTGACCAAGTAAACCAGATTCTGGGGGAAGGAAGGGATCCAGAATGTAACCTGTCACCCTGTACAGAGGGCAGCTCTGGGCCAATAAAACCTGCCCAGGCTGCATCATGATTTTTTTTCTAAAGCGCCTAACAGAGCTCATCTTGCTAACGATAATAAACTGCTTGACCAAGCCAGCCTGGTACCTCGGTTCATTTCTCTTCTCCCACATTTTGCTTTTAATGGGAAAGGAGGTAAAAAGTCCACATTCCAGGGGCGTCTGGGTGGCCCTGTTGGTTAAGCGTCCAACTTCAGCTCAGGTCACGATCTCACAGTTCCTGAGTTCGAGCTCTGCATCGGGCTCTGTGCTGTCAGTGCAGAGCCTGCTTCAGATCCTCTGTCTCCCTTTCTCTCTGCCATGATGCCCTCTCTCAAAAATAAATAAACATTAAAAATAAAGTCCGCATTCCAGCTGCATCAAGCATCTGCTATGTGCTGGGCACTGCACTAAATATTAGTTCATCGTTTTGTCATCTCCTTACCTCTACATTGGGGAGTAGGTAACACCGTCCCCATTTTGCAGAGGAGCAGACTCAGGGACCCAGAGAATTTAAAGTGACTTGCCCAAAGAATTAAACCTAAATCTTTGGGCTTCATGTCCAGTGTTCTTTTGCATTCCAGATCCCACTAGAATCAGGACCTCTTAGGATGTCTAGTAAAGAAACACACTGTACATCTTCCGGTTTTCTCCCAGAGAAAACCACACGTTCTGTGTGGGGCATGGTTGACTGGAGCTCTTTCTAATTTCTGAACGGGAAGCATGAGAGATGTGGGTGTTGCCTGTGGACAGAGGAAAACCCAGGAAGCAGTTGGTGATGTCAGGGCAGGGCATTGACAAAGTCCAGGCTTGGTTCATAGACTGAGCTTGGGAATTCTGCCTGGGGCCCTCTAGGGGTGAAGGCTAAATGTCAGATGAATTGTCAGCAGAGAGGGGTTTGGTGAACTGGTCCAGGGTAAGATGTAGAGCCAGGGGGACCAAGGCCTCTGCAACAGCCTAGCAATCAGAAGACCTGACTTGCTGAGTTTATGAGACACAGCAATAAGTAGATAATACTTAGGTGGTGCTGGCACTGTTCTGTGTGCACTTCAGATGTATTTACTCATTTCATCCTCGCAGAAACCCTGAGAGTTTGAGTGCTGTTCTATTTTGAACATGAAACAGAGGCACAGAGATGTTAAGTGACTTGCCCAAGATCACACAGCTGGTAAGAGGCAGAGCTGGGATTCAAGCCCAGATAGTCCGGCTCCAGAGCATAAGCTCCGTGACTACTGTCTCTGCTCTTACCTTCTGGAAAGATGATAGGGAGTTAGCTTGTGTGGCCCAGTCTGAGGAGTGTGTGTGTACATGCGAGCACGTCAGTATACCGGCAATGGGAGGGAAGGCTCAGGACCTCACTTATGAGCTTCTGTGTGTTAATGGCTGTGGCCTGTGCATTTCCGGGAGCCCAGAGACACCTGTACCTGTGTGCACGAGGGCCCTCCCTTCTTCCCTTCCTGCCTTTGTGGTTCCCAGGGGGCTGCGGGCTCTGCCGCCTCTGGTGTAGAGCTGAAGCACAAATTGCTGCAGACCACACACCTGGATGCTAGCCTAACCCTGTTGAAGGGCCCCAGGCTCCCAGGAGGGAGCTTGGGTCTGGAGCTGAGAGTGGACAGTGGCCCCAGAAGAAGCAGGCAGGGAAAGTGGAAGCAGGACTGCCGCGTGTGTGGGCTGTTCTCTTGTGTGTCTTTGGGTGCTTGGGTAACCTATGGAGCGTGCACACGATGTGCAGCTCCTTCCAGTCCCTGAGAAGACACCGGGCAAACTGGGCTTCCTCTCAGTGTCCTTCCCAGGACCAGGATTTGGGGGATAAATAATAATAATGAGAAGAAGTTCAACAACAACAGCCACTAACGTTACTGGTCTTGAGCTAACTAACTCATTTAACCATCGCAAAGGTCTGTGAGATAGTGTTACTATTTTTGTCTTCATTTTATAAAGGAGGAAACTCAAGCACAGAGAGGTTAAGCAAGTTGCCCCAGGTCACACAGCTAAAACTGAGATTTGATTTCAAATAGCCTGGCTCCAGAGCCGGTGCTATCAAAGCACCGCACGCTACTATGCCCCTTCATGGCTCCTAGAGGAAGCCTCAGGCCCTATAACCTTTCTCTTGTCCCCAGTTCAGAATCTTGCTCTCATTTTCCTGGGAGACTGCCATGTGCCCACCTGCCTGCCTGCAGGTCCTATGTATGAGGTGTGGCCTCTGACATCAGCCATGCCCTGGTTTTGTGGGTATTGTGCACCTTCTCTCCTCTCACGCTCACATGCCCAGGCGTGGAAGGGACATTTCCGGGAGCTCTTCTGGGAGCAGACGTGATTGACCTTGGCCATTGCAGCTCCAGCCTCATCCCACCAATCTGCGTGCACTCAGATGGTCCAGTGTAATTACCTGAAGCAGGGAAGGTCCTGCCGGACCTGTGAGCCCTGGTACCTGTCTCTCTTGGCCTGTCCTTTCTGGCCTGTGGTCTAGACACGGCCACACTTGTTACGAGAGCCACGTTGGCAAATCTCTTTTTCCTTTCCCTCCCCCATCCCCATCAGCCCCTGGGCCAGGTCTGGTCCTGAGCTTGATGCTTCGAGGAGGCTGCCTTCCTGCCGGAGGTAAGGCTGGCGTCTCTCCCAGCCAGGTGGGAGGGTGGAGCTGTGTGGATCTGCATGGAGGACTTGGGAAGTGACAGAGGGGTAGGGGTCCAGCCGGGGGAAGTGGTGACCTGGGGGAAGTTACATTTCCAGCCGTGACCCCTGGGGGCATTCTGCGTGCTCTCCAAGACATTGCCATTGGCATTGGCAGGTTGAAGGCTATAGTGGGTGCCCAGGTGCTGTCTGATGGGAGAAGGAGTATTGGCATTGGAGCTGACAGATGCCTGTTAGCCCCTGCCTAGGGCAGAGCCAGGCTTGTCTTGTGCCAGGAAGTTGGCAGCAAAACAGAAATGAACTGTGGAGGTAGAACCTACCTTTGTAACTCAGAAAGCAACTCCAAAACCCTCTTGGAAATTAAGTGGGTTCCAGGCCTGGTTTAGTCCCCTAGCCCCTTGGAAACCATGAGAGGGTTTCTGTCTCTGATTTTGCTCCTTCTGGTCCTTCCTGTCTGCTTTTCTGTTTTAAAAAAAAATTATGCTTTATTCTATTTTTAAATTGTGATAAGATACATAAACCGTAAAATTTACCATCGTCATCATTTTTCAAGTGTGCCGTTCCGTGGCGTTAGTACAGTCACAGCGTTGCACAACCTTTGCCGCCGTCCATCTCCGGAACTCTTCGTCTTGCAAAACTGAGACTCTGCATCCATTAAACACTAACTCCCGCTTCTTGCTGACCAAGCCCCCGGCGACCGTCACTCCACTTCCTGTGTCTGTGAATTTGACTGCTCTAAGCGCCTCACATGAATGGAATCACACAGTATTTGTCTTTTTGTGACTGCTGATTTCACTCAGCACAGTGTCCTCAAGATCCATCCGCAGCGTAGCATGTTTCAGAATTCTTTTCCTTTTGAAGGCTGGGTAATATTCCACAGTATGTATATACCACATTTACATTTTGTGTGTCCATTTATCTGTCAGTAGAGACGTGGTTTCTTCCACCTTTTGGCTGTTGCGGATAATGCTCCAATGAATACGGGTGTTTCCCAGTCGACTTTTGGGCTTACTTCACACAAGAGCAATAGGCCATCCCTGAGACTTGGTCAGGGATGGGCTCACTGCCTTGGTCCCGGGAGAGTGGGTGGGGAGCCAAGTGGGTGGGGAAGGCTTGGCCCTCTGGTGCCGTCCTCTACCAGACACTAAGCTGTGGGTGCTTCTGGAACCAATCTACTTGCCTGAGGACGTCCCAGATTTCCTTCCCCTCTGCCCTCAGAAGAGGGTGCTGGGTTCTTGGTTCTCTCCTGTATAGGAGGAGGGTGGCTGTTGTCCACTATGAGCCTGGCATGGGTGGTGTTAGGAGAAAGGACTGTTGGGCAGTGGGAAGTGCTTGTGGAGCTCCTTTGAGCCTGGGGCTGGCCAGCTGACCTTAAATGGAGCAGTTGAAGATGTTTTAGGGTAGGCCGGATATGCTGCAGCACCAATCAGCTCTGGAATCCCCATGACTTAACACCAGCAAGGTTTACTGCTTGCTCACACCGGTCCCTCACTGGTAGGCAGGGGCCTCTGCTCCACATGGTCACTCAGGGTCCCAGCCGATGGAGGCTGCACCTTCTGAACCCACGGCCCCCGAGGTGACTGTAGCAGGGGAAGGAGAATGGAGAACGTTCACAAGGGCTGACCAGAGCAGAGAGAGTCAGAAGGTGTCAGGGCCTTGATGCGGATGTGAGTATGTACCTGTGTGTGCCTATGTGCATGGGTGTGCATGTGTGTATATGTGTGTGTGCCTGTGTGTGCCTCTCTGTGTGCATGTATCTGTGCATGTGGGCCAAGAGCAGAAAGAAGCTGACTGGGCAAACCACATTGCTCTTTCCCAGAACAGCCCTCACCTGGCTTTGTACAACTCCTGAGGAAAGGTGATTTGGTGGTTCAGGAAGAGGCCATTGATTTGGGGAGGTCCTCTCATCTCCCCTCAGTGGGTGACAAAAGGAAGTTGGAATAGGCAGAAACACTGACACTCTGGAGCTGAGGGGACAGAGAAGGGCATGAATTTTGAGGTACCCTTGTATGGCCTTGTTCAACAATAGAATTATTTTTAAGGTCTAGGGAAGCTTTGTGGAGAGTCAACAGCGTGAGCTGAATGCCAGCGAGTCTGGCCTCCTGGCAGCAATGGACAGAGATACGGCGTGTTTCTGTGGGTGGATGTGGGAGGGTGTGCAAGCACGTGCAGGCTGGAAATGTCTTGGCTCCCAGGCTCCCACCGGGGGCCACTTGGCCCTACGATTGAAAGGAACCCCCAGTGTGGAGGGCAGAGGTTGTAGATTCTGACCCTGGCTGCCACCAAAGTACAAGGCTGCTTTAGGGGTCTTACTGACCCCTCTGGACCTTACATTACTTATCTGTTTTCTGAACTATCCGTTTCTGCTTCTCAGGACTAGATTGAGAGTCATTTAATTTTTCATAAATACTCTAGGGACTCATGAAACCATATATGGGAGAGGGGCTCTAAGGAGGCCATTCCAGGCGGGTGCTAAGCGAGATTGGATTTGAAAGTCATTGTCATAACGGCCCTTTGATTCTCCCTCTTCATTGCCTCCTGTCCACTCCATCTTCTGCCTCTTTGGGGCCAAGCGGCATCTCCCACCAGCAGCAGGCAGAGGGTCAGAAGAGCAGAGCCTTAAATCAAATCAGTCCAGGATCCTTACTTCTCACCAGTTCACGGCAGTTCAGGGAGGAAGCAGGAGACAAGTTAAAGCTGTTAACTGTAACAAGGGTTAGGACTCCTGTAGGATGTGTCAGAGTGACCTCCTGGCCCAAGACCCTAAATAATTGAATTGGTCGTTAGGGGAGGGGATTCGGAGGAGTTTTAGGGAATTGTATCCGACAGTTGGCAGTTACCAAGCGTCCGCTAGGTGTGACTATTGTTCTGAGTGCCAGAAGAGGGCTGTCCTTGCCCTCCAGATTCCTGCCACCTAGTGGGGGAAGCCAGAATATACCAAAGACCTAATGCATGTGAATTTGACTTTCTTTGTAGAGGAATGTTTATTGTCTGATTGATCGAATGCTGCGCTGTTTGTGAAACGCTTTTCTTGTTTGGTAGCTTACACTGCTCTTCAGAGAAGCCCCGCGGAGTGGGCAGGACAGCTGTGTCTTCCCATTTCACAGTGAGAAAGTGGAGTCTCCCGAAAAACGAGCACTTTGCAGGAGGTCCAGAAAATCTGGGACCAGAACCCAGCTTTGTTTGACTTCTGGCCCCGGGCTTGACTCATTGCAGCCCACTGACTGGCTGATAGGCTACTGGCAGTAGTGGTGGGAGTGTCCAGTCCTGTGTGGGGTCTGTTCCTCTCAGTGCATCTGGCGCATAATAACGTAGATGCTTGTTGAATGACTATTGTTTATTTACACATAAAGATTCCCTCCCTTCTGGCAAGGTCATCTAACCATTCTGCACCAGAATTCCTCTATGTTCAGCGGGCATAGAGCTGCTTTTTCGACAGAGCAATTAGAAATCCTAGGCCCCTGTGCCTGGGTGGCAGATTATGTCAAAGTCAGAAAGCAATGGACTTGCTCCAAAGAGTAGACTCTAATTTGTCGGTCAGTTGCTTATTAACCAGGTGGCCCTGGACAAGACCTAGAACCTCTTTGAGCCTCAGTTTCCCCCTGTGTAAAATGGGGGAGTAATAGCTACTCTGACAACCTCCACATGTTGTGAGACCCTGACTTGGGTCTTGCTTTGTACGCTGTGAAACATGATGCAGATAATAGTGTTTCTCTTCAATCTCTCTGAGCCCGGACACTGGGGAAGCCCCTCTCCCTTCTCTGCCCAGGGCCGTTGGCAGGCCCCTTCCCTGCCATTTCTGCCCCTGCCACTGAACCCCAAGACCTAGGATTCCTTTGTCTCAGGCTCTGGGGCCCTGGCTTCTCCAGGAGGCCCTGGTCTGCCTCCCTCCTCAAGGGAGCCCAGAGGTAGAGGATCTGATCGAATCTCCATGGCAACCAGAAGCTGAGCCTCACCCCCTCGGGGTGGGAGCATTGAGTCTGTCTCAACAGCCAGGCAGAGCCAGAACCGAGCTAACTCCAACTATGCAGTGGCGTCTCCAGGAACCGGCTGCCCCCGTCGCTGATGCCCTGTCTTCCAGTTGCCCCTTTGCTGGGTTAGTGCCCCTGCTCCAAGCCTGCGTGAGATCCTCTGGGTCCTGAGGAGGCTACCCTGTGGGCCAGGGGGCTGCTGCAGGCCCTGCACGAATGGGACAGCCGGCCCACCGTGTACAATCTAAGCCAAGCCCTTTACGCCCGCCCCTTCGCCTCTTCCCAGGTAGACCTCCTCGTCCTTCACAACTGAATTCATATCTGCCTCTTGCAAGTTACCTGTCTTTCCTGCGCTTCTCGCACAGCGCTGTTTCAGAGTTCAGTTTCATTGACTCAGGGTCCTTGTCTCCATCTGGTGGTTCTCAGCCTTACAATACATTAGAATCACCTGGGGAGCTTTTAACAGCCCCGAGGCCCAGCCCTCCCCACCCCACCCCACCCCACCCCCGGAACACACCAGTTCTATATGGATCTCTGGAGCGGGAGCCAGTTATCAGCAGTTTCCAAACTTTCCAGGGAATTCTAGTGTGCAGCAAAGTTTGGAACTACTGTCTGAAAGTTTAAGATTTAAGCTACTCTGATGGCCTGTGGCGACTTCCTCAATGTGAGCCTCTGGAATATAGGCTGGTGGTTGCACAGTTGGGTCAACTGATGGAGGACGGCCTGCAGGAGCCTAACCCAGTTGTGTGTTTCCAGACCCCTGGTTTTTTGTTTGTTTTTTCAAGGACTAGGAGATCCCCCAGGGCACTTAATGCTTAGGAAGAGGACAAGGTAGTAATGACGATTACTATTTATTTAGCATTTGCCCCAGGCCAGGTGCCTCACACTACAGATATTTTCTCACTGGAACCCCACGGAAAACTCACGAGATTATGTGTTTTCCCCATTTATAGGTGAGGAGACTGAGGATCTGGAAGCTTAAGTAGCTTGCCCAAGGTCACATGGCTATTAAGTGGTAACACTGGGATTATAACCTGAATCTGCCTCAAAGCCTATGTATGCCCTTAACCACTATGCTATCCTGGTTCCCCAGCCCCTCTCCTCTATAGGTTGTAGACGAGGAGATACTGAGAAGGAGGTGGCTTGTTCCACAGGAAAGATGCTTGTCCAGGGATGCCTCACCTTAGTGCCATGCTACCACTGAGGGGCTCCCAGTGGTATCTCCTGGGTCATCTGGGGTCACAGGGCCCTGAAGGCGTGCAGCCTGCTTTCCTGTTCCTTCAGCTGACCTCTCTTGAGGACTGTTCTGTCTGCCCAGACACTGTCCAAGTTCCTTAACCTAATTATGTTATTTAATGTCATCCTACAGCCAGCCTGTGACATGGGCATTGTTATCCCTGTCTCAAAGATGAGTAACTGAAACTCAGAGAGGCCTGGAGCCAGCCAGCTGACAATCCTCAGAGCTATTTTTTTTTTTTTAAAGAGAGAGAGAGAGAGAGATTGAGAAAGAGAGCATGTGTCGGGGAGAGGGGCAGAGGGAAAGAGAGGATCTTTTTTTTTTCCCAATGTTTTATTTATTTTTGAGAGAGAGAGAGGATGTGAGTGGGGGAGGGACAGAGAGAGGGGAGGACAGAGAATCCCAAGCAGGCTCTGCCCTGATAGCAGCAAGCCCTATGTGGGACTCAAACTCAAGAACTGTGAGATCATGATCTGAGCTGAAGTTGGACGCTCAACTGACTGAGCCACCAAGGCACCCAGAGATGGGGCCAGGGGCAAGGGGGAGAAAGAGACAGAGAGAGAGAGAAAATCTTAAGCAGGCCTCACAACTCCGCGCAGACCCTGACACGAGGCTCAATCCCGCAGCTCTGGGATCACCACCTGAGCCGAAATCAAGAGTCAGACACTCAACGACTGAGCCACCCTGGCACCCCCTCAGAGCTGATTAAACACAGTTCTTTCAGTTCTGTGGCAGCCCAGCTCTGGCATGGTCAATATGACCCTAGACTATAAGTCAGCCTTGGGGTCTTAGTTCCCACCACGTTGCAGGGAGGCCAAGTTTCATAGCCCTGTGTGCCCCTCAGCTGTGTGGGGGAGATGAGGGTCACTATATAGCTTGTCAGCCTCAGAACTGACCCCAACTGTTGAGTCTAGCCAGTGTCCTGGCCTGCTGAGAAGGTAGGGAAGACCCAGCTTAGTTGGAGGAGGAATTTGAGGGTGATAGGGGACTTGGCGGGGGTGGGAAATGAGCAGATCTGTGCCTCTCCTGCGGGGGGGGCTGACACTGGAAAACCACTCGTGCGCAGTTTCACAACAGGATCGATGCAGGCCTCAGCCCAGCACCTGGCATCCACGGGAGGTCTGAGCAGGGAGAAGAATCATTTTCTGTGAGTTAGTGACAGGAAAGGCAAGTTGGAAGGACTCTATCCATGCAGAAGGGCACCGGGACCTCAGCTCCAGCTACACCAGTCTGTTCAGTAGTGCCCCACACAAAAGGGTGCAGTTGTAACCCCGTTCTCTGCAGCTCTGCTCCTCTCACTGGAACAGCTGCTTCCTTCCCCTCCTGGGGAAGCGTCCCCGAGGATGCTTACATCCCATCAAGGGATGCTCAGACCCGCCTCCAGATGGATCTCTTCCTCCACCAGAGTTTGACACCAGTTGTTTCTTCCTCTTGTGGGCCCTGACAGCAACCTGCCCACATGATTTTTTCTGTCTGTTCGGGTCCCACTCATGACAGTGGTTAAAGCACTTGTCCTGGAGTCAGACTACTATTCAACATGGTTTTCCACTTACCAGCCATTAAACCCTCTGGCAAGGGACCTCACTCCCTGTGCCCTCACTTCCTCAATTGTAAATGAGAATCGTAATGGTACTACTTTCTTGGTTTTAAATTTTACATATGTCGGGGCGCCTGGGTGGCTCAGTCGGTTGAGCGGCCGACTTCAGCTCAGGTCATGATCTCGCGGTCCGTGAGTTCGAGCCCCGCGTTGGGCTCTGTGCTGATGGCTCAGAGCCTGGAGCCTGTTTCAGATTCTGTGTCTCCCTCTCTCTGACCCTCCCCCGTTTATGCTCTGTCTCTCTCTGTCTCAAAAATAAATAAACGTTAAAAAAATTTTTTTTAAAAATAAATTTTACATATGTCTACTTGTGTAACCACAACCTAGATTTCCGGCACCCCAGAAAGTTCCCTCATGCCCCTTCCCAGTCAACACCCACACTCTCCCACAGCCTACTCCCCAGGGAGCCACTAATGAGAATTTTTATCACCCTTCATTTGTTTTGCCTGTTGTTGAACTTCATATAAGTGGAATCCTGTGTACGTGCTCTTTCGTGTCGGTTTTCTTTTGCTCAACATGTTTGTAAGATTTTTCCGTCACGGGGTTACTTGGAAGATGAAATCAGGCTGTGCCCAACACAGACACAGATGACAGTGGGCATGTGTAGGACCACACTGGGAGATCCCAGAGGGCAGGAATGGAGTCTATGCCCCTGTGCTCTGTTCCCACCCACTGCCGCGTGTGGTGGACAGAGACTTTGGACGTTCTCTGAAGACCTTGGATGCTGCTTCGGTGGGAATGATGGTCAGGACTGGGCTGCCCTCCAGCTGTTCTCCCAAGCTTTCTCTTCCCCACTCCTGTGCCAGTTCTAGGGTAGAGAGTAAGCTTATCATCCAGTATCAGCCTTTGTAGCACCCCTGCTGGGAGCGCAGGACTATGCCACAGCTAGAACTTAACTTTATCCTGCACTCACCCACAGGTTCTTAGAGTGTCTGAGAAGAGGTTGGAAAGATCCCCCAAACTGCCGTTAGCATCCGTTTTGGAGGTTAGGTGTACCAGGACATAGTCTTGGCTGTGCCCTTCCATCACTGGTGCCGGACAGTCTTAGGGGAAGGCTGTAAACAGCTTGACACCTGTACGCCTCCAGCCATTTGGGCACCCTTTCTTCCCCTTGCACTTACCAGAGCTTAGGATGGTGGAAGTGAGGGCTGGTCACTTGGGTTTGAACCCGCCCCAGACAGGCCAGCTCTTCACCTTGCCCAAAAGGAGCATGTCTGAGGTCTCCGTGTCTGTCACTGGTCAGCTCATGTTCTGTCATCTGGCACAGGCTCCATTACAGACTCGGCATAGGTAACCCTACGTTCATGTGTGGTCCCAGTCTGGATGACTCCTAAGAAATCTGGAGGTCACAGGCTTCTGCCTGCCTTGTAACTTGAGAGAGGAACTGGTGTATCGAGCGGCATTATCTGAAGTTAGCGATATTTGGCGATGGTGTGGCTGGCAAGACCCCACAGCAGGTGATGGTCCAGATGAGCGGCCCCCACTGGGTCCTGCCTAACTCTTAGCTTGGTTCACAAGGCCCTCGGTGTGCTGGTCCGTGCCCGCTTCTCCAGCGCTATCTGCCACCTCACCCTCCTGCTCATTCAGTGTCCCAGCCGTGCTGGGCTATTTATAGTCCCCTTGAGGGGCCCTGCTGTTTTACGCTTTGTGCCTTTGCCAAGCCTCTTCTCATTGCCTAGAACTCTGCTCCCGTCCCCATCTGCCTGGCAAGCACCCACACATCTTTCAAGATTCAATTAATAATGTTAATAATAGCCACTAAGATTTATTGGGTGCTTACTATGTGCTAAGTGCTTTGCATGCCTTATTCCAGTTAGTCCTCAAAGCAGGCCCGGGCACTTAGCCCCTTCATCATCCTCTTTCACATTCACTCGATTAACCAATATCCATTTATAGGCGGCTGCCCTGTGCCAGGCACTCTTGTGAGCACAGAGAGGTTAGGAAGTGATGGAGCCTGGACTGGAACCTGAGCCGTGTGGCCCTAGGGTCTCGCTCTTAGCCACAGCGATAAACCACCTCCCTCTGGGGCACCTGGGTGGCTCAGTCGGTGAAGCGTCAGACTCTTGGTTTCAGCTCAGGTCGTGATCTCACAGTTTGGGAGTTCAAGCACTGCACTGGGGTCTGTGCTGACAGTGCTGAGCCTGCTCAGGATTCTCTCTCTCCCTCTCTCTCTCTGCCCCTCCCCTGCTTGTGCGCACACACGCCCTCTCAAAATAAATAAATAAACCGCCTCCCTCTGAGTACCACCTAACCTCTTCCAGTGCCCCCTCACCCACACTGTTGCCTCCTCCCTCCTCTCTGCCTCACCTGTGAAGTACTTCTGTCATAGCACCTGCGATGTCTTATTGCTTATTGGACAGCCTTCCTCTGCTGGGCTGGAAGGGTATCACTCAGGAATGTGTTTATTTTAAGTGGCAGAAAATCCAACAGATAGGGGCTTATATTTTTCACTTAAATAAAAAACAAGATGGACTGTTTCTTTTTAAAAATTTTTTTTAACGTTTATTTATTTTTGAGACAGAGAGAGACAGAGCATGAACGGGGGAGGGGCAGAGAGAGAGGGAGACACAGAATCTGAAAAAGGCTCCAGGCTCTGAGCCGTCAGCACAGAGCCTGACGCGGGGCTCGAACTCCCGGACCGCAAGATCATGACCTGAGCCGAAGTCGGCCGCTTAACCGACTGAGCCACCGAGGCGCCCCAAGATGGACTGTTTCTAATGTGGTTCAGTAGCTCAGAAGCATCAAGGGGAATGTCTGTGTTCTTTCTTGATCATTTCCTCACGACAGCAATATGGCCACTGTCACTCCAGTCATATTTGCATTCAAGGCAAGGAGTCCCTTTTTAATGATCAAAGCAAAGGCCTTGCTGAGGCCCCATCATGCTTTACTGGGTCTCATTGACCAGAACGATGTCAAAGGGCCACTCTAGTTGTAAGAGAGGCAGAGAAAGTGAGTGTCTTGCCTGGGACTGGGTCCTTTGCCACCTCATATAAAACCAGGGTAGGGTAAGCAGGGGAGAAGGGAAGATGGATATTGGGTAGGAGCTAGAGAGCAGAGATCACGTATTAATTTCTCCCGAATTCTTAGAATCTGAGGGCTTTATAATTGTTTTGTGCTATTGCCTTGCATTTATCCTGTGCAAATACAGACCCTTTTACTTTTTCAAACCTAGTATCCTAGTGTACATGCTGTTATTTCCCATTTCACTTAATAAGATGATACCTACTATCCATATAATTTTTTTTAAAATTTACATCCAAGTTAGTTATTATAGTTCAACAGTGATTTCAGGGGTAGATTCCTTAATGCCCCTTACCTATTTGGCCCATCCCCCCTCCCACAACCCTTCCAGTAACCCTCTGTTTGTTCTCCATATTTGAAAGTCTCTTATGCTTTGTCCCCCTCCCTGTTTTTATATTATTTTTGCTTCCCTTCCCTTATGTTCATCTGTTTTGTCTCTTAAAGTCCTCATGTGAGTGAAGTCATATGATATTTGTCTTTCTCTGACTAATTTCACTTAGCATAATACCCTCCAGTTCCATCCACGTAGTTGCAAATGGCAAGATTTCATTCTTTCTGATTGCCGAGTAATACTCGAGTAATGTCGAGTAATATATAATTGTATATATATACCACATCTTCTTTATCCATTCATCCATCAGTGGACATTTGGGCTCTTTCCATACTTTGGCATATTGTTGATCACCATCCATATAATTTTAATGGCTACATAGTAGTCCGTCTTAGAGAAATACCATACTTTACTCAACTGGCTCCCCATAATTAATCATTTGGGTTGTTTTTAATATTTCACAATCATAAAGAACCCTGTGATTAATAACCTGTAACCTTATTTTTAGATACACTTATAATTAATTTCTGAGGACATAGTCTTGGGTTATGCTGGGTTAAAAGCTCTGCCAACAA
The DNA here is from genome assembly GCF_018350195.1 of Panthera tigris. NCBI lineage: Eukaryota > Metazoa > Chordata > Mammalia > Carnivora > Felidae > Panthera > Panthera tigris. The sequence goes on along the minus strand of NC_056673.1, from coordinate 16,033,016 downwards.
ATAGAGCTTTCAAAACCAGTTACCAAACTGAATTCAGACAAGCTGTCCCAGGTGTACATACCCTCCAAGAGTTTCTCTTTTTTTTAAGATTTTATTTTATTTTTTAATTTTAAAAATGTTTTTATTTATTTTTGAGAGAGAGTGAGTGAGACAGCACGAGTAGGGGAGGGACAGAGAGAGAGGGAGACAGAATCCAAAGCAGGCTTCAGGCTCTGAGTTGTCAGCACAGAGCCCAACCCGGGACTTGAACCCATGAACTGCAAGATCATGACCTGAGCCAAAGTCGGACACCCAGCCGACTCAGCCACCCAGGCGTCCCTAAGATTTTATTTTTAAGTAATCTCTACATACAACGTGGGGTTCAAACTCACAACCCTGAGATCAAAAGTTGCACACTCCACCACTCAGGCCAGCCATGTACCCCCATACCCTCCACAAGTTTCTGAGGGTACCTGTTCCCTGGAAACTTTGGGTATTTTTTTTAACCTTGCTGATTTGATAAAAAAAAATAGCAACAATCACAACCCTCCCCCCCCAACACACGCACACAAAATCAATTTTCTTTGATTACAGGGAGGTTAACATTTTATGTTTTATTTTTTAAAGTTTATGTATTTATTTTGAGAGAGAGAGAGAGAGAGAGAGAGAGAGAATGCAGGGAGGGGCAGAGAGAGAGAGAAGGAGAGAGAGAATCCCAAGCAGACTCCACACTGTCAGGGCAGAGCCCAATGCGGGGCTTGAACTCATGAACGGTGAGATCATGACCTGAGCCGAGATCAAGAGTCGGACTCTTAACCAACTGAACCACTCAGGCGCCGCTCCATCTTGTTTTTTCCTGTGTTTCAGAGTAAGTTGAAGACAGCAGTACTCTTCCCTGCAGCACTTAAGCGTGGATATCATTAACTAGTGTTCAATATTTAGTGAAATATGTATATGTATTTGATGAAGGTGATGGAGGCGTCAACCTGTGTACCCCAAATCCCTGTCAAGACACAGAACATTTCTATCACCCCGGACAGTTCCCTGTGCCCCTTACAATCAACTGCTGTCCCTACCCCAACCCCAGAGGTAACTGCTATTTTCTGTTTGTTTTCAACCATAGATTACTTTTGTCTGTTCTAGAACGTCATGTAAGTGGAACCATACAAGATGTGCTCCTTTGTGTCTGGATTCTTTCACTTACCATAATGCTTGTAAGAGTTATTTCTGTTGTTCTATGTATCGGTAGTTTGTCCCTTTTGATTGGTCCTTTATTGTAAGGATATATAAGGAATACCTATTTTTAAGGGGTGGGCAGAGCAAGAGGATTCCACCAAGGAGACTTAGAAAGAATAGTGAATGAAGGCAGTAGGAAAAGCACTCAGACAGAAGGTCAAGAAAATCATCTGGGTCAGTTATAAATAAGTTTGACTACATATAACATAAAAACTAAATAATAGTGGCTTACATAACAAGCATTTTTTCTCCTCTCCTCTAAAAGAACTCTGGAGATAGACAGTCCTGGAGTGGTATGGCAGTTCATTGTGCCATCACCAGCCCAGGTTCCTGGCTTCGCACTCAGCTACCTTCAGTGCTGGCTTCTAGCCTCAATATCACCTCATGGTTTAATATGGCTGCTGGAGCTCCAGCCATCCCATCTGCTTTCCAAACTGGCAATAGAAGGAGGAAACATGGAGGGGAGGGGGGAATGGCATACCTTACAGCTAGACCAATCTTTCTTAGCAGCCTTCCTCAAGGTTTTACACATATCCACTTAACATCTCATTGGTTGGAACTTATTCACATGGCCCACACCACTAGAGAAAGTAGTATTTTAGCTAGCCACTGGGCACACTGCCACTCCAAATATAATGATATTTCTGTTACCAGGAGGGGAAATGGATATTGGCTGTTAGCAGCCTCCTCTGACTTTTCTCTTTTGAGACCTAGTGGCCAAGCCATGGTCAACTCAGCCTTTCTATCCATGGCCTCTCATAAACTGAAGCCTGTGCTTGGTAGTTTTCCATCCTCCTGAGTCCCCAGGACTCCTTCCTTCTCTGAGGGTGGGTTTCTTTTATATCCCTTTTCCTGGTAGGGGCTCTCCTGGGTCTCTGACTGACTTCCTGGGCTGTTAGCATTTTACAGAGGGTGGAACGAAAGGAAAAGCATCTAAGAACATTTGCAGAGAGCCCTGTATGCATTCTCTCCACTTCTGGGCCTCCCCCCCTGCTATGGCTGGCACCTTCCCTCCCCACCTTGGTCAGCCTCCCCTGACAAGGAGAGCTGCGGAAGTAGATTTCTCTGGAAGGTCAGTGAAGCTCAAAGGGGAAAGGCTGGCATTTGGAGACAGACAGACTTGGGTTCAGATCCTTGCCGCAAATCTCTCTGAAACTCAGAGACGTCTGCAAACAGGGATGGTGAGAACAGCTGTATAGACGCGGCTGGGTTGAGAGGAGCAGGAGACGCGGGTCCGTGGCCACCACTTGATAAGGCTGAATCGTGCACACGTGAGGGAAGGCCACCGGAGACCTTCCCGCCTTGCCGTGACCCAGGCAACTCCAGACCGTGTGGTAGAGGCGAGCCTTACCACCCTCCCTGTTGTCCCTTCTGCCCCCTAGAAATAAATTGAGACTAACGGATCTGGTCCTGTGACCCCTGGAAACACAGGTCAGTGTATAGGAGAGTCAGCACAGCCTGCTGGAATCTGAACTGTTGGCCGGGTCAGGGTTCACCATAGCTCGAACCCCTGACCATGACTCCAGACACTAATAGGAGAGCCTGGAGCCTCCTGGAGGAGACATGGCAGGTTAACGTGATGTTCCATTCCCTCCTTGTGCTTCTCCAAAGTGAGTAGGTCTCCCCAAACAGCCGGGCCCCCTCACAGTGCCAGACTTGGGCAGAATGGATGCTGTGGCTTCTCTTTCTCCCTCCTGCCCCATGGAAATAGCAGAGTCGGCTCACCGCCCGCCAACCTCACGCATAGGTCCTGTGTCCTCTGGTCAGTGAGCCCTATTTCCACGTGCATGGCACACACACATCACAGTGGCTCTTCACTTGCATGCCTGTTCTGGGGGAAAAAAAAATAGTTTATGTTCTCTGACAGCTTAATGGGCCGTCAGCACAGGGACTGGAGAGGAAGTCAGAGGGAGCAGGTGCAGCGAGGCTGGGGGAAGCTCTCGGCTGCCAAAGGGCCAGATTGGACTGAGTATAGCTGTGGCCAGACGCCCTGGTGACCTGTTGACACCATTCTCAGGCTGCCGGCTGCCCTGGGGCTGGTATGTTGTGACAGAAGAGGAGGAGCCAGGGCCCCGTGGAGAATTTGGCTCAAGCCTGGGACCTGAGAGGGACAGTGCATTCCTCTGCTCATTCATTCCCTCCACGCACATTTCCCTAGATCCTGCCGCGTGTCCGCCCGTGGGTTCTGGGCACACAGCAGTGACTGAGACACCCCGTTCCTGCCCCAGAGGTGCAGGGACAAATGGGCAAGTTAACAGAGGCACTAGGAGGCCACGTGCTGTGGTTCTGAGCTGGGACGCCAGGGAGGACATCCCGGAAGAAGTGAAATCAGAGCGGACGGTGGGACCAGGCCCAGCCAGGGGGTGAGGAGCCGTGAGAGGATCGCTTGTGCTGCTGCAGGAGAGACCCCGCCGGTGGAGCTTGGGGGCCTTTCTGAGGTGCTGCCCTATGCCCCCATGGGCCCGGCCCGCTGTTCCCGGGAGGGGTGTATGTGCGTGGGCTCTGCAGCCTGGTTGGTGCTGGCAGCACCAAGGGGGTTAACGGCAGCTCCACTTCCCTGCAGCCCTTTCTTCCCTCTTCTCCGAAGGGAGCCTCCATTGAAATTCTAGAAATAAGTGCCGGCTTTTGAGTCTGCTGTGAAACCATGTCCCTGCCAGGCCCCAGAGCCACCTTCTCGCCCACACTGTGCCAGCCTTGGGCTCCATCTTGTGCAGGGGCCTCGTTCAGAGGGGTGAGGACTCCCCGGGTGCAGTGCCTCAGCCCTCCGCCCCGAAACCTGCTCTACCCCCCACACCAGGCATCGGCTCGGTGTACAAATGGTACCCAAGGAGGAGGGGCTCAGGAAGTGACATCGCCTGGCCCGCCCCACCTCCTTATTCCCTATAAAAAGCAAAATGGTGACTCAGAGAGGAGAGTTGGAAGCGTCCTGCCTCCTGCTCCCACTGTGAATTTTTAGACTTGGAATTAGGCAGGAGGCAGAGGAAACAGCAGCTCGAAATCCGCGACTGACATGCTGTTTGGCGGGTGGCAACCGTGGAGCCGCTCCTCCCCTACTCCCAGCAGCCCCTGAACTGCAGCCCCAGGACCTGCTGGCGCTCCCCAGCCCCTCTCGAGGCCCGGGGCCCCCACGCAGCCCCCGCCCGGGCCTGGCCGTGCATGCCTCACGGGGGGGCATGGCAGCCGGGGGTCGCCGCAGGCGCCCACTGCGCTATCAGTCCCTGGCAGCCCTCGTGGAGGACTCTCAGTGGCCTTTCTTGTTCCTTGTCTCAGACTTCAGCTACGGGGCAGACGACTACGACGGAGAAGGGAATGAGGAGCAGAAGGGGCCCCCGGAGGGCTCGGAGACCATGCCGTACATCGATGAGTCGCCCACCATGTCGCCCCAGCTCAGTGCCCGTGGCCAAGGCGGCGGGGACAGCATCTCCCCCACCCCACCTGAGGGGCTGGCGCCTGGGGTAGGTGCACCTGCTTTTCCTTCTGGGGTGGGGAAGAGGGGGCTCTGGGGGATGGGGGAAGGCAGGCACGGGTGTTGTGGGCTAGGCCCTGCCTGGGACGCTACTGGGAGAGCAGGGCTGGGGAAATGTGGACCTGGCGGCCTTGTCACCTCATTCCAGTCCTGGGCCCCTCAGACTAGGCTCCCCACCACCACCTGCTGCTCTCTCTGCCGCCCCTGCACCTATCTCTGCCTCCTCTACCAGCCATCTGCTTCCCCTGCCTTCTGGACACCCTCACTTCCTCTCTCAGCTTTCTCTTCCAGCCCCTCTCTAGCAGGATGGGGCCTGGGGGAGGGAACAGGCCCTTCTCTCTGGGCCAGAGCAGCGCACATGGCCTGTGGGCTGTAAATGCACAGATGCCGGCTCAGCAAAGCGAGGCTGGTCTCCGTGCTCTCTGTGGGGTGGAGTGAGCTGCTTCCGTAGCATTCCCTGAAGATCAAGGGCCCCCCATGCTGCCCTCCTCTGTTGACTCTGGAAGGGAATCAGCCCTAATGGTGTCCCCCTCTCCTCTTGTCGGCTGATAGGAGCTCTGCTCCAAAGAGAAGCATATTAGAAGGAACATTAAGTATGTGCTTTGAGATGGGCCAGGAGGTTTGCAATCCTTGTGATTCATGCCGTTCCTGGCCGCAGGGACTGGCTGTGTCTGGGCCCAGCTTGTATGTGTGCACCTGAGACACATGAGCAAGTGAGGCAGAGGGGCTCCTGGGGGCTGTTTTTCTGGAGTTGGGGAGAATCAAAGCCCTTCCTCTATTTGGGGGGCTGGGGCATGGAGTGCCTGGTCCTGCTTGGTAAAGGGCTTGTCCAGATGCGTTCTGTGGGGGACCCCTTTCTTCCCTCCAGCAACCTCGAGGAGCAGTCACTCAGATGCTGTGAGATACTTGTTCCCCTCCCGAAGGGCCCAGCAATCCCCGCTCCACAGGAGGGCTGCCTGGACTCTACCATTTCTGGAGAACCCCCTGCTTCTTTCCCTCCCAGCCTCCTTGGCCACCTTCCACCCCTCCGCAGAGCTCTCACCCCCTCTTCACACACTGGGGTGGCTGTTATAGCCTTTGGCAACAAGGGCCTTGGCAACCGGCTTCCCACTTGAGGGAAGCCACATTGTTGCCATGGCAACAGAGGCTGAGGCAGAGCTTCGTGGCTGCCAGGCAGTGCAAGTTTGGAAATGGATGGTGGGGGCAGGTGGGAGGTGGAGGGGACGGGTGAGGTTCAGGACCCCCACAGCTGGCATTCTGGAGTGTTGCCCTGTCATCCTAAGGAAGGTGAGAGTCCACCATCTCGGACATGCAGGGCAGGATTTTTGCTAGTGATGGAGGGAGCATTCTGGGGCGTGAACTGAGGCCAACCAGAGGAAACAAGGCTAAAACTCTTGCTTCCCATCTCTGCCTTCAGGTCTCTGACCAAACAGAGCTCAGAGGCCCCCTGGAGGACTCAGCTGTTACCCCACTGTGAGCAGGTGCAGGAAGATTCACTGTAGGACCCAACCCAGAGCCAAGAATGCTGGCTGAGAGTTGAGAACGTGTGGCCAAACAGAGCTGCTTGCTGACAAGCGAAGTGCCTCTGCCATTTTCATCCCCCTTCTCTGCCTCCCCCCGCCCCCCTGCCTTCCTCCTTGCTTCCTGCCTCGGGTCCTTCCCTCATCACGTGACCGCCTCGCAGGCATGCTTGCCCATCGATTTTTAGATTCCTTGGTGAAAGGTGCTGGTGGGTGCTTTTCCCAGTGAAACAGATCACAGGCACAACGGGAGACCCCCCCCCTTGCCTGGAGCTATGAGGTTTTGGGCCAGTGACTTTCCTCACTTTGTGGCTGCCCATTTTGTTTGGTGGCTCACTAGTGAGTAACTGGGGTTTTTTTGAGGACTTTGAAATCCAGAGATGCTACAGTGAGAACTGACTAAAGTGCTTGGGAACCCCGGAATTGATTTTTTTTACACCACTGGCTAGAAGTCATGCAAGGTAGGGGTGGGGAGCATTTATCCAACTTGGGGATACAGGTGAAGACTGCAGTCCGATGAACCTCCTTCCGGCCCACCTTCCTTCCTGGAGTTAGTTGCATTTCTGCCCTTTCCTCTGGGTCACTGGCCCCATCTAGTGGACTCTGCAAGTATTGCTGTTTACATCGGGGTGCCACAGAGAGTTGACACACCCCTTCCTGAGTACTCGGGCGCTATTTTGGTTTAAAAACAAAACAAAACAGAAAACCAAGGTTTTTGCTACTTGGCTCTGTTCATTTGGCCAGGCAGGTCTCCTCCCTGCCAGGCTTCCTGTTGGGGCCTTGGGAACCGAGGGGACTTTTGGACCAAATCAGACGATTGTTCTAAGTATTCAGATGTCTGGCCTCTGGCAGCTGGGCATTTCACAGCCCTGTATGCAGCCAACTTGTGCTGGGAAGCCTAAGGTTTGGTCCTCCAGAGAACAGAACCAATGGGATGCCTATCTATATCTGTAGGGAGATTTTTTTTTTTTTTTAATGTTTGTTTATTTTTGAGAGAGAGACAGAGCATGAGTGGGGGAGGAGCAGAGACAGGGAGACACAGAATCTGAAGCTGGCTCCAGGCTCCAAGCTGTCAGCACAGAGCCCGACAGAGACAATGCGAGAGACAGAGTGCAAGCAGGGGAGGGGCAGACAGAGGGAGACACAGAATCCGAAGCGGGCTCCAGGCTCTGAGCTGTCAGCCCAGAGCCTGACGCGGGGCTCGCACCCACGAACCATGAGATCATGACCTGAGCCGAAGTCGGACGCTTAACCGACTGAGCCACCCAGCCGCCCTTGATTATGGAATTGGCACACTTCATTATGGAGGCCAAGAAGTACTAAGATCTGCAGTCAGCAAGCTGGACACCCAGGAATGATGTAATCGTTCCCGGTTGAGTCTGAAGGCCTAAGAACCAGCAGAGCCAAGTAGTGTGAGTTCTAGTCTGAAAGCCAGCAGGCTCGAGATCCAAGAAGGGCCAGTGTTTCAGTCTGAGGCTAAAGCCTGGAAGAGACTCGTGTCTCAGCTTGACTGGCAGGAAGAGTTCCCTTTTATTAGGCCTTTTTGTTCTACTTGGGTCTTCAGTTGATTAGATGAGGCCCACCACCCCCATCAGGGAGAGAAGCAGCTATACTCAGTTGCCTGATGCAAATGTTAATCTCAGAAATGCCCTCATGACACACTCAGAATAATTTTGACCGAATATCTGGGCCCAGGCAGGTTGTGACACATAAATGTAACAATCTTGACAGTCTCACTCGTGCAGCAGCCCAGAGAACGGAAGGAACACGAGCTTTAGATAGGTGAACACCTGCTACTCTCTAGCTGTAAGGCTTTGGATGAGTGCCATGACCCCTCCGAGCCTCACTTTCCTCATCTCAAAATAGGACCAGCTGCCTGGATTGTTGGGGAGAGACTGGGATAGCTCAGGTGAAGCCCGCAGCGCTGGGTCTGGCTCACTGTGGGTGCTCAGCCCTTGGCGACTGGGACCCACAAGACTTTTCTCGCCTGTTTTTGGAGCCAAGACCATTGTAAGGACCTGGTCTAATGAATATTAGCTAGACAAGAACTGAATCTGCTTCTGCAACCTCCTTTCCTGCCAGGTATGGTGGCCCAGATGGAGCCAGATCTCTGTGGTGTCCCAGTCTCCTCGCTCCCCAACCTGCCCCCTACAGCCTGGCTCTGCTGCTCTTGTCTTCGGTGTGCCCCAGCTGTGCAGCCCACTAGGCCTCGGGGGAAACCTCAAGCCCTGCCCTGCAGACCCTCCTCTTCCCTCAAGCCCAAGCTGAGCAGAGCCCCTTAGTAGGGCCAGGGCCTCACGTCACTGGTGGCTCCATTCGACCGACAGTGCCTGATTTCACCTTGGGAAGGCAGGGCAGGGACTCTTGATCTCAGCTGACAAGTTGGGGTACACGTTCCTCTGCCAGGACCATGGTCGTACAGAAAAGCTTGCTCCCTGTAAGCCAGAGACTCCTCCTTCTGCCCCCTTGGGAGACATGGTAGAAAGTGGAAACAAGGCAGAGAAAAGATCTGGGTGTTGTCTCCGGGCTTCCGCTGCCTAGCTGTGTGACCTGAGGGATGCCACTCCCCCTGTCTGGCTCCAATCTACTCATCTGTAAAGGGAAGATACTGAGAATTTCCTCCCTCCTGACCGCCCACACCCGTCATGAGGTTTCTGTGAGACAGTGTCAGGCAGGGCGCTTTGCAAATTGTAGAGTCTGTACCCACGTTGGTGGGACTGCTCAATGTCAGACTTGTTCTGTAGTTCCGGGGGTATCCAGAGGCAGGTCAGAGGCATCTAATAAAAGGCCAGATGGAGGGGTTCAGACTTTAGCCAGCGGGAGAGTCCAGAGTAAGGGCGGGGGGCGTTGAAACGGTCACCGTTGTCCTTCCATCTCCCCCACCCGCTTCTCCTCGTCACAGCTGCCTGGACTTGGCTGAGCCTTTTACGCAGGTTGTCTCATTCAGGGCCTGTGAAGTTGGTGCGGTAATCGTCATCTTACAGTTGAGGAAACAGGCTGGCAGAAGTGACATAATTCACCCAAGACTAGCCAGCGGGGCCAGAGATTTGTTGAAACTCAAGTCTCTTGGACACCACCTCCCTTGTGAAGTTTTACAGCCCGTCGCTGAGCCCTTTGCTCTTTGGGAAGAGTGCACCGTTCCTTGTGGGGCCGGTCGGCCCCGTGAGATCGGGAGCCCCGGTCCCTGATCATTTCCATGGCCCCCCTCCTCAGCTCCTGGCACCTGCTGTTTGTGGAACTGAACTGAGTAGTACCAAGTGGCCAAGGAGGAAGGACTCAGATGCAGTCTCAGGTCATGAAGTTCGGGAGATCTCTGCTCTCTCTTTCCTTCTTCAGTCCCTTCCGAAGGTTGGGTTTGGGGAGTTGAGGTTGCTTCCAGGTGAATGGAGGAGCCAGGTGGAGAGCCAGAGCATGTGAGATTGTGTCCCAGTCTGGTCCCTCTGGACATTGTTAGAGGCCTGGGTTGGGTGGGCTAGCGGCTGCCGTGGTCTTTACTCCTCTCAGGAGTTTCCATCTGCCAGTGGAATCAGAGACAGACTCTCCTCAAGTTTCCAGCATCCTGTCTCAGCAGCCTTGCCCCCTACTTGTCCGTTTCTGGATCTTTGGGCCCCACCGCTACCAGGTGGCGAGCTCGGAGCCCATGGGCTTCATTGCCTCCTAACTCCTCCCATTACTGGGTGAGCTCCCACCCCATTTGTAGATGAAGAAGCTAAGGTTCAGGGGGGTTCCCTGGCTTGTCTGGGTTGAGAAGGAGGTGAGCAGGAAGTAGGGAGACATAGCGCCCTGGTTGCAACCTCAGCCCCCTCCACGGCAGGTCCTCTCTGGCCTCTCTGGTCCCCTCTTCACACCTGGCTCGGATCTGGCCTTCTGTGGTTGACCACACCTGGCTGACCTGGAGCATCCCTGTAGCTCTCACAGCCTGTCTGCATCTGCCCCTCCCTGCCAGCCTGCTGGGATCAGAGTTCCGTGATAGATTTCACATCCACCCCTAACGCTTCTTCCAAAGGGACATTCAGTGAAGGGATGCTGATCTCCTGCAGGTCCCGGGCACTGTGGCTGTGAGGGTGAGCTCAGCCAGGACCATCCTCTGCACTTGAGGCCCTGGAGTCTCCAGGGGTGGGGCAGGGAGGCAGACTGACCTACATGTAATCACACCAACTGGGGTGAAATTGCGTGCGAACTAAGCGCCCTAGACGCCCCGCCCCTGAGAATGTGCTCTCACAAAAGTGAGCCACCCTGGGGCCAGAGGCAGGGGGTTTGTGCAGAAGGGCAGAGCACCTCCTCCAGGCCAGCAGGCTGGCTCTTGCCCCAGGGACTGTTTTCCATCACTGTCACCCAGTTTCTCCACTAGTGGGTGCCAGCGCTTTCTTTCACACGGATGATGCACTGGTGAGCATGCCACCCTCAGGGTTACCAACTGGGTGCTTCTGTCTGGAGGGTCTCAAGACCCCTCACCATCCTGCCCATGTGGCAAAAGGAAAAGAGCTCATAGAAACACTTCCAGAGGGGCTCCTGGGTGGCTTGGTCGGTTAAGCATCCAACTCTTGGTATTGGCTCAGGTCATGATCCCAGGGTCGTAGGATCGAGCCCCAGGTTGGACTTCGTGCTGAGCGTGGAGCCTGCTTGGGATTCTCTCTCTCTCTGTCTATCTCTCTCTCTTTCTCCCTCTGCCCCTCCCTCCCCCCATGCTCTCTCTCCCTCTCTAAATTAAAAAAAAAAAAGAAGAAGAAAAGAAAAAAGAAACACTTCCATAGCACTTCCGAAATGCAGGCACTGGTTGTTACAGCACTTTCTAAGCATTAACTTATTTAGCCCTCGCCACGACCTCGTGAGCAAGGCACCATTATTGCCCTATTTCACAGATGTGGAAACTCAGGTGCAAAGAGGTTACACAACTCACTTAAGGTCCCACACCTGGTGAGTGGGAGGGTACTCGTCACAGCTGCTCTCGGCTTTCTCTCCAGAACATTGCCCTCTGCGCCTTTCGTTTACCTCTTTCTGGCTGTGTGGCTTTGGGCAACTTGCAGAGTCTTGGTACCCTCAGCTGAAAATGAGGATAAATACCTCCTGTCCGGAAGGGCTACCGCGAGGACCAAGTGACATAGTAACTGTGAGAACACCTCGTTCTGCCTGGGCTGCACAGAGGACCCTTTCCGGAGGTGATAGTTGAATTTGAATCTCTCTTGGGATGTGAACCCAGTTCTCCATGAGTCCCTGGCTCTGGCTGCCCTCAGACCCTCCTGTCCCTGCTCTAGTCCTAGCAGAGGGGGCTCAGCCCCCAGTGCCATTCTTGCCTGGTGAGGGCCCTTGTGGAGGGCACCGCTGTGGAGGATTCAGGGGGAAGAGAGGCACACAGAGGAGAGCCCAGGTGCTGGGAAGGAGGTTAGACTTGTCTTGGGCCATTTCTCACTTGGCTACAGTCTGCCTTCCCTTCTCCCTGGCCCCCACTGCAAGGGTGTTCCCCTTAAGCCCACCTTCCGGGACACCCCCCACCCCCCGCCAGGGGTTTGTGAGCTAAGGAAGGAGGGAAGTGCTGGGAACTTGAGATAAAGCCACGCCTGGCCCACTCACTTGGCGCCAGTGGGTGCTTACCCCTCCTCCCCTTCAACCTGTTTCCTTTGGTAGGGCTGTTCCCTTTGGCCCTATGAGCCTCTTATCATATGACCAGTTTCCATAGGAACCATCCATCCAACCTCAACACCTTGATTTATCTTTTCGGGAGACCCTTTGCCTTGCCCTGTAAGCTTCAATTTCTACTCACCAAGTATTTTCTGAGCACCTACATTTTACAAGATGTTGTGGGGAATTAGCATGAGCAGGGGTTGCCCCTAACCCCTCTCATACACACACACACACACACACACACACACACACACACACTCTATTTCAAGGCCATCTGTGCAACAGCCTTGAAAGATGTACAGTGTCCCAAGGGAGGAGTCATGTGACCTCAGGTGGGGCAATCAGGGTGGGGAGCATGTAGGAGGCAGCCTCATAGGTAGTGTTCTGCCTGGGCATTGGTCAGGAGGGCGTTCTAGATAAAGAGGGCTGTGTAAGTTCTGGAATGTGGGAAAATCTCTGGAGATTTGAGAAAAGGAGAATGGTCTGGTGTGGCTGGGCATCGGGTTCATTGGAAGAGGTGGGGAGTGAGGCTGAGAGTGAGCTAGGGCTCCCCACTTCTGTGCTCCCCACACCCCACCACCACTGCCAAAAAAAAAGGATAGCTGGTGGCTAATAAGGGCTGACACTTGCCAGGCATTGCCCTACATGGACTAGTCCTCACTGCAACCCTAGAATTGGTGCTATGATTATCCCCATTTTACAGATGAGGAAACTGAGGCCCAGGGTGTTTGAATGACTTGCCCAGGGTCACACCAACGTCAAGAAGCAGAGGGAGGATTCATATCCAGAATCTAGGGAAGTTCTTTTTGGTTTTGTTTTTGTTTTACTGTATAAATAGTGTCAGTATGGGCTTAGACCCAACATTTGCTTTATATAAAAACCCTATATATGATTATTGGAGTGACTTCTATAACAGAGAAGGGAAGGCAGAATGGGGAGCACAATTATCAGGAAGATGATGAATCTGCTTCCATCTATGGCTGTAGCTGACTCTGTCTGCTCCTGGCACTGGCCCCCTGGGGTCAGTTCTTATTGGCCCCACTGAGCTCCAGCAAATCTGGTGGGGCTTGAGCCTGGGATAGTCAGAGAGGAGGAGGAAGGGGCTTCAAGCCCAGGACAGGCCTGGAGGTGGGAATGTGCCTGGCCTTTCAGAGGGTGTTGTCAACACTTGGATTGGTTGAATCACCAGCAAGGGCCCCACTGCCCTTGTTTGGGCTGATTTGGTGGCTTCCTGCTGGGCACGGAGTGAGCAATGTTTTAGAAAGAATAATCTGATGTCAGTGGGAGGGATGACCATTGAACAATGGTCCTGTCATTCCCTGCTTAAAACTCTTCGATGCCCTTCCCTCTCTCCTTTTGGTAAAATCCAACCCTTAGCAATGCTGCCAAGACCCTGCCTGATCTGACCACTTGACTGCTGCCTACTTCTGCAGCCTCTTGACCAACCCCCCAACTAGAATGTGAGCTCCAAGATGGAGGTTTGCCCATTTCATAACCAAATGCTTGCTCGTTGAAAACGTTAGTGCCTAGAAGTGTGCCTGGCACATAATAGATGCTCAGTAAACATCAGTTGGCTTATTGAATGAACACTCGCCACCCAACTGAATTCATTTCATTGTGCCTCCTCCAGTCCTGTCTGCCCTCCCCCGCCACCCCCACTGGCATGGCTAGCCCCTGTTCATTTTCAAGTATGAGTTTCAAGGTGACCTCCCGCAGAGAACCTTCTAGGACTCCCCCTTGGTGGCATCAGCTGTCTTGTGCTCTCTGTGAGGTGGAGAGAGCTGCCACTCACTCTACTTTCCCAGCCGGAGCAGTTACCACACTTCTTTTTTTAACTTCTTTATTTTCCCTGATTACCTCACTGAAAACCCAGACTTTACAGAAATATGTAATGTAGAAAGTGAAAGCCTCCCAAGTGCCATCCTCCAGACAAAACTTCTGTTAAAAGTCGGTTGTGTACTTCTCCTTATTTTACCATGTGACATGACTGCATGCACAGTCCACTTGACACACTTAGCCGTCCCCTTCTGCCGGACATTTGGGTGTTTCTGGCCTTGGGCTGCAGTGAATGTCATTGTACACGGATCTTCGTGCCCTCTTAGAAATGTTTTTGCAGAAAAAGCCCTTAAAGTGGAGTTGCTGCGTCAGAGGGTGTGAACGTTTAACATCACAATAGACATTTCCGTGTTCTCCTTCCTGGGAGAGTTGTACCTCAGCCCCATAGTTCTGAGATTGTGCCCCGCTCCTGGCACTGCTGTGGCTCACAGCGGTCAATCTGTCCCCGAGCCCGTCAGCTCCATGGCGGTAGACGTAGTGTCCCGTTCATGGGTGTGATACGAATGCCCAGTGCACAGCAGGCAGTTGATAGATACTTATTGACTTAGTGGCTATGAGAATGAGGGATGGAGTATGAGTGTAAGGGAAGGCCATGGGGTTTGGGGAGAGGAGCCTATCGGTGGCTTTGAGAGCGTGGGCTTGACAAATGTCAGAAATCTCAATCAGTGCTCCTTGCCCTCCACAGCGTGGTTCCAGCCACACCTCCAAGTTCACCTCCTGCCCCTTTTCTATTCTCTTCTCCATCTGTGTTTGCTTACAAAAAGTTCTCCTTTTTGGCCTTCCTCCCTTTGCCTGCAAACTCTTCCCCTTTTCTTTTTTTAAATTTTTTTAATGTTTATGTATTTTTGAGAGAGAGAGAGAGAGAAACAGCATGCATGGGGGAGGGGTAGAGAGAGAGGGAGACACAGAATCCTAAGCAGGGAATCCTAAGCTGTCAGCACAGAGCCTGACGCAGGGCTCGAACCCACAAGCTGTGAGATCAAGACCTGAGCCGAAGTTGGTCGCTCAAACTGAGCCACCCAGGCACCACCTCTTTCCCAACTCTTTCCAGATGCTGCTTAGAAGCCACTCTCCTGTGAAGCTTTCCCTCTGAGGCAGGAATCTGCCTTTGTCCTATGTCCCCACTGTGTTGATCACTGAGACACTGTCTCTTTTGTTCCTATGTCCTTCACTTCCTATAGGTTGAGAGCACTCTAAAGGCTGTCTCCCAGATTTGTGTTTGTAATGCCAAGCTTTCTCTGGGTATGAAGGAACAAACAAGGGAGCAGATAGATGGACAGGCAAGATCAGGACTCAAAATGGAATATTATTCTGGTTGTGCAGGGGTGAGATGCTGCAAACTTTGGTCGGGTGGTGGCTTTAAGAAAAGGAAAAAAAAAAGGAAGAACGAAGGGGACTCAGTAAAAGGGATGTGGGGCCTGAGGGAAGGAAGAGTCGCAAGATGATGGCCCTGCCGACAGAAGTGGAGAAGCCAGAAGGGGAAGCTGGCATGGGGGTGGGAGTCGTTTGGTCTGGGTATGTGGAGTTAACGGGCTGTTGGTGGGACTTCCAAGTGAGGAGACCCAGCTGCCAGCATAGATGTCATGCTTGGAGCTGAGCAAGGTGCTGGGTTACAAATGGTGATGGGCTGCCTTTGGCCTGGAAGTAAGAAGGGAAGACTTCTTTAATGGTGGAGAGCAGTGGGCTGGGGCCGGGGTCCTGAATGGGTGACGCCATGCTGACAGGAGGCAGAAGTAAGGAGAGCCAGCCTAAAGCAGAGCGGTCAGAGCAGCACCAGCATGCTTACAGGAGCTGAGGGATTTGAGAAAGGCCAGACTGCGGAGGCCAAGGAGTGGGAGAGGGAGGCCTCCGACTTTGGGATACAGCAGTTTAGGGACCTTTGGAGCAGGCTGCTTCTCTGGAGAGGAGGAACGGGAGCCAGGCTGAAGCAGCGGAGTGTGGAGGATGCTGGGAGGAAGCTCAGGTCCAGGGCTGGCTCAGGGCATTTGTAGGGGAAAGGGAGGGGGCATTGCTGGGACTTGTGAGTCACTTCCCCCCCAGGGGGAGGGCTGAGGGCCTCTGAGTGGTGTCTGTATGCCCGATGGAGATGGAAGGGCATTCTAGTTACTCACGGGAATTTCCAGCCAGCTGGGGTGGGGTGGAGCAGAGATGCCTTGGATGTTTAGGGAGCAGCTTCTGAGAGGTTTCAGGGTTTGGGGAAGAAGCGGGTGTTGATCTGGCTCTGCTGGTTAGGGGCATGGGGAGTGAAGTCAGGAATACTCCAGGAGACTTCGGAAGGCGCTTCCCCAATTGGGTGGGGGAAGGGACACCAGAGGAGCCCTTGGGCTTTTAGGCCCTTCTCCCATTCCACCTGTATGTCTGACCAGTGGGTCAGTCCTGCCATGCACTTGAAGCTTGCGGGGTGCGAGGCAGAAACTGTGGCATAGAGCCGCGGGCTGGCACACTTGTGCTCTGGGGAATGCCAGGCCTAGTTGTTCCCAAGCACTGGGAACAGCCTCGCCCGCCCAAACCAAATGAGGAATTGTGGCTGAAAGGGCCCTTCAGATGTGTTCTGGCTATTTATAACCCAGCCAGGGCAGGGACAGGGAAAAACCAGGGACTGAGGGAGGGGGCGGGCTGTAAGGTGGGGTGTGCCTGTCAGTCCTGAGGCCCCAAAGAGCCTACCCTAAATCCCTCAGTCTCTATTTCAGCTTTGGTGACAGGGAGGAGCCTATCAGTGGTGAGGACAGCTTCTCTGCTCTAGCAAATGGCACAAGCCCCATCTTGAGCTCAGAGCTTCCACAGACTTCTTTGGGGATTTGGGATTAGAAACTGTTTCCATTCTTCTCCTTTTCCCTCCTCTCCCCTCAACTCTCCATCCAGCTTGGAGGCTCAGCCGGGGGCCCTGTTCTCAGCTGAGGTGCCCAGTGGAAAGGAGAGGTAATGACAAGATGATGCACAGTTGACATTCCTTTGGAACTCATTTCCCAAGAGTTTGACCCTTCCCCGCCAAGGCCATTACCACCTGACAGGGGATATGACACGTGCATAAGGAGGCTGGTGGTAGATACGCGTACTGATGGACAGCTCCAGCACTGCATCATTGAGAGCATGTGTATGAGGAGAAAGCCAAGGGAATCCCTGGCTGGAGACACTGTTGGGGGGCTGGTGGGAGGTTGAGGGGGTTGGTTTGAGTGGGTATGAAGCTTCAGGGCTCACCACCCAGAGTCCTGAATTTTCACTTGATCTACCTGGGTGGTGGCACCTATGATGCAGGTTTACAAAGGTAAGTGGTGTGTTGGTAGTATGTGAAGCTGAACTGGATTCCAAGATGCCAGATCCAATGAGGAAACGGGGCAGAGGGGATATTCGGGGAACACCACCACCCTGTCCCCTACACCTACAGAGCTCTCAACTTCCCTTAGAGAAACAACCAGCTGCGAGAAGGCAGCAACCTTGTCTTGGGCCTAATTCAGTTCACGGATGTGTTTCATTTAGAGCGCACCATGTTTTGTTTTAATGTAATTCATCTGCCATCCTTTTAAAATTGAGAGATATCAGGGCGCCTGCGTGGTTCGGTCGGTTAAACGTCTGACTTCGGCTCAGGTCATGATCTCATGGCTTGTGAGTTCAAGCCCCGCGACAGGCTCTGTGCTGACAGCTCAGAGCCTGGGGCCTGTTTCCGATTCTGTGTCTCCCTCTCTTTCTCTGCCGCTCCCCTGCTCATGCTCTGTGTGTCTCTCTCTCAAAAAATGTTAAAAAAAATTTTTTTTTAATAAAATTGAGAGATATCACCTAGGACTCCAAATTTCCAGGTTCTCTAGAACAATCTGAGATGGGGCGACCTGAAGCCTGCGTTGCCCCTAGCAGCCATGAACTGGAGCTGAGTGGTGGTTTTTTCACCCAGCTCCTACCTGGCGCACTTCACTGCTCTTACCTGCACTCTGACGGCTGCTGGAGTTTGCAACCTTTGCCCTAGGTGTTGTGCTGTGAAAGAGCTTTCCCCAGGTGCTGCCCCTAAACTCTTCCCTCAAGAGAGTAAGTGTCTGCTCCTCTCCGGCTGAGGCCTAGACCACCAGATTGTGCTCTTTGCTGTCTGGATGGATTGAGCTTTGTAACCCCCGAGGAAGCCCAGGGGAAGCCTGCTGGGAGTGGGAAGGGCTGCTGGTGTTATCTCCCTGGGTTCCTTGTACTCTCTGCTGTGGGGCTGGTTCTCCTGGGTGGAGGCCCCTCTTGAGCGAAAAGAGCCCCACGGAGGTGGGATTGCTCATCTCAGCAGCATCTGTGAGTAGGAGATGTGGCATCTCCGGCCGTCCAAGGGGGCCCTTCTGCAGAACCTGGCTGGCACTTTTGCTTCTGTTGTGGTGACGCGGATGGGGCCTCCTCTGCACAAAATCTTGTTCTCCCAGCCACAGTGGTGATAGAAACTGTTTTCTCACCAGGCCTTGGCCTCCCCTCCGCAAAGGTGTCAGAACCCGAGGCAGAGATGAGAAGGGGGCTCAGCTTGTGGCCGTCCCAGGGTGACAGCGAGGCTCGCCCGGGTCTTCCCGGAGGCTGTGCGGGCAGCTGCTCCTCCGCTCCTCCCCCTGCCTGCTCCGGCTCTGGTGAGGGGCTGTAAATAAAGCCTGTCTCTGGGAAGCAGACCTCCCCCTGCGCCCGGCCCGTCTGCGGCCTCCTCGCCCCTCCTCCGCGCTCCAGAAGCCTCCGCCAGCCTCTGGCCGGTGACCGCAGAGAGGGAACGGCTCCACCTCACAAGTCAAGTCGTGCATTTCCTGTGTATTAATAGCAAACGCGAGCCTCCGAGTCCAGAAAGGGCGGGATCTGTGGGACCGGCGGCGGCGGCGGCGGCGGCGGGGCGGCCGGCCGGAGCTCGGGAGCGGCGGCCGGGGAGCGCGGGCCCCCGCCTGCGCCCGGGCCGGCGCGCACAGCAGGAAGGGCCAAGGCGGCCGGCGGGGGCGCCTCCTCCTGCTCCGCCGGCGCGCCGCGCGGTCTCTCTCCAGTGACAGCCCTGCGCTCGCGGCGGCGGCGGCGGCGGGGCTGCCGGAGCGCCGCTTCCCCTCTCCCGGCCTGGGGACGCGCGCGAGGCGGCCCGCAGCCCCGGCGCGCGGGAGGGCCGGGAAGCGGCAGCAGGAAAAGGTTCATAATGGAGCCTTTCATCGGGAGCCGGTGGCCGGGTGCCAGGACTGACTCCGGGGAGGCCAGCATGCTGGTTTAGGCCTGCCCTGCACGCTCTTCCCCTCCCTGCCCGCCTGCCTCCCTCCGGGGCGGCGGCGGCAACGGCTGCTGCTGCTGCGTGGACCCCGCTTCCTGTTTGCCCTCCGCGCCTCCGGCTGCCATGGAAGAGGAAGAGGAGGCTATAGGCTTTTTGGACAAGGTTCTGGAGGATGAAGATGTGTTTCTCCTGGAGGAGTGCGAGCTGGGAACCCCGACCAGCCCCGGCTCAGGGTCCCCCTTCTTGGTGGCCGTGAAGGTGGGAATGTGACACGCCCTGGATGCTTGTCGGGGGAGGGGCAGGGCTGGCAGCTCTCGACTGCCGAAGCTGTGTGCGGGCAGAAATGGCTGGTTTGTGCACCAGCCTCATGGCCGGGTGGAAGCACCGCACTCCGGCTGAGAGGGGCTGGCGCATGCCTGCGAGGGGTTGTGAGGGGCCGAGCTCTCTGGCAGCTGTTCCTGGGGGAGAGGTGCAGTGCCTGCCTCCTCCCCCTGGACCAGTTGTCCCAAGTGGCAGTGGCTGCTGGCTTTCCCCAGCAGGCCAGCTGTGCTGGGGGCTTTCTCTGGCAGTGACATGAGTCACCTGGTGGGCACGGCAATGGTGTGAGCCTGCTGCCCCAGAGGAGCTGGCTGAGTTGAAACCAGGAGGTCGTAATTCATTGTTTCCATGGCAACAGTAGGATACGTGCACTTAGGAAGTTCGGGCCACAGGGGCCACTGGCCTCCTAGCAAGGAGACTTTGTGAGTCTGGGCTAGGGCAAGCAAGAGAGCATTGGGAGAGAGGGAGAGCCAGAGGTCACTGAGCTTCCTTGAAGGGAAAGAATTGGATCAGCTGAAAAGGGGGTGATAACAGCTGGCTCTGAGGCAGGAGCCAGGTGGGTAGGCACTTTTCCCAAGGTGGGCGTAGTCAAGAAGCATCTGTTGGGCCCCAGCCCACTCACTCTGGGGCTGTGAATGTTCTCCCCAGCAATGCGCCTGTCCTGTCGTAGGAGTTGCCTTGAAGGTAGAGCAGGAGGGGGCTGTGCATCAATCCCATTTCCTTTCTTCGCCTCCTCCCCAGGGCCAGGGGTGCCCCTCGCAGCCACACCGGTGCTGCCTGAGGCATGGTGAGGCATCCACACTGCACCGTTCATTCTTCCTTTCTTTCACCTAGGCCCACTTCGAAGAGCCCTGACCTCAGCCTTTTGCTCGCCTCCTCTGTGTTCTGTGGCTGGGAGAGAGGGCCAGTGGGAACGTACGGCAGGGAGTTTGCAGGCTGCAAGCCAGGCTGCCTAACAGAGTGACCGACCATCCATATCCCACTCCCCGCCGGGCCTGTCTGCACCCCGGAGGGTGTGGTGCACGGAGCATTGCCGTGGGCAGGAGGCTACCCCTGAGCCTCTCTGGGCCTCTTTGTCCCTCCTGTAAGATGGGGATCACAGCCCTGCCACACCCGCACTACAGTGTGGTTCTAAGGAGGAGCTAATGGAGGTAAAAACAGACTACAGACCCACAGGAGATGGCTGATGCGTGGCGTCTGCGTGGAGCCGTAGCCGTTGGCCTGGGTGCAGAGCAGAGAGGAGCAGTAATGGGAGGCAGGCAGCGGCTAGCATTCCACCCCTGGTTCCCTCATCTGGTGCTAGCTCAGAGCACTGGGGGTTAAGTCACATCTCTCACTAGGCCCGCAGAGGCCTTTGCACTTAGGGTCTGAGCAACCTCCCCACCAGGAACAGGATGGGGAAAAGTCTGGTAATGAACCAAGAGCACCGGCCGGGAGCTAAGTAGTGTGTGGATTGGGAGATATGGGGGGGTCCCTAATGGGCCTTCTCTGAGAACCCCTCCCCAGCACAGATGGGGTCCTGTTCATACGCTGCCTTATGGATCCACCCTCACTCTAGGCTCTGGCTTTTACCTCAGTCTTAGACCATATTTTATTCTGCTCAGCACTCTAGGCATCTGCCTCCTTGATTCTACCCTATTTTCCTCAAGGGCAAGGGCCATGTTGTATTCACTGCTGAACACTGCACAAAGCTGGAGACATGACTGGTGCTCAGTGACTTTGTGGAGACAGCGAGGCTCCATGGGGCCTGCAAAGGGTGTACCATGTTCCTGGCCTTGTTCTACTCAGAGGTGTTCCCAGGAGGCTGCACACAGATGCTAAGGGGGCCCAGGCACACATCACACCTAAAAAGCCCGGTCTTTCCAGATCCCTGTGAGCACCTAGATGTGGTCTTCCCCTCTTCTTTGCTGCCTCAGTTTTCCTGGACTTGTCTCAGCAAGGGGGGAAGAGGGCTTTCCTGAGTGTTGGGGAATTCCAGGCCCCCTGTCTCATCCTGAACACCTCTAGGATACCCTCATTCTCTATCAGGGTTGGTCAGCTATAGAGGGAGAAGACAGGCAGGGTGGCTGCAGAGAGGTGGGGAGAAACCTCTTTGAGTCATTCAGCAAACGCTGTCAGGTTGTGTTCTAGTCAAAGCATCCTGCCTGGCATTGGGGAGGAGACAAGATTAACATGGCATGATCCTTTCTCACAAAGAGTTCACAGTTCAGGGCAAGGGGGCAAGCACACAGATAATAGGGATAGAATGAGAAAGTACTCAGGGTTCCAATAAAAGGGTACGAAATTCAGAGGAGGAGACACCACTTCTGTCGGGGTCAGAGCTGGACTTCGTGCATGTGTGTGCACATGCGTGTGAGCCTGTGTGTGTGTGCACATGTGTGGTCAAGGGGCGTTTCTGGAGGCTGTGCTCCTGGCCTGGGCTGTGGACGGTCTTGGCACTCTGGCACGATAGACCCTTCTCAGGAGCAGGTGGGAATCCAAGGCAGTTCGCTCTTTGCTATTACTTTACTCCAGGAGTACTTCCCCTTAAAGAGTGGTTGTGTTCCTGAGCATGTGTCCAAATGCCAGTCCTATAAATCAATCGTGTTTTCAGTGTAATTTCCGAGCTGCTTCATCTTCCTGGGGGACAGAGGTGATTAGGGCAGTGGTTTCCTCCAGAGCTGGGGCTGGAGCTTGCTGTGTTTTTCAACCCGGACTTCCCTTTGAGGAGTTAATTCCCTATAAACTAATAATAATGTTAATACTGATAGCAGCATCACCTCCTGGCCGTAGAGTGTTGTGTGCTTTCCAAAAATCTTTCGTACGGTTCTATTTAAAGGTACGTAGGGCTGATAGTGCCTTGCTATCTAAAAGCTGCTATTTAAAGGAACTCATTTGTCAGGAATAAAAATGTTTTTGTAATGCAGATTAACCTATCAGGTGTTGTTCCGTGCCAGTTTTTAATGGATAGTCAGTTTTTAATGGATAGTCACATTGATTTCACCTGCCCCAGTCTCTTGGGCCCCTACAGGCAGCAATGGCCATGCCTGTGCCCCCCGCTGGGGTGTTTCTCGAAGTGTGGGCTACACTTCGGATGATTTGAGATGTGATTTTAGATGGCACCTAGATGTATTTTTTGCATGTTAGTGGTTAGGTTTATATTTTAATGTATCTTAGGGGAAATATGACTTGACATCTTAGGATTTCAAAGATAATGCTTGAGATAAGGCTGTACTTTTAAGAAGTCAGTTGTGAAGAATAATATTAAGTAAACAGGAGTGCAGGTGGTATGTATGACCAAAGTGCAAAGGTGGGCTATGAACACCTGGCCTTCAGAAACACTGCTGGGCCTGCCTAAAGCCTCAGACAGCGGAGAACCTGGGATACAGGGATCCACCTTCCAGGGGAGTGGGCTTTGTCCCCCGTCTCTAAATTCCGCTAAGGAAATGGCTGAAGGGGACCTCCCCAGTGCCTAGCTCTAGGAAGAAGAGAGAATGGCTGGGCATCCCTGCAGCTGTCTCAGCTCAGAGAGGGGCCAGCTGTCCTAAGGCTGCTGCTTGGCATGGGCACAGCCTCTAGACCCAGTGGCATCTACTCTGAGCAGATCCTGCTGGGTGCTCCTCAGAAGGTGAGGTGGCCCATGAACTGAATATTGCTGTGTGCAGAGCCATTTGGCCTAGGGCTCTGGATGGCAGGTGGCTCTGCCTGTTCAGTCCTCACTATTTTCTTGGAGGAGGTCAAAGTTCCTGGACAGATGGTATCTTGGTTTGGCCCAGACCCAAACCTTTATTTAGCCTCTAAACGCTTTAGAAGACCGGGCCAGAGCTGGCTAAACCTACCTTGTAGGTACTGTCCTTACCAGAGGGACTTGACCTCTTGCGTTTGGGGGCCTCAAGCCCCCAAACTGTGTAAACTGCTGGGAATGAACCAGCCCGCGGTGGCTACGTTTCTGAAGCTCTGCTTGGGGAGGAAGTGGAGACATCGTCACTCAGAAGGCAGCTTCCCTGTACTGGACAACTGGCAAGCAGAATGGCCCATGCTGTGGGGACCCTGAGCTCTTCAGAGAACTGGCCCTGGGGATTCTGGGCATGTGGGCACCACCCCTGGAGGGCTCTTTGGGGGCAGAGACCGTCTCTCTCACCTTTGAATTTGTATTCCCAGTGGCTGGCACATAGTGCAGAATGAATGAATGTCCAGCCCTGGTGATTTGTGAGACGAGACTAGCCCCGCAAGGATCGAAGAAACAATTGTGAGTTTCCAGATGATTCTAAGCCAGGAACACGGGGGTCTGAGGAAAGCAGAAAAAAAAAAAAAAAAAAAAAAGGAAGAGGTTTTTGGTGGTAACTGAGAACAGGCCTCTTGTTGGTAACATGTGCACAACCTAATTTCACATCCTTCAGCTCTCGGCCACCTTTACCCCTATGGCAGCCAAAACGTCAGGTCAGTGTGGCCCAGAATGCAACTCTTGGGGCTGACTACTGACTTTTGGGGGAGCTCTTTCAAGATTGGGCTCTGAGGCGGAAGTCTCTTGAGAAGAGGGTCTTGCTGAGAGGGGCTGTCACAGGGACTGGCCCAGGGTTCTGTACTCACGCCAAGGCGGATGAAAACATGGCAGCAGCTGCCGTCACCAGGTCTTCACCCGGTCCTAGTCCAACCAGCTCTGCCGTTAAGCTCCAAATGTGCCCCGAGCGACTTCCTTTAGATGTTTGCAGGGCCCTCGGGTGAATCTATGGTTGGCAGGGAGCAGGAGGGAAGGCGAGCTCCCATTTGTCAGGCTTGGGGAGCAGCAGGGTTTGTGCGATGTGCAGGGAGGCTGCCCCCAATCTGACCATGAGGGGCCGGGGTCGTGGCCTTGCTCTAGGTTCAGACCTTGCTCCTTGAAGGGTGTGCTGCCTGCCTGAAATGCCAAGAGTTCCAAGCAGCTGGCAGTTTCCACCCGGTGCCTTTGGGTGTGGGGGTAATGACAACCCCTTCCAGATCGTGGGATTGTAGTGAGTTAATCCCTGGAATGTTCTTAGAACTGTGCCTGGTACTTGTGAAGCCATCAATAAATAACTATTGTCCTTCCCGAAAGCTTGACGTCCATGCTGGTTTCCTAATGCTGCCGAAACAAATTACCACACCGTTAGTGGTTTAGCCCAACACAAATGTATTCTCTCACACACAAGTCTAAAAGGGTCAGCAGGGCTGCATTCCTTCTGGAAGCTTCTAGGGGCGAGAATCCATTCCCATGCCTTTTCCAGCTTCTAGAGAGGCCCCCTGTATTCCTTAGCTCGTGGCCACATCCTGACAGTGTAGCATCCTCCAGTCTTGTAGACATTTTCTTTCCCTCTTCCTGCTCCCCTTCTCTGCTCACATTGCCTTTTCTGACGCTGATTCTCTTGCCTCCCCCTCATAGACCTTTGTGATTACTGGGATAATCCAGTGTCGTCATCTCGCCTAAAAATCCTTAGCTTAATCATACCTGCAAAATCCCTTTTTCCATATAAGATGACGTATTTATAGGTTTGGGGGGTGGGATGTGGACATCTTTGGCAGGACATTGTTTTTCTATCACAGGGTCAGAGACTCTGGGGGCAGCAGCCTCTGGCCCAGATCTGATAACTGGGTTGCTGACAGAAGGCCAAGGATTCAGGCCCTCATCTGGGGAAGGCTGTGGGAACATGCTGGGGACAGGTTGTGCAACTGGGAGAAGGCCACTCTTCTCCAGACTTCAAAATTTCTGGTAGCTTCATATACTCTCCCAGCCTGTACTAGGAGTGTGCATTTGATGCCCAGAGAGGGTTCTGTCTGAGATTCCAGGGAAGCATCTGATGCTTGAAAAAGAAAAGGAGAGTGAGGAAATCATTAAAGCAGTGGAGGAGCCTGGAATTTGGTACTCAAGGACTGGGAGGGAATCCCAGCTCTGCCACTCCCTGGCTGTGTGACCCTGGGCTAGTCCCTTTCCTCTTACAAGTCCTGCCTGCTATGCAGATGGTTGAATAATGGAAAAATATAGTACTGACCTCAGTGAGGTATTTGAGGGCTAAATGCAAGCAGAAGGAACTTAAAAGTTTTAATAAATGTCGGATGCCCACGTGTTAGGGGTATCGTTGTGGTGCTGGGCTTCAGGGATGTGCAAGAAGAGTGTGATGACAGTGTTTCCAAGGCCCTACAGAGTCACTGGGCAATTAACGAGAGCTCACACGTCAGGTGGGAGGGTCGGTCCCCCAGACACTGATGTGAGAGCTGATGCTGCAGCCCAGAGACTTCAGCTGTGACTCCAAAGAGAGTTGGGACTGGGACAAGAGCAGAGCCAGAGTGGAAGAAGGCATCCTGGGCAGCAGGAACCAAAGTTCAGAGGCCAGAACACTCCAGGCATGTTGGGCAGACAAAGAGATCTGACAGCTGTGGGGCAGGTTCGCAGGGTAAGGAGAGGCGCTAGGAGCCAGGGAAGGTGTTTAAGTGAAGAACAAGCCAGACCCCATATCACAGTGTATAGTTATAGATTTATATTTACTTGTTTGTTCGTTTTAATGTCTTTCTCTCCTCTAGAGTATAAACCACATGAGAGCAGGGATTATTGTATGTTTGCTTCCCGTTGGATCTTCAGAGTCTGGTGGGTGTTCAGTAAATATTTGCTGGACGAATAAATAAATGAACAAATGACCTAATTGAATCCCCAAATAATCGCATTTTGCGATGTTGATATTTTTTAATGTTATTTATTATTATTTTTAAAAATTTTAACATTTACTTATTATCGAGAGAGACAGAGCATGAGCAGGGGAGGGGCAGAGAGAGGGGGAGACACAGAATCCAAAGCAGGCTCCAGGCTCTGAGTTGTCAGCACAGAGCCCCACGTGGGGCTCAAACTCACAAACTGCGAGATCATGGCCTGAGCTAAAGTCAAACGCTTAACCTTCTGAGCCACCCAGGTGTCCCTATTTATTTATTTTTAATTCCAGTATGGTTAACATACAGTGTTACATTAGTTTCACGTGTACACTATAGTGATTCAACAATTCTATACATTGCTCAGTGCTTCTCAGAAAAAGGGTACTCTTGATCCCCTTCATCCATTTCACCCATCTCTCCACCCACCTCCCCTCTGGCAACCACCAGTTCTCTGTGGTTGAGATTTTGGTTTTTTGTTTGTCTTGTTTTTTTCTTTGTTCATTTGTTTCTTAAATCCCACGTATGAGTGAAATCATGCGGTATTTCTTTCTCTGACACATTTCACTTTGCATTGTACTCTCTAGATCCATACATGTTGTTGCAACTAGCAAGGTTTTACAGTATTGATATTAAGCCCTTGACAAGCATCAGGGGTAAGGCAGTGTTCTCATGAAGGTTAACCTGGCTCTGATGTGTGGTGTGAAGGGAGGAGAGAGAGGCAGAGGTCAGTTAGAAGAATCCGGGTGGCAGAGCCAAAGCCCGCAGCAGAAAGGGAGGGGTGGAACAGAGTCCTTGTAAGAGATTAGCAAGACGGATGTTCAAGGCTAAATGGGGCACGATCACTACGGAGGAGGAGTTCTGGAGTGGGGAGGAGGCTAGTTAGGATATGTGCCTTGCACTATGAGGTGGTCAGGAAATGCTGGGGGGTGCAGCACCTTCTATTGTGGGGTTGAGCCCTTGGGGACAGGAAGATATAGTCAGAGGTGTAGCTAGAAGGCCACAGCATGGGGCTCCCATGGCCACTTCCGTCTCATTCTCTCTACCCCTCTTCTCAGTTTATACTCTTCCAGGAGCCTCCTCTGGCCCCTGTTAGGTCCTCCCATGTGATCATGCGCTGCCTCAGTCATGGCTCTGATTTCCCTTGTCACCTGTCTGTATTCCCCCATTAAACTGCCCCTTACACACGAGGCCACCTCCTTTGTTCTTTTGCTCACTACTCTAAGACTGGATAGGTGGATGGGTGGATGTCAGATAAGGAAATGTGGGAGAGAAAGGAAGATGTTAGCAGCAGGAAAATGGGTGATTGTTTTTCCTTTTTTATTCTCTATTTTCCAAATTTTCTGTAGTAAATCTACTTGGCTTTTATTCTCTATAAAAGTGTTAAAGAGGAGGAAAAAGGCAAGAAAACAGGTCCCTTGGGATGTTAGCCTCCTTTCTCCTGACCTGTTGGCTCTCGGTTTGCTCTCATACAGGTGGAAGCAGGGAAAGGCCTGGAGATGAGGAAGCTGGTTCTCTCGGGGTTCCTGGCCAGCGAAGAGATCTACATTAACCAGCTGGAAGCCTTGTTGCTGGTGAGTGCTCTGACCTCAGTGTCAGGCTCAAAAACTGCTTTGGGGGTTGAAGAAGAAGGGAGACCTGGATCAGTCTTTCTCTGTGGGCAGAGTCTTTGGTGTTGCTCTGCTGACAGCTTGGCAATGGGTGGCCGGGGGTCATTGCCAGAAAGGGCCTGTGCCTTTCAGCCCTGGCTCTCCATTACCTGATCTGGGAAAGCACACAGGCATTACTAATCAATCACAGCACTCTGTCCAGGTCAGGGGGTGGGGTCCCAGCCTATGCCTCCACACTGCTCAGGGTAGTCTCTACCAGTCAATCAAACTGAGCCCTCTTAGTCGTTCCTGGTGCCAGTCCTTCCTCCTCCCTGGAGTCGTGAGCCGTTCACCCCATCCCGAGGCCCTGTGGCAGGAAAGGTGAGGTGGAAGGGTGTCTGTGTCTCTTGAGAATCACCATAGCTCTGATGCATTAGACCAACCCCAGCCCTCTATGAAGGTGCCTCAGTTTCCTCCCAAGATGGAGGCATGGCGAGACTCAGCCTGGGAGGGAAATACTATTTATTTATTTATTTTTAATGTTTATTTATGAGCTGTCAGCACAGAGCCCCACACGGGGCTCGACCTCATGAACAGTGAGATTGTAACCTGAGCCGAAGTCAGACAGCTTAACCGACTGAGCCGCCAAGGCGCCCCAAAATACTATTAATATTAGGTAAAAGTAGTACACAGATGTAAGATGTTTTTGCCTTTGAAGAAAATGCTCATTAGATGCAGCTGGGTAGTTTGCAGAGTAACTTTGGCAGGTCAAGTTCTTTCCCCTGCGTGTTTTGCCTTCTGAGACGTAGGATGGTATCAGTCACAGGGGGCATAAGAAACGTAGATGAGTAGAAACTCATTCTTACAAGAACCGTAAGATGCACATTTCTGTACTTGCTGTGATGTGAGATGTCGTCACCCGGAGTCTCGGGTGGGACTTGGTATTTATTACCCAAGGAATAACTATCGAAATGTGCAGGTACTTTGCGACACCCTGGGCTCAGTTTGGGACAGCTCTCCCCGGGAGTTTATTGGTAGGCACAGCAAGTGTTTTTCAAGTGGTGGACGGTATGGCAGATAGGACTGTGGTCTGAGGCCAGAACTAGGGCAAGACTTGACT
This sequence comes from Panthera tigris, assembly GCF_018350195.1. Taxonomy (NCBI): domain Eukaryota; kingdom Metazoa; phylum Chordata; class Mammalia; order Carnivora; family Felidae; genus Panthera; species Panthera tigris. The sequence goes on along the minus strand of NC_056673.1, from coordinate 16,004,506 downwards.
GTGCTGTTAATCACAGACTCATTGCACTGTTTTTCATACTGTGCATCTGAACCCATTAGTGCGTTTGTGAAGTCAACATAGTAGGTTGAACCAGTGTGTTTTTTTAAAAGAGAAGGAAAATGTCAGCGTGCATCACACGTAGTAAGAATAGGTACTGTTTTGTGAAACTTTGGGTTTGTTGTATGGATGTGTATATGTATGTGTGTCCTGGGCCACGTTATTTCTCACACGTGTTGTGGTTTTGAAAACCACTGGCTTTGGGCAAGCCACGCATAATATCCTGGAGCCTCGTTTTCCTCATCTGAAGCTGAGAATAATCCCACTACCCTCTCTCTCTCCTTCATGGGGTTGAGAAGGTCAGGTGATCCTTGGGGGGACCTAGTATAAATGCCAGGCACTTAGGCACTCAATTAGCTGAAGGAAGGAAGACAAGCAGAGGGCCAGTCAGACACATGTGAAATACCTCTCACACACTGAATTGCCACACCAAAATGAGGGGGCGTAGTTGTCATTACGAAAAGGACGCCCGTTTGAAAGGAGTTCAGACAAAGGAACCAGACTGCTCACCAGAATCCCTGCTTGACCGCTTTCTAACTCTAGCCCTTCAGCACATTGATGAGCCTTTGTGGCCCATTTTCTCCATCTGCAAAATGCTTGCACTGATACTATTAGGCACTCTGCTCATGGGGTTGTTGTGGGGATGAGATGAGCGTGTATGTGCAGCTCGTAGAGCCTAAGTGTTAGCTGCTGCTGTTATTTTCTCCGGGGCTGAGAGAGACTCAGGTTAGGGCTTGTTTCTGTCAACACACCCTTTCCCCGAAGGAAGGGGAGGCCCATCCTCATCAGAGGCGAGCCACTCGTAGATGCCAACTTGCATTCTTGTCAGTCATTGGGCCCCATGTGAATTTCCGTTTGTCCCAGCAAAGATAGCAACAGGTTTAGGGGCCAAGACATTCCCTCCCTGCTTTGCCTTTCTAACAGCTTCATGCCTCAAAGGCAAAACCTGTGAGGCTGGAGCCCCAGTCCAGAGGTGACCCAGGGCGCATTGCTCCTTCCCTCCACCCCCCAGAGTTTGTTCATCCCAGGCCCCTGATTGGTTCTTTCTTGAGCAGTGGCAGGAGGGAGGGGAGAGACTATCTAGGAGGGCTGGCCTGTGCTGGAGGGCCCCAGGAAGAGGGGGCAGGACCCTCCACAGCCACAGCCTCAGATAATAAGCCTCAGAGATAAGGAATCAAACCTCCCTGCCCCCTCCTTGAGCTATAGAACCCTCCCCTCGTGGCTGCCTGGTTGCTAAAGCCCTTTGCTCTTTGCGGGGGCAGGGGATGACCTGACCAAGGGGCCTGGAGAAGAAAACCTGTCCTCTCCATGGTCCGCGCCCAGATCTCCTACTCATCACCAGACTCTCGACCCTCGTCCCCTGGCTCTGCTCATACTGTGTTTGTGTTCGATTGTTCTCAGCTTCACACTTCCTGATATGCAGATGGCTGGGTGTGTGTGGTGTGTGTACCCAACACCAAATGCACACACACACACACACACACACACACACACACACGCAGCCAGGACCTACACAGGAGCCTCTGTCCCTGCCCCCTGGGTGGTTGGCTAGGGTAGGGTTTGGTAATCTGGAAACCTCCAGGTTCCTGGTTGGCTCAGATTACAAGCAAAGTAGGTCTGGGAGCCTGGGCTGAAGGGGGGGGGGGGGGCGGGTGGAGGAAGGGAGACAAATCAAATGCAGGAAATTCTGCATCTTCCCCACCATGGGGAATGTGTGAGGAATGTGTGAAGTGAGCTCAGGTGCTGCCCCCTGGCCCTCACCTAAAGCTCTTCCCACCTCTGGCCCTCCTCTCTCAGCCTCTCATTTAGGCAGTTAACTTTGGGGTTCTCAGGTTCTTTATCTGTAAAACAGGTTAACTATGCCTCCCTCTCTGGGTTCCGGGAGGAGGAGTAAACCCAGGCCTTCTGGGATAGGAAGTGGAGGAGTTGGGCAGATTTCTTCCCCCTGTTTCGAAAGCCAAGTTGCTGGGGGACAGAGCTGACAGATCGCTGTGTGAAGTCCCACTATGAGTCAGAACCCACCTGGCCCATCTTCCTGAGAAGCACTTCATGGGAACTCGAGCGCCAGGCTTGACTCTGAGGTCCCTCCGTGATCCTCTCAAGAATCTTTTTCTCCTCTGATAAAATGGAGAGCCAGGGACCACCCTTGCTCCCTGCAGCGGGATTCTGGGAGTGCTAACACTTGGGCAGAAGAACAGTGCTGGATCAAAGTTCAGTGTGGGGTTGCCTTGGCCTTGCAGCCATCTGGACCCGAGGCCTGGATTCAGGGCTTCACCAGATTAAAGTGAACTGCCTTCAAGGGTTTCTGGCCAGCCGGGGCTCACACACACCCATCACTCCCCTCTCCCCCGAGTGAAATCAGAGCTGAGACCAAAGGTCCCCAACCCTGTCCTGAGAACCCTGTCCTGAGAACCCTGTGATGGCCGGAGTGCAGCCCCTGTCCATGTGACCTGCTGGTGAGCACCCATTTCTTCCTTTTTTGTAGACAGAGTGGGAGGTTCAGGAGGAAGCAGAGTGGTCAGATCTTATCTTTGCATAGGTGGCGGAGGAGTGCATCCCCAGCAGCTCCTGAGAAATCCTGACCCTTTGTCTTCCCAGGACTATTCCCTCCCTAGTGGGGACTGCACTCAGGCAGGAGCAAGGAGTAAAGGTTCTGGGAGTCTGTGGTGACTTGTCTGTCCACTGGATTCCTGGTAGAGGAAAAAAGGATTAAGTAGGACAGTGATCTTGAGGACCATCTCTGTGTCCTTCAGGGAATCCCGGAAGCCCTAAAGCCGAGCGGGGCCACCCACCTGGGGTTGGGAGAACAATATTCCCTTTCTCCTGGCCCCTGGTTCCTTCTGTTTCCCTCCCTGGCATGCTCACCCATGCCCCACCCACCCTCCACCTGCTCAGATCTTCCCAAACCTCAAGGTTCTGTTCCTGTCACCTCCTCTGTGAAGCCCTCGGAGCTGTGCCGGCACAACCAACCTTGGGACCACTTGGTTGGTACTGACAGCCCAAGATGGGTGATATCCTATCTCGCTTTGCCCACTAGATTGTTTCATTTGTGTTGGTCCATGTTACCCAAATAGATTATAACGTTCTCCAGAGCAAGGATCATGGGTCAGAAAAAGAAATCTCCTGTAAAGAAAACTGGACCCCCATCACTCCCCTGCCTCATCCTCATTGCAAGGGCTTACAAGCTGCCTGTCTTCCCTGCCCCATCTGGCCTCTGCTCGGTCCTCCAGCCCCGCTCCTCCCCCTTGCCCAGGCACACAGGCTCACTGCCTTCTTCCGGCTCCTGTCTCTCGCCAAGACCGTACCTACCTCGGGACCAGCGTTGAGGAAGCCTGCCTCGAATACTGTCCTCTGCACCCCCATGCTTCCGTTTCAGGGTAAATGTTCCTTTCTGGGAGAAGCTGTCCTTCCCCACCCTGTCTCAGGAGGTCCCCTTCTTATTTCTTTCACTGCACTTCTATGTAAATTATGTGTCTGTCTCCCCTACTGGATGGGAGGCTCCACGGGCTCAGGGATTGGGTGTGTTGTGAATCACTGAATACCCTGGTCTGGCCTCACATGAGGCACTTGGTACATTATTTGTGGGGTGAGTAATAATAATAGTAGCAGCTAACACTATTGACTGCCGTCTGTATGCCAGGCACATACTTGGTATTTTATATAGATTACGGCTTTTGATCTGCCCATCAGTGTTCTCAAGAAGGTAATATTATCTCAGTTTTACAAATGAGGCTGCTGAGGCCCAGATGCTAAGTGATGTGCCCACAGCTATTAAGTGGCAGAGCGGAGACTCAAGTCCACACCCCCTGGCCTGCCCCAGGTTAAACCCCATCCTACCTCCCTAGCAAAGCCTGGACATTAGGGTTAGCTAAAAGTGTCAGAAGGAAGGCTCTGCTTTTCCCTGCCTTTATCATTTCTGGACTTTTTTTTAGAGCTGGGAAGATGAGGGAGCTGGCATTCAGAGCATCATCTGGGTATTTGAGTAGATGGGACTTCCTCTTATGGATAGACATGACCCTGCCACCACCAGAGAGCCGGATGGGAGGAGCGCGGGAAGCTTGCCTGGAGTTTGGCTGCTGTGGGAGCTCGAGCTGATAGTCATCTCTCAGAGTGAGCCAGTGATAACTTCGGTCTCCCTCAGTGTCGGTGTTCCATCCAGTCCAGCACTGAGTCGCCCATTATCTGCTTGAATGCTTCTCTGGTTGGAAAGCTCACTACCCAATCCTATAAGACAATGGGGGACAGCTCTAGTGAGGCCACACCTGTCCCCATAACTTCTGGTTGTTCCTGGGTCTCCAGAGTGACTCAGGGTAAGTCAAAGGCCTCTTTCCACACAGAGCCCTTCAGCTAGATGAAGAATATTAACCATGTCTGACTCAGGCTTCTGTCTTCCTGGTGAATGTGTCTGCTTCTCCTATACTTTCTCTATGTGGCAGGTTTCCAGACCCTGTCTCCTGGAGGGCCTCTGGAGTGCAGTCGAGGCATCTTTTGGAGGCTTAGGGCTGAGGAAGGCCAACTTAGGAAGAGCTCTTTATCTTTCAGTATCAGGGGGTTTTTGTTTGTTTGTTTGTTTCAACTATAAATTTTATTTTATTTTATTTTATTTTAACGTTTATTTATTTTTGGGACAGAGAGAGACAGAGCATGAACAGGGGAGGGGCAGAGAGAGAGGGAGACACAGAATTGGAAACAGGCTCCAGGCTCTGAGCCATCAGCCCAGAGCCCGACGCGGGGCTCGAACTCACGGACCGCGAGATCGTGACCTGAGCTGAAGTCGGACACTTAACCGACTGAGCCACCCAGGCGCCCCTCAACTATAAATTTTAATAGCTTTTTTTTTTTTCCTGGAATATTTACTCATTACTCACAGGCAATCACCCTGAAGAAAATGCACCCAAGTCCCATTTTCCTACAAGTCCTACTTTGGGGCATTAAGGTGATAGTTCCAGCTTCCAGCCAGTGTTAGGGAGTGGTCCTGTGTTATTGTCTGTCACCTCATCTTCTCCACCTGTAGGCCCTGGAGAGTTTTGGTGCAGACAAGCAGAGGTTACAGATAAGTTTCATCTTACATGTCAACCTCAGCACTGCGAAAGAGTCTGAGACCACAACCAAGCTCATTTAGAAAGAGCATTGTGATTGACTAGAGATGTCTGCCACAGGTATAGGAGGTAGGACAGGGGCATGTGTGCCACCTTGCTCGCTCTCTATATACTAAGTGATGGGAACTTGAAATGTCAGTGCAGCTGATGTTGGTCTTGGGTCTCTGTGAGACACTACCCCAAAATCCTAGAATCATGTTGTGTTTCTTGGAAGTAGCTAAGGGGTTGAGTTCCCAGTCAACCCTCCCTTCCACTGAAGTGTGACAAGGGAGCTTATGACTCAGAGCACAAGGCCATTGTGGAAGAAGGACATGTCCTTTTAAACCAATAACCAAAGTCCATACAGGCTAGGGGCAGGGGCCCCTTGGGGGATGAGGGCGTGGGGGAAATATGTCCTGGTGGTAATTAAGCCTGGGGCCTGGGAGGGCTGCTGGACCAGGCCCTGGCTGCCAGGTCCCCTCGCGGTTGGGCATGGCTTGTCGGAGCCTATGACAGCAGCTACTTGATACAAACCACACTTCAGGTGCCCTGCCCTCAGTGGCCTTGTCTAGGTACCACTCCAGCTGCAGGAAAGGCTCATCAGTGCCCTGGGCCTTCTGACCCTCCGGTTTATGTGCCTCTCACCTCCTCTCTGCCTTCCTCCTCACTTCCAGCCCATGAAACCCCTGAAGGCCACAGCTACCACCTCCCAGCCCGTGCTCACCATCCAACAGATTGAGACAATCTTCTACAAGATCCAGGACATCTACGAGATCCACAAGGAGTTCTATGACAACCTCTGCCCCAAGGTGCAGCAGTGGGACAGCCAGGTCACCATGGGCCACCTCTTCCAGAAGCTGGTGAGTTTTCTGTTGATGGAGAGTCCTTATCCAGTGTCTCAGTGGAGCTGCTGGTGTTGGGAGAGGACCGGTCATCCCTAGCCCTTTTTGGCCTCCTTGAAGGCCTGGGTCATTTCTGAGTCCTGGAGGAAAGCCTGGGCCTCTGTTGTATGGGGACCTGGGCCTAGTGCCTCAACTCCTGGTCTCCCATGGTGAAGCCCTAAGTGCTTCCAGGGATGTGAGAGGCTATATGCATAGGTTTCTCTCTCCCCAAGGGAGTTCAAGGGCTGGAACAAATGCTCACTTGCTGGGCTTCAGGTCCCCTGTTCTCAGCTGATAGAGGAGCATGTGCCAGATGGGCGGGCAGGGACTGCTCACTTGGGACACCTTGGGCATTTGCCACACCTCAGTGCTGCCTCTGAAGTGAACAGTCAGATGGGACACGGGTCAGCTCTCCTGAGGGATTGCAAGGGAGGGAAAGGTATGAGGAGGTAGAATTACTGTGCAGACATACTGTTGGGAAAGGCTTGCAGAGATCTTCCAGTTCCTGAGCCTTCTGTGACACCCTCCCCTGGCTCTGACACTGTCTCTGGCTGTGTCCCCTGGAGGGTCCCCAGGTCAGACCCACAGAGCCCCCAACCCCACTCTTCCCTGGTCTTTCTCTGCCTATAACTTCTGCCTGCCCAGAGTGCAGGAAGAGACAGCCAGTCAGGAGTCTTTGTTCTCTGGGTGTGAATGGTAGGGGTAAGGAGCAGTGCCTTTCCTTTACCTCCCCTGCAGTGGTGGGACTGGTTGAATGGACAGACCTGTATTTTGCTTACACTGGGGAAAACTCTTGCTTGGATACTCCTGCGACCTCATGCTCAGCACGATCAGAACTGAACTTACTGTGTCTGAAGTTCTTTGCTTTTCTTCCTGCCTCTGTCTCAATGGGTGCTGCCACCATCCCAGCCACCATCCATCCATGCCTCCCTTGGACTAGTCCTTGGCACCTCCTCTGCCCCACCACCTTCCCTGTCCTGAAGCCCTCCCCGCATCCCAAGGAGTCCACTTTAAAGCTTACAGCTGCCTGCTTGTCCCCACCCTCATCTCATTAGTGACTCCTGCTTCTGGGCCCGCCTCCCCAGCAGCCTCCCAACCCTTAGCTACTGGCAGGAGAGAGTTATCTGAACTCCTGACCAGACCTTGCTTCTCCCCTGCTTAAATCTCTCCCCCTTGCCCATTGGATAAGTAAATACCAGGCTCTGAGGAACCTGAGACCCTTTGCATGCTGGCCTCTGTCCACCCCCTGGCCTCTGGCTGCTGCCTCCCCCATCCTTGTGCCCCCTGACACCGAACTTTCTATTCTTAGTTCATGCAGCAGACACTCTTGACCTCTCTGTTCTGGCAGCTCTAGCTGCCTGAAATGTCCTTCCCCATCTGTTCCCAGCTTAGAACAGCCTCCTTCGAGAAGCTTTACCCAGACCTTCGAACAAAGCCCCTATGCTTATCCCCTCAGTGAACACTGTACCTGCCTGACTCCCCAAAACCATAAGCTCTGAGAGAACAGACTGTGTTTGCTTCATCATTAGACCCCAGAACCATCCCAGTGCCCAATACATGAATGAATGAATGAATGAATGAGTGAGTGCACCATGACCTTGACCACTGGGACTAGGGAGAACTTGGAAGAGCATTGAGGGAGACATCACAGGACCTGAGGTCTGTGTCCTGAGAGGCCAGCAGTGTTATAGGGACATAGCTTCTAGAGGCACAGCTGACTTTGAATCCTGGCTCTGCCACAGATTGAACCTGTGACTTCGTGTACAACCTCTTTGTGACTCAGCTTCCTCATCTGTAAAAAAGAGGATAATAACAGTATTTACCCCATTGAATTGTTGTGAGGACTACATGAGTTATTACCTGAAAAGTGCTTGGAACGGGGCCTGGAACATAATACATTAGTAAATACTCCATAGTTAGCCAATAACATTACTGTTATTGCCATTACCACTGTCATCGTCGTCATTGTTGTTATACTTAGCAAGAGGCACCCCAGAAGGTAGTATGCAAGGGAACCCCACGCTCCTGGTTCCAGCAGCCCCAGTGTGCTTGCACCAGGTCAGGGATGGTGAATACCCAGTCACCGCTCCTGACCTGGTCCCAGGAGCCTGAGCTGATCAGCTTGGGAGGGCATAAGAGAGCTGACCAGAGCTGGGGTAGGGGGTGTAGGCCAGAGCATAGTGGAAAGACTGTCCCAGTTTATCTTTGTCACTTGGACCCTGCTGTCATGAGGGTCCCCGCATTCTGGCCTCAGCCCCACAGGCCTGGGTTGTGAATTTGCTTCCCCACCTTCCCTCCTCCAACATCAGGAACTGCTATCTGAAGCCCCTGGAGCTGCAGGCTTGGGAGGGCCGGGGTGGAGCTGGGGCAGTCCAGGCATCTGGAGGCAGTTTATTTTCAGCTGGTCTCCATTACTGAGAGAAGGGAATTAGCATCTCTGCTATTTGTTTTATGAGATCACCCCAGTGCCAAGCTGCTGTTTCCAAGCAACCTCCACTTCCCAGTTAATGGCCCTGGTGGGCCCGGCCTTGGGTTCTACAGACAAGGATATGCCATGGAGATGGCAGTGCCTGGGGTGGTCAGTGACCCCTTACACACAGGTCTTCTGCTCACGTAGTTCCTGCTCTCACTCCTGTCCTGCTACTCCCTGAGGCAGTAGGATGGGAAGGTAGGGTTCCAACCTGGGCAGCCAGCCTTTATCGTTCTTGTGGGAAAGGGGGACAAGGAGAGCACATACCTGGAAGAAGAATAGCAATGATTTTTACTTTGGTTTAGGAAGCAGCTGTCTAGAACCTTCCCCGTAGCTTGGGACACCAGTGGGCCAATACTCCCCTTGGAGAAGGAACTGAGCTCCCTCCCTTCCTGCCCTTCTCCCAAGATTTTTCTTTTTTTTTGCAAAGTATGGCTTGTCTGGGGCTGAGACCTGCGCAGCTCTGGCCTTGGCTTCTCTGCAAGCATCCCACTGCTCATCTTCCCCTCTGGCTTTCCTGGCCCCTACCTGCCAGCTTCCACCTGCCCCACCTCTTTGGAATCTTAAGGAGCACAAGGATTCTGCAGAAAGCAGAGCGGTGCAGAATGGGGTTCAAGGGCAGCCCACTTTCCCCAGTACCCTGGCAGGATCCCCCGAGGGAGCCCCGTAGCAGCTGAACCTCCTTGCTACTTCATTGAAAAAGATTTTAAAGCAGATATTCTAGAGAATAATGTAGCAAACAACTGTGCACTCATCTCCCAGAATTAACAGATGTTAAGCTCTGAAGATATACAGAAAGGCTTTTTAATCAAGAAAACAAAGCCTTACAGATGAAGTCTCTCTCTCTCTCTTTCCCTTGCCCTTCTGCTCAACCTAGAAGCAGCTACTGGAATGAATTTGGTGTGTCGCCTTCTGGGCTGTGGTTTGTGTTTTTTATTATGGGTCTGTATCTTTTTATGGCCTTACATGTACTTTTTACATGTATATATTTTGCAATTCAGTCAACATTTGTTTTGGAACTTGTCAGTGTTACTACACAGAGATCTAGTTCATTCATTTGAACTGTACTGTGTGTGTGGATTCCCCTTTTTTGTGACCATTTGTTATCAGTCTTTTCACAGGAGGAAGAGCAAAGCAGTGAATACACTTGCCCACATTTCCTTGGGAACGCACATATGCAAGTTTCTCTAGAGCAGTGCTTCCAGTACAAATATAGTGCGAGCCATATATGTAATTTAAAATTTTCTAGTAGCCCTATTCTTAAAAGGAAAAACACAGAGGGATGCCTGGGTGGCTCAGTCGGTTAAGCGTCCAACTTCGGCTCAGGTCATGATCTCATGGTTCATGAGTTCAAGCCCTGCATGGGACTCTGTGCTGACAGCTCGGAGCCTGGAGCCTGATTCAGATTCTGTGTCTCCCTCTCTCTCTGCCCCTCCTCATTCATGCACTCTCACTCTCTCTCTCTCTCTCTCTCAAAAATAAACATTAAAAAAAAATTTTTTTTTAAAGATTTTAAGTAATCTCTACACCTAACGTGGGGCTCAAACCCACAACCCCGAGATCAAGAGTTGCACGCTCCACAACTGAGCCAGCCAGGCGCTCAGGCACTGTACCTTTAAGTGCTGTGCCTTATACTCAGCATGGGGAGTGGGGTACTGAACAGGCTACACGTGCCCTCCCTGCTCCAGCTAATTCCAGACTATGAAAGACGTGTGAGGCATTCAGGGGCTTCAAACCCTGAGAGACCTTGATGATGCTAAATAAAGCCAAATGCTGTTGAGTTTCTAGCATGCCAACAAAGGCCCTGCCCTGCTCCCCCCAGCCCCCAGTACCCTCTTGTTAACCTTATTGGCTGAGCTGGTTTCCACAGAAACAGTCAAGTTCAAAGGGGTACCGTAGTATGTTCATCCTACCTTTCCCTCTCTGTTCCCACATAGCCCTTTGGAGCTAAGTCAGAAGTTCTGAGTGCTAATGGAGCTCCAGGTGCCCTGCTTAGGCTTTCATCCATTCATTAATCCTCTCTCCCATCCCACCCCTGCCCTCCTCTCTCTCTCTTCTCCCTTCTCCCTGCAGGCCAGCCAGCTTGGCGTGTACAAAGCGTTTGTGGATAACTATAAAGTCGCTCTGGAGACCGCTGAGAAGTGCAGCCAGTCCAACAATCAATTCCAGAAGATCTCGGAGGTGGGCAGCTCCCTGCACAGCCCCCGCTACAACCTGGAGCCTTCCAGCCTTCTGGCCTGTTGCCAGTTAGGGAAATGGTTCCCCTGAGGGTAACACTTAGACTGACATTTGCTTTCTCACACTTGATATTTTCCCCCTTAATATAAGAATAACGATTTGTTTGATTTTGTTATTCTGTTTAGGTTATTCTATATTAGAACAGAGGAGGCAAAAAAGAAAAAAGGCAGTATTTTCCCAACACGGTAGTGACCTTGAGCAAGTCACTTCCCTTCTCTTGGCCTTATTTCCTCTTCTGTCCAGTGAGGTATCTGGATGTTTCAGCTCAACCCAGACTTGCTTGATAAGAACCACCAGGAGCACTGTTTAAAATGCAGATCTTCAGACACCTTCCCTGGTGCTTCAATTCAGAGGGTTTGGGTGGGACCCAGGAGTCTATATTTTTAACAAGCTTCCCAGGTGATTTTATGAGCAGGAAGATTTGAAGAGGTCTAAACTAGGTGGTGTGTTTTTTTTTTTTTTTTTTAGTGTTTATTTATTTATTTTTGAGAGACAGAGTGGGGAAGGGCAGAGAGAGAGGGAGCCACAGAATCCAAAGCAGGATCCAGACTCAGGCTCCCACAATTAACAGATGTTAACCTCACCCCAAACGGTGAGATCATGACCTGAGCCAAAGTTGGATGTTTAGCCGACTGAGCCACCCAGGCGCCCCAAGGTGGTGTTTTAAGATCCTTGCAATCCCACAACAGAGAGAGGGCCAGGCCCATTTATGTGGAGACACAGCCATACACCTTCCAGCTGGTAATAGACCTGTCCCCCTGTTGCAGCTAAGCCTTCTTCCCATTCTCTGGAGGGCAAAGATGTGGCAATGTCTGCCATTGACGCTTCCCTCCAGGAAGTGTCAGGGAGGAGCTCGCATATCCTCCGGGAGCAGAGCCCAGCTTACCCCTTTGGTCAGAAGGATCTCAGTGAGACCCCCAAGCTGCTGGCCTTGCAGTCACGGCACCAGCTCCAAGCCTGGGACAAGAAAACCTCTGGTTCCAGGGACAGGGGGCTCCTTCTGCAGTTTTGGAAATCCTGCCTTACGGGCCTCTCTGGACTCTTTGCTTTCCGCTCTCAGCGCTGGTGCTAGAAAAGTTGGTGAGACGTAGGATAGTGTTTGTGAGACTCCTGGGGTTATGGGTTCTCCTCCAGTTTGGAACTAGCGGAGAGGCAGCACAAGGGTTGGGCAGATGGAGATGAAAACGTCAGCTTAATTACTAGTAAAAGCCAGATTGGAAAATGTAGACTTGGGTCTGCGGCCACATTGGGCTTGCTAATACTTCCCCTCCACCATCAAATACATCTACTGGGGACGGAAGCAGGGAGCTAAGCTCAGTTTCTTCTCCCAGAGTCAGCCGTCAGGTGAGTCACCCTCTGCCTGGGAGGACAGAGTTGGGTGGGGAAGTCCCTCTACATGGAGTCACAAGGCTGGAGAAATGGCGCTTCCCCTTATCACTCCCAGCGCTCCCTGGGAACAAACTGGAGCCCTCTGATCTGTGTTCAAGGCTGCCCGGGGTCATGTACAGTCCAGAGAGTGGTGAGTCTCCCCTTAGCTTGGGCTGACTGCCCATTCTCTTTGGTCGGCGCCGGCCCCTGCATCCCTCCCCTAGTCCCTGGCGAAGGCTGCTGGCCCCAAAGGCGGAGCCAGCCCCTTGGCCTGCTGCCAGGTGGCTTCTCACCCTGATTCATGCACTGATGCCGTCGCTTCCTAGCTTCCTACTGGCGCTTCCACTTAATCACTGCAGTCAGGCCCTTCTCTGCAGCAGGAGCGATTTCATACCTCCAGGCCACACTGGAGAGGAGCATAGAGAAAAATTTCCTGAAGCTGGGAATCCAGTCACCAGCCAGAGACACAGTCTTGAGGAGCTGAGTAACCCCCTTCTCCCCACCCCCATGCTCAGTCCCCAAGGGTTTTCTCTGTCTAGAAACAGCCTGAGGCAGGAGTAGGAAATGGGGAGCTCCCGTCGCTGCCTGGACATTTCCCCACTTCCAGGCAGAGCAGACAACATCACCTGAGTTTCTGACCTTGGCCTCACCTCGCCCTGGCCTCTCTGCTGACACCCCACTCGGAGGCCCCCTCCGTGCACTCAGCCCCGCAAGTGGGGGTTGCATTACAGCTCCAATTACAGGCCATACTGGTCTGTTGCCAAAGGGCTAGAGCAGGAAGCTCTCTCTGTAAAGGCAGATAAAAGAGGACGGAATGGATAAGCCATCCCTGGAGTCTGTTTCCAGCCCTCACTTCTGGATCACTTTGCCTGGGGTCCAGGAGGGGTGTTGGCTCTTCCTTCCTCGCTTGCAGTTTTCTCTCTGCTGCCAGCACAGGCACCGGTGGGTGGGGAGTGGCAGGTGTGGTTGTGGGCTGGGTTGAGTCCCTCTCAATCTGGGTAGGATATAGGTCAGACCACCCTGTGGAGCTGGGTCTCTGCCCCAGGGGTGCTGCCTCCCTGCCTCCCCCTGTGCAAGACCTTATCCCCTTATCTCCATCCCTCCTTGTCTCCAGGTCTGCTTGTGCCCCAAGGTGCTGGTACTCCTTTTGCTTGTCCTCTCAAATCCCACGTACCCCGGGCTGATGTGTACAACCCTGTGTGTGGCTGCTGTGGAGGGAACCCTGACCAGGGGTGGGGGTGGCGGTGGGGGGCAGGGGGAGGTCCTGTTCTTGTCACCACCCATTCATTGGAATGCCCTCCGAGTCACCAGGGAGGGGCTTTAGGGGGTGTGTCTGAGGAGCACTATTGTCACAGACCTCTCTGGTACCCAGAACCCCTCCTCCTCACCTACACCCAGTCTTGGGACTCCACAGCCTCCAGGAGATCATGGTTGTGGCACAGGGAGTCGGGAGTCAGTGAGGCAGGCAGTGGGGGGACCCATGCTTTGGTCTTTGCCCTCCTCTTCACACCCTGGGTTTCAGAGCCCTACTTGCTATGCCTCCAGTGGGGGATGGGGAGGCCATGTAGTGATTCCTCCCCTCTGTTTGGCAGGAACTCAAAGTGAAAGGTCCCAAGGACTCCAAGGACAGCCACACATCAGTCACTATGGAAGGTACTCTGGGGAACGAGCTGGGTAACAGTCACCTTCCTTTGTCTGCCTTTGTGGACTACGGTGCCCTGCTTGTGTGAGCATGTGCGTGCGAGTGTGTGAGTGTGTGTGGTGCACAAATGGGAAGAATCCAGCCTCTGTCCCTAGGCAGCCGGCCAGCTACAAACGTGCTCCTCCTTAGGATGCCAGCAGGCAGCTCGCTCCCCTCCTCCTCCCCCTTCCCCCTCCTGCCTCTCCACGCGCGCGCCTCCCTCCCCGCCCCTCCCCCTTGCTAGAGGAGCACTCTGAAGCGGCTGCTTGATTCAGGCTGTGCAGCAGCAGCCGGCAAGGTGGCTGAGTGGCCAGGCTGCTGATGGGAGCCACCGAGCGATGGCCGCAAGCTCCTGCCGCTGGGACGGAGGCTGCCATGGAAATTCTCCTCATCATTCGCTTCTGCTGTAACTGCACCTATGGTAACCTAGGCCCCCTCTCACGGGAGGCGGTGTAGCTTCCCACCTCTGGGGGCTGGCCAGAGTGGGCTTATGTGTGGCTGGCAAGGTTTGGGGGCAGCAGGGAAGGGGGTGGGTGCAAATGGCTAGATCTGTGTTTACCCCCGTTCTGGCCAGCTTCCAGCTTGGACTTGAAGTCTGGGGCCACGCGGGGCAGGGTGGCTCGGAAATGGAACGACCAGGCTAGAAGCATCCAGGTACCCCCGTCCCGAGGATTGGTGGGGAATTGGGGGCTTAGCTTGAGAGGCTGTGGGCAACTTCCTGGAGATGCTGTTTAAGAAGAGAAAGTGACCAGGCTGTGCCTGCAGGTGTGGCAACCCTGGGGCTAAAGGGGCCCGGCAGGAGACCGTCAAAGAGTGGCACGTGGTCTGGACAGCAGTGCCTCCGGCCAGGGGGACCCCGCTGGAGGGACAGGTTGGGAGTTTCTTTGTTTCCGGAGAGAGGAGAGGCGGTTGAGCCGCCAGGGTATTGTGTGCTCAGAGCGCACATGCTGCCTTCGCGACATTCTCTCCTCAGAACAGCGGCAGTGGGAGAACGCGGATGCAGTTGGGAGAGCAGGAAGGAATTGGGTTGCTCCCGGGATGGGGGGGTGTTTCTAGCCTCTGGAGACCCGCAAGCTGAGGTCTCGGCACTTGGTGCAAGCCAGTAGGAGAGGGGGGCGTGGCAGGCTGCCGCCTTGTGAAGGTCACACACCCACTGGTCAATGGAAGGGACCCAGAGCATCCTCTTTGCAGCTCCCTCAGCAAGGAGGTCCTGGGACAGGCGCGTGCTGTCAGCCAGGCTCTTGCTCAGAGCAGGTAGGAGCAGGCCCAGGAAAGGGGGTGTCCGGAAGCAGCGGCCACTGCTCTCTGAGGCAAGAAGTGCCTTAGGGATGACCCGAGCTGCCTTTGGCAGGGACGGGGTGCAGAGGGAGGGTCAGGTGTGACCTCCACGCCAGCTGCCCTGGGCCCCTGTGTGTTGGAGCGGCAGGCGGCTGGTTTTAGGACCTCCTTCCCTGAGGCGTTTTGTCTCTGCATCCTCTCAGTCACTTTGCCTTCACATCTCCGTGGTAACCTGGAGCTCCTTGTGGAAGGCTGAACGGAGGAGGGTGGCTGTTTGCTGAAGGAGAAATGATGAGGTTTCCTGGGCTCTTTCTCAGAGGCCACTGTGCTGGAGGGGCTGTTGTCTGCTCTCCTTCTCAGGCCATGCTGTGTCGAGGCTCGTTCTTGATGGAGGAACCCCTGAGGTAGCCCCTCTCCAGCTGCCCCAGGAGGACGGCTGTGGGAACCCCAGTCACCGGGCAGGAGCTGTCCTGGGCCCCCCACCCGTTGGCTCAGATTCCAACAGGCTGGGGTCAAGAGGAGGGATGGACTTGAAATTGCCTTGTTTGAAGATCAGAGGAGAAGTGCTCTTTTTGGTTTGGCCTAGGAGTGGGTCAGGTCTCCACTCTGCCTCCTTAAAAAGGAAACCGGTCAGCCCTTTGCTTCCTCTTCCCTCCCCAAAAGGGAGTTGAGTCTTAGTGAAACAGACCTGGGACTGGAGTTCAGGGTTTTTTTTTTTTGTGACTGCAATGCTGTCTTTGAAGTCAGCTTCAAAGTGGGGAGGGAGGAGAGAATGAGCTTTTACCAACCACACTGTTTAGAATCTTCTCAGCCCCTCCAAGAGACACTGGTTCTGGAAGTTCCCGGGGGGAGATTCTGCACTTGGGGCTCACTCTGGCTTACTGGTTTATTTGCTGCACGTCTCTGTGCCAGTTGCTGTGGGGGATGCAAAAGGAAGTTGTGTGTGATCCAGGCCCCCAAGGAGGGGGCTCATCTTGGTAACAAAAAAGAGGCCAGCTTACCTACTCCTTCCTGGTGAATCTTGCCAAGAATTCTCCCGAGGGTCACTGAGCTTTCTCAGACACTGCCCTCCTGTACCGAAGATGATAGCTCAAAGCCAGGAGCATGGGTAGACCTACATTCAAAACCCAGCTACCATTTGCAGCTTTGTTATTATAAGCAAGTTATGTAACTTCTCCGCGCCTTAGAGAAGTTTCCTCATCTGTAAAATGGGGCTAGTGATAATTAATTGCTTGTCTTTCTAATCAAAGGAAATAGCACGTATAAGAGAGTGCCACTGGATGCAGATTAAGTGCCCAGCAGACTACAGAGAGGCCAGCTTGCTTATGTCAGTGGTCTGACTTTTAGGCACTGTGAGTGTCGTTTGCAAAAATCCTCATCAGGGAAGCCTTCCTGGAAGAGGTGGGGAGACAGGCATTGTAACTTGGTGAATGGTGTCTATCCCAGGAACTGGAATGGCATGGTGAGGAGAAGGGAGAGTAGGGGAAGCAGGGGCAGGAAGGGCCATGGAACAGGTAAGGGGGGAAGGGTGGGCTCTTTACCCTGCATTGTTAGGGGAGACTGGTGTACAGGGGCCATGGGGTACACGGCCCGTGGGGTACACGATGAGCAGAACATCGGGGTTGTTCTTCCCCCTCTTTTTCCCTCCATATCTGACTGTGGCCCCAGGGCCCTCTTCCTGCACTCCCCTGTCCCCACCATTCCTCCCCTCTCCCCCAACCCAGGCACTCATTCCACAGCCCCAATCAGGTAACCTCGAGGTGACCTCAGACGTATTAATAGCCCCTCTGAAACCCAACCCACCATTTGCGCAGACCTCTGAGCTTAGTCAGCCGCTTCCTGCCGGGACCTGGGAGAGGGGCAGAGGGAGCTGGCACTGCAGTACCAGCTTTCCCCGGGCTAGGACTCCAGAGCCCACGCTGGCAGGTGTCTGCTGAACTTGCACTTTCTCTTGGGTCTTTGGGGTTCTTGGGTGTGATTTCCCCCCTGCAGATGAGCTAAGCCACAGGTGGATACTCTAAATAGTGTCAATACGGGTCCTCCTGCCCTAGGCTGGTAACTGGGCTGTATCCTCCCTATCCCTGGATAACCCCAGCCTGGTCCTGTTCATTTTGGTTCCCATATACCATGGGGAGGGTCTCTAGCAATTGCTAAGTTAAGAAAGGCCTAAAATAAGGCACGGAAAGTGTGTTTGCCTAAAGCAGTAGTTTTCAACCATTGGTACATATCAGAATCAGCAAAGGAACTTTTTAAAAATGCTAATACCCAGGTTCCACCCAGCAGAGATTGGGATTTCGCTGATGAGGTGGGGAGAGTGGAGCAGGCAGCTGTTTCTTTTAAGAGCTCCCCCAGTGATTCTAAAGGGCAGCCAAGCAAAGACTGCAGATAAGGCTCATGGCGCACCACTGAGACTGTATCTTCTCCATAGCCAGCAGATCGTTCCCCAAAGTGTCTGCTTAGCAGTGCATGGGGTATTTATATCTACAGGGGACTCTTTGGTTCGGGGGCTAGCTAGGGCATGAGTGTCGGCTCTGGGA
Source organism: Panthera tigris (assembly GCF_018350195.1). Taxonomy (NCBI): domain Eukaryota; kingdom Metazoa; phylum Chordata; class Mammalia; order Carnivora; family Felidae; genus Panthera; species Panthera tigris. The sequence goes on along the minus strand of NC_056673.1, from coordinate 15,986,918 downwards.
CTGTCACAACCAGCCTCCTGCCTCTTCCTGCCCCAGGGCAGGAGGACAGAGGTCACGAGCCTATGGACAGAGGCATCCAGGTGGACGGAGGCTGAACCACCTATGTTGGGAGGGGTGAGGCACAGCTGTTTGTAGGAAGCTTTGTTTGGAAGTATGGTCAGCCAGCTGCTGCCTCCACCTGTCCCTGCTGAATCCCAGCAATCCTCATTTGTCCTGGTCAGCCACAGGGTGTGGTGAATGGGGGCCCTGCTGAGCTAGCATTTCCCCAGCCTCTTCGGGGCTCCCAGAGGCCCCACCTGAATTCCTGTGGGAAATCTTTGCCCCCTCAGCTGCCACTTGGTTGAGAGCAGAGCCTTTATGTGGAGAGCTGGCCTGCCTCCCTGGCCCTCAGCCTGTCCTGTTTGGTTGGAGAGTTTGAGGGCGTGGAGGGTGGCGGGGGGGGGGGGGGGGTGGTCTTCTCATGGGGATGAGGCCAACCGTGTGGGTCGGAACAAAGCCTGCCGTTCCCAGCTGGCAATGCCAGAACTTGGACCGGAGGAGTATAAGAATGATTGGGTGTGGAGGAACTACCTTCCCTGGAAAAACAGCACGTCTCTTTCCCACATTCTGGGGGTGCTAGAGCTCTATGGGGTAAGGCTAGGTATAGCTGTATGATGCAGGGTTAAGGGTGCAGAGGAGCATCTTCATCTGCTCTGAGCCTGGTCAGACAAGGACAGGCCTGTGGGATGGCCCTTAAAGAAGTCACCTCTGGTGACTGATGAGACGAGGCAGGTAGGAGGGGGCCTGGGCTGCCAGGGCTGCATGTCTGCCTGTTGGTGTCATCTGGCCTGCCCTGGGACAGAATGGAGCTGTGGCTTCCTGCACATGGGTGTCCATGTAGGGCAGCGGCAGGGGGGCGGAGAGGGTGGGGATAAGGCTCATCTCTAAGGTGTCGAGCTACTCCCTGTATGTCATCTGTCCTGTCTCCTTCTCCCTGCCTTTGCCAACAGCTCTGCTCTACAAGCCCATTGACCGAGTCACCAGGAGCACCCTGGTCCTACATGTGAGTGTCAGCCCCCTGGATGGCCAGGGAGGTGTTAGGAGTCGAGTGGGAGGCTGAGCCCAGGGTGGTGAGTGCTGGAGTCACTGAGAACAACCCACTTGGGGAGCCGGGTAGAGTGTCCCTGGGTCCCGACTGTACCTGCCTGGTCTGTGGTAGCTATGCCAATGGACCCAGGGCCTAAATATAGCCTGGCTACTAAGTTTGACATTTGACCAAATGCTCCCGGGGAGGCAGGTACTTCCTGCCTCCCCATCCCTGGCCTAATGGTCTCCAGGATCCTTGGAGCAGCTGTGGGGTAGGTAGAGGGGTGTCTCTCGCAGCTGCTCGGTGAGATGAGACTCCACCTGGCTCACTCCGCCAGGGGGAAGAGTGATGACTGCACTAGTAACAAAGGGGCGCCACTGCCCTGACGCTGCCTCTCTGACCCTGATTTTGCAGGCATGACCAGATTAGAGCATGGGTCCCTTAGCGCCCCCCCTTGGAATTCCTTTGGTGAAGATTGAGTCCCCACTGTCTTCTCGTTGAGCCCCAGAACTGCCGCCCCTGACTCACCCCACCCCTTCCCAGGACCTGCTGAAGCACACACCTGTGGACCACCCAGACTACCCGCTGCTCCAGGATGCCCTCCGCATCTCCCAGAACTTCCTGTCCAGCATCAATGAGGACATCGACCCCCGCCGGACTGCCGTCACAACCCCCAAGGGAGAGGTGAGCTCAGGACCCAGCCCAGCCACTCACCCAGGCTGAGAAGGGTGCAGTGGACCACATCACCTATCCCTGCCCTCTTGCACAGGGGAGCAGGCATTCTGCCTCTCCAACCCTCCTCTCCCATGCCCAGCCAAGAAAAGGTCTTCAGGCCCTGGGAGCTTTAAGTTCGGTGTCTCATTAATCTTTATAATAATCCACTGAGGCCTGGAGAGTCTCTGATGATCTGACACAAGGTCTCTTGGCCATAAGTGTTGGAACTGGATTTTTTAGCTGGGGTTATCTCTCTGCAAGCCTCACGCACTGTCCCCCATACCAGGGAAACCAGGGGCTCTGGCTCTCACAGTGCTGAATGCACACACCCACCGTGGGCAGTGTGATGCCCTCAGGGTCCCCTGGAAGATAATGGCACAGCCTGAGGGAGCCCGGGGAGTCGACCTCTGAGCTGCCTGTTATCAGCCTGCACGAATAAGAGGGCAGGAGCTAGGAGCGAGCCCAACAGCAAGAAATTCTAGAATGAGAGGTGGCTAAGGTTGCTGGAATGTCCCAGGTGGGCACCTAGATGTGGTACAGCAGCTCCAGTTCCTTGGGGCCCCTTCTTGGTGGAAGGGTGGGGGTATCCCAGAGAGGGGAAGCGGTTTAAAGAATCGAAGGGACAGTTAACCCACGTGGGTCAGCAGCGTGGCCCTTATACAGTGCTCCCTGTCCGGGGGAGGTAATTAATTGGCATTTAGGAGTGGAGGCTGGCTGAGTTTATGTTCCTTTGTTACATCTACAAGCCCCCAATATCTCCTGGGGAGGGAAGTAATGAGGGACAGGGTCTGGAGTGTGACTAATGGGGCACAGAGAGCTGTCCCTGTGCGCAACTCCCAGCTCTGGTTTGCAAATCCTGGAATGTCACTGGCTTGTTTGACTCAAAGATAGCTGAAAGCTCTCCAGAAGGTTTAGAGCACTGTCGGTTTCAGGTCTTTTTAACTGTATACTTTCACCATGCCCACCTACATATCACAGAATATGTAGGTCACGTGGTATATAACACAGGGAAGGCTGGGACAGTTTGTGACAGCCCCAGAGAAGCCTGCTGGCTCTGAGGGTGTCAGGGAGGAAAGTCTGGAAGTTCTGCGTGGAGCAAAATGCTCTTAACCATCCAGAACCCAGGTTAGAGATGGCTGCAGTTTCCCCCAGGAACTGGTACAGCCCCACCCAAGGGAGACCAGTATCTCCTGTCCACCTGAGGGCGCCTATAGAATCCACTCAGAGGTGGCATAAACAGACCCCAGTGGGTCTGTGGGTCAAGGTTGAACTGAAACAAGATCATCTTCTTAGGCAAGGTTGGGGTGGTTCTGGGGCTGGGAGTGGGTGGTGTTCACGCCCCAGTGTGGAGAAACCAAGTCATTCTGGACTATTGTCTATCCAGGTGAGAGCTGTTGGCAGCTGGGGGGAAATACAAAGCTACCATTTATCGATCACATATTATGTGCCAGGCATTAGGCCGTTTTACATATACCGTCTTGCTTTACAGGGCAAGGGCAATCCTACTTTACAGGGCAGACATCATTGTCCCCATCTTACAGATGTTAAGACTGAGACTCAGAGGTCAGGGAACTTGCCCAAGATCACAGCCAGAAAGCCCGTGTCTGTGGGACCTTACCTGTGTCCCTGTGGTACCTCCCAGCTGGATGGTGCCCCCAGAGCAGGCCGGGCCCTAGGTTGACTCCCCCTGAGCAGGTGGGGGTGGGTGTGCTATCTCCCTCAGACACGGCAGCTGGTGAAGGACGGCTTCCTGGTGGAAGTGTCGGAGAGCTCCCGGAAGCTGCGGCACGTCTTCCTCTTTACAGATGTCCTACTGTGCGCCAAACTCAAGAAGACATCCGCAGGGTGAGTCCAGGGGGCAAGGTGGGAGGGAGCTAGACTCTGACCCCTGAGGAGCCCCCTCCCCCGCACCTGGGGCAGTCCGCATTTATTTTTCCTTTTAAAAAACACATTAATTCATTTTGTTTTACTACATATCCTTTTTCTAAAGATAAATCCTGTTTTTAATTATAAAGATAATACAACCAAATTACAGGGGGAAAAACCCATCACCCACCCGATCATAAGCATCAGTCTCCTGCTGCTATATTTCCTTCCAGTTTTTTTAAACCTTCTCATGTTTTTTCATGTACTTGTAATCAGAGTGAATGCCCAATTTTGGTTGCTGCTTTTTCCATTTCACGTCATAAGCATTTTCCCCGTTGCTGCCTAATCTTCATAATCATCCTTTTACTTTCCTGCATGATGTTACAAGTGGATATGCCATAATTTACTTAAGCATTCTCCTTTTATTAGACAGCTCTAAATTTTTGCTAACTGCAATTTGGTGAATATTCATTAAATCTGCTGTCATTATTGAGTGCTTATGCCATGCCAGGTGCCATGACAAATGCTTTGACTCTATTATTTCCAATCTTCCCCCAAACTCCACAAAGTGGGTATTATTATCCTCATCTCACAGACAAGAGAAGAGACTTAGAAAAGTTAAATCAGGGGCGTCTGGGTGGCTCAGTCAGTTGAGTGTCCAACTCTTCTTGATTTTGGCTCAGGTCATGATCCCAGGGTTATGGGATCAAGCCCCACCTCAGGCTCTGTGCTGAGTGTGGAGCCTACTTTGGATTCTGTTTCCCTCTGCCCCTCTCCCCTACTCACATGTGCGTGCTCTCTCTCTAAAATAAAAAAAGAAGAAGAAGAAAAAAAATCAGTTGCCCAAGGTTGCACTAGAGCTAGAGAAGGTAGGATTTGAACCTTAATCAGACCTGAAAGCTGCTTTCCACCTCCGTCTCCACATGCAGTGACATGAGTCCACACTGTGCCGTGAGCAGGAGAGGTTATGTGGTACTCATTCCCTCATTTTTCCTCCCCCACTTCTTGATCCCCTACTGTGTGCCTCAGAGTCCAGGGGAGACTGCAGCACTAAGGGGCCACAACGAGAGGTGCAAACCCAACGCCTGAGGGAAGTGAGAGAAGGAGAGGTTATTATGTGCTTTAGTTCCCTGGAACGGGATCACAGATGAGATCATTCAAAAGCAGAGATGGCAGTCATAAGCAAAGACACCTATGCCTTTAGTCCTTTGCCCGTGACAGACATTACTAATGAACCACGGCACTGTTTCCCACTAGGCTTGGGTGTGGCTTTATAATATTCTACCCAGTACCCCACATGGCCTCTATTGATCAGAGTTGGCATTAAAGATAACATGTGTGAATACACCTCTAGCCCAAAGGATAACGAATATGAGCTAAGGAGAGATAGGCTTGGGGGAGGGAAGAGTGTGCAATGGGGAATAGGAAAGTGTTAGAGGGTTGAGATATTTAAAAACATCAGTCGTACTGGGCCTGAAGATTGGCAAGGCCAAGGTCCACAGCCCTCACCGCCGCCTGACCCTAGAACTTGACTGTCATTTCTCCACACGTGGGTTTTCTGATCAGACTCCTCAAGGACATGGATCATTCTTGCCTGTGACAAGTTCACAGCAAATCCCTTTCAGGTTTCTTTGGATTCTAGCAGTTCAGGCTTGAAGAGCCAAGTTCCTTCCCTCTGGCTCATGTCTTTCTCTGGCTCGTTTGCAGGAAGCACCAGCAATATGACTGCAAGTGGTACATCCCCCTGGCCGACCTAGTGTTTCCATCCCCTGAGGAGTCTGAGGCCAGCCCCCAGGTGCATCCCTTCCCAGACCATGAGCTGGAAGACATGAAAATGAAGATTTCTGCCCTCAAGAGTGAAATCCAGAAGGAGGTGAGTAGAGCCTGGCATCTGAGCCGAGGTAGGAAGGGTGGCCCTTTTCCTTGGGCCCTTTGAACCAGGTGTGCCAAGGTGGCAGAAGGAGGGGAAGTTGTGAGTTTTGAGACTCTGATAAGGGAGGCGGGATGCAAGGATAGGAGGCCTCAAGTACATGCTCAGGAAGAGACTCTGGCTGTGGCAGATTAGCACTGAGCAGATGGAGGGAAGGCCAAGGAAGTCAGTGCTCAGAATTGACTGAAGTTAGTCATAGGAAGTTTCCTGGTGTATGTCAAGCACTGTAGAAAAGGGAAGTGAGAGAAGAAGGCCTTCTTAAGGAAAAGCAGGATGCATGCAAGAAGGGGCCTGAGAGGCCTCTCAGACTGGGGAGCCTGGGTGGTTCAGTGGGTTAAGTGTCTGACTCTTGACTTCAGCTCAGGTCATGATCTCACGGTTCATGGGATCGAGCCCCACATTGAATACCATGCTCACTGTGTGGAGCCTGCTTGGGATTCATTCTCTCTCTCTCTCTCTCTTTCTCTCTCTCTCTCTCTCAAAATAAATAAATAAGGGGCACCTGGGTGGCTCAGTCAGTTAAGTGTCCGACTTCGGCTGAGGTCATGATCTCAGGGTTCGTGAGTACAAGTACAAGCCCCACATTGGGCTCTGTACTGACAGCTCAGAGCCTGGATCCTGTTTCAGATTCTATCTCTCCCTCTCTCTCTGCTACTCCCTCGCTCACGCTGTCTCTGTCTCTCAAAAATAAATAAACATTGGACAAAAAATTTTAATAAAAATAAATAAACTTCAGGGGCGCCTGGGTGGCTCAGTCGGTTGAGCGTCCGACTTCGGCTCAGGTCATGATCTCACAGTCTGTGAGTTCGAGCCCCGCATCGGGCTCTGTGCTGATGGCTGAGAGCCTGGAGCCTGCTTCCGATTCTGTGTCTCCCTCTCTCTCTGTCCCTTCCCTGCTCATGCTCTGTCTCTCTCTGTCTCAAAAATAAATAAAAACATTAAGAAAAAATAACTAAATAAATAAATAAAATAAACTTTTAAAAAATTTAAATGAAAAACTAAAAATGCACAGAAGCTTGTGCTGTAGCCTAGAACTGAAATTCTTATCAAACTCATGTCGAACATTTGCACACATTTATCACGTGTTAAGTCTCAAAGGAAATCTCAAATTAAAAAAAATTTTTTTTAAGTAAGCTCTATGCCCAACATGGGGCTTGAACTCCCAATCCCAAGATCAAGAGTCACATGCTCCACCAACTGAGCCAGCCAGGTATCCCTAAAAAAATTGATGGCCTACTGGTCGTGTTCACAGACCACAGTGAAGCAAAATTAGAAATCAACAAGTAGAATACAGTTAAGTAAATGCCTAGAAAATTAAAACTTTCAAGGTGAAAAGGAAGTCAAATCGACACTACAAAATGTTTAGAACTGCATGAAAATGAAAGCACTCATATCAAACCCCATGGATGTGGCCAAAGCACTCTTTAGAGGCAAATGTATAGCCTTCAATTCATATATTTGAAAACAATGGCTGGAGGAAAGCCCCCCTAGAAGGAGCCTTCCCGGTGAATGTCACGAAAGGCATGGAGAGGCTTGGTTGGTTGGCCTGGTTTCCTCTCCTCGCCCAGTGACTTGGCTTAGGCCTCACCTCCCGAAGAGTCTTCCCTGATATGTACCCATTGCAGTCTAGGTTGGGTGCCTTGCTTTCCGGCTCCTGGTGTTTGCCCCTTTGTTTTGCTTTATTGGTCCTGAATCATAATTTCACTGGCTGCTTTCTCTTTTCCCCACTTGAATTTGAACTCTAGCCAGGGCACTGTTTTCTTCAGTTCTAGGTCCCTAGGACTTAGCACATAATAGATGCTTCATAAACAGTTATTGAGGAATCCATGACCAGATGGCTTCTAAGAATACTTTCAGCTTAGACATCCCTCTTTGAATGAGAGGAAGACCACAGTAATGACCCCAGGGGTGTCTGGGTCAGAGAGATGACCTAGGACTGGGGGTGTGATGCAGGCACATCTCCTCAGAAGGGGCACAGGTGTCCTCCTCCTGAATGGCCAAGCCCCACCCCGGGGCATCCTGGTCCTGGTTGATGGTGGACTTTGTCCTCTCCCTCCTGTACCAGGTGCACAGATGTGGCCTTCTACTCAGTTGAAGGTACACTTGCTGAGCTCCACTGGCCGCTGGCTGCAGGGGTGTGCCACATACCTCTCACAGAGTTCCTTGTCTTACCCATTACTGACGTCAGCATGTGACACGATATGAGGAGAGTCCCTGGGGAAGCACATTGTTGTTCTCTGAGTCACAGAAGCAATGATTTATTCTTTTAATAATACTTTTTAAAAAACTTGTTTTTTTTCTAATCACCAATGTAACACTGGCTTATTGTAACAAGAAATACAATACTGAAGTGTACAAAGTGTAACAGATTAGCACCCACCCCCCATTGTCAGCAGTTTAAGGTGTGTTCTTCTAGACTCTTCTCTGCTTTTATGGGTGTGTAGTATGTTTTTTGTAATGAGACCAGACTACAATGTGCCATTTTGCAACTTAAGCTTTTCACTTAATGGTGTGTCTTAGAGCTTTTTGGACCTAGCAGATTCTTTTTAACAGCTGTATCCTATTCTTTTAATGTTTATTTATTTATTTTTTATTTTTTTTTATTTTTTTTTTCAACGTTTTTTATTTATTTTTGGGACAGAGAGAGACAGAGCATGAACGGGGGAGGGGCAGAGAGAGAGGGAGACACAGAATCAGAAACAGGCTCCAGGCTCCGAGCCATCAGCCCAGAGCCCGACGCGGGGCTCGAACTCATGGACCGCGAGATCGTGACCTGGCTGAAGTCGGACGCTTAACCGACTGCGCCACCCAGGCGCCCCAGATGTTTATTTATTTTTGAGAGAGAGCAAGAGTGTAGGGGAGGGACAGAGAGAATCCTAAACAGGCTCCATACTGTCAGCCGTCAGCACAGGGCCCGACTCGGGGCTCGAACTCATGAACCGTGAGATCATGACGTGAGCAGAAATCAAGAGTTGGACGCTTAACCCATTGAGTGACCCAGGTGCCCCAGCTGCAATCCTATTGTATTCTGTTGCTTGACTGCACGAGGACGCATGTGATATTTTACTCTCAACCGGCAAGACTGCAGTAAACCTGACTGCACTCCTATTTCTCTCTGGTAGATTCCTTACAAGTGGGATGGCTGGGACAGAGGGCTTGCACTAATTGCCACATTTACCTCTGAAAAGGTTGCATCTGATTATGTACCAACCCCCCCCCCTTCCCTGCAATGTGTGAGAGTCACTGTCTCCCCACACTGTCATAACACTGGCTATGAGCAGTTGTTGCCATTTTTGCTAGTCTAGTGGGTAAGAAAATGCCATAGAGATGAATTCTAACTGAGGAGCTTGAGGGCAGTGCCAGAACGGAAATGTGGAGCATAACCACAGTTAATAAGACGGAAGGGATCCTTCATGAAATACAAACTTGAAAAGCTGGAGGAGACAGCATGGGCTGAGACATAATGGCTTGTTAAAGAATAGGGAATAATAATACTGTGCAGCTGAGGTGGGGGGTGCAAGGTGGGGTGTGGTGGGATATTCAGCTGCGCATGGAGGCCAGAGCCCAGCCCTGGGAGGCCCCGAGTGCCAGTCCAGCAGTTGGGGCTTTTTGCTGAAAGGTGTCTGAAGTTTTTAAGGAGGGTATCTTTTTTTTTTTTTAAGGTTTATTTTTGAGAGACAGAGCATGAGCAGGGGAGGGGCAGAGAGAAAGGGAGACACAGAATGCGAAGCAGGCTCCAGGCTCTGAGCTGTCAGCACAAAGCCCAAAGCAGGGCTTGAACCCACGAGCCATGAGATCATGACCTGAGCCGAAGTTGGACGCCCAACCGACTGAGCCACCCAGATGCCCCTTAAGCAGAGTATCTTGATGGTGCCCAGGATCTGATTTCTAGAGATGACTGAGTGATGACATGGATGGGCTAATGGCACTAAAAGAAGATTCTTAAGACCTAGAGCTTCCAAGAGGAGGGGGCATGTCATACCACACAGGCCACAGGGGAAGCACCAGGTTTGGTCAGGATGCTGAAGACCTCTGGGGAAAGCATGGCTCAGGGCCTGTATCGTGTTTCCCACAGGGAAAGAAAGCAAGGCAGGGGCAACTCCTTAGGACTGAGAGTTGGAAAAACGTCAGCAGGATCTGGGCTATAGGGTGGTCTCTAGTTGTGTGCTATCTGGCCCTGGGTTATTTAAGGCAGAGGAATATTGGCATGGTGAGAGTTAGATAAAGGAGGTGTTGGGGGTATGAACTCAGGGCTGGTTGGTTTGTATATGGAAGGTCTGCACACAGAGGAGTCATTTACTATCTTAGGGATCAGCTGGCCTGATTTCTAAGGGAGGGGTAGTTTTCTTCCTGGCCAGCTAGGCCTCCCAAGATGTCAAAGCGTCATAAAATATAAAAAAGAAAAAGACACGACTAATGCACAAGGGAGTGTTGTGCTTAGAGATGCTGAGTGCAGAGTGGAGTGTGTGAGGGAAACCATCCGTGCCCTCCATCCCCCCACAGAAAGCCAACAAAGGACAGAGCCGGGCCATCGAGCGCCTGAAAAAGAAGATGTTTGAGAACGAGTTCTTGCTGCTGCTCAACTCCCCCACGATCCCATTTCGGATCCACAATCGGAATGGAAAGGTCAGGGAGGGGTGGGGATGGGACAGAAGCAACCCCCTTCCTTGGTCCAGGGCTGCCATTCTCTAGGGCTCCTGTCCATGACCTGTGGTGGGAGTCAGGCACTTAGGCGGGATTCCCAAGGAAGGTGCAACAACTCCCAGCTGGTATGGAGCCAGTGCCCCCTGCTGGCCATCACTGGCACTGCCACTCCTGTCACTGGGCTTCCAGGAAAGGAGACTCTCCTCCCAGCTGCCACCTTCTCCAAACCTAGGGGTGCCTGGGTAAGAAGGAGCCAGGAATGTGCTTGGCCACATGGTCACCCCATTGACTTCTCGTCTCCTCTCTTCAGAGCTACCTGTTTCTACTGTCCTCGGACTATGAGAGGTCAGAGTGGAGAGAAGCAATTCAGAAGCTACAGAAGAAGGGTAAAGTCCCGCCCCACTCTACACTGCTCTGATGGTATCCATGGCAACAGTGGCCTTTTGCATTTCCATGCACTTTCATGTCCAGGGTTTCCTCCTTGGCCCTCACAGTCACTCTGCAAGGTGCCAGGGCAGGTGGCACTTAATTGATGCTACTGACCACTTGAGGCCCAAAGGACTTAAGTGATTTATTTAAAGCACACAGTGAATTAGCAACAGGACTGGACTCGGGGCCCAGGCTTGTCTATCTCTCTTTCTCTTGCTCTCGCTATCTCATACACACATTCTCGAGCTTTTTCAGTTAGACTCTCTCATCCCTACCTGCTGGCAGCACCTATGACTGCTCCCATGTGAGTGTCTGCAAGTCTTTCCCTCCCTTCCAATGACCCACTCTGCCCCTAGAGCTAAGCTTTTTTCCTTCAGTAGCCCCTAGAGAAGAGCAGCAGGTCCTGGTGGATCTGTGACGACATTTTCCTCTTGGCTCCTCCTACAGATCTCCAGGCCTTTGTCCTGAGCTCAGTGGAGCTCCAGGTGCTCACGGGATCCTGTTTCAAACTTAGGACTGTACACAACATTCCTGTCACCAGCAATAAAGACGGTAAGATCTGGAACCCAAGGTTCCTGCCTTATCAGCAGGTCCTAGCCCCCGGGGCATTGCTGGAAACTTCCGTAAGGACCTAGCCAGACACGTGGCTGTAACGACTCAGTTGCCAGGTACACAGAGAGCTTGAATAGGGGTTGTTCTCTACTGAGTTCCCAGATGGTCTCAATTCATCACTGGCCCCCTCTGGCTTGAGAGAAGGATCTGGCACCATCATATACTGGAATCATGTTGTTAATATGTTCATGAGGTAGTCAGAAAATGGAAGCAAAAGACTGAAGCATGACATGTGATGGCAGTGGAGGGGGAAAGCGTAGATGGATTAGTGTATGAGAAATAATGTCAGAAGCTTCCAGGGACCAGATCTCGGAAGGCCTTGAATGCCAAGCAAAGACGTTTGTTCAAGCCGTGGAGCCTGCAGGAGGTTTTGCAGCAGGAGAGAGCTGTGATCCGGGCTGGCCCAGAATGGGTGGTATCTGGTTGTTTGTGGGTGCTGGGAGGGGGTGCACCTTGTGGAAGGGGTTTTGAAGGCAGACTGTCCTCCCCATATGGGGGTCATCTGCCTCCTGTCCCAAGAGGAAGCTGACTTATAGTGGTTAATTTTCACTTTGAAAGGCGACACTGCGGAGGACAGCCATGGGATAGGCAGGATTCAGAGCCGGAGGAAAAGTGCCCCTGGGGAATAGTATGAAATCCCTGGCCCAGTAGGGAAGATGTGGATTGGCCTTCCAGGCTCTGTAGAGGGAGAAGCGCTACCAGCTCACATTCCAGGAAGCTGTGGGCTCTGGAAACCTTCATCCAGCCACCAGGTGGTGCTGCAAGACCAAGGCTTCAACTGTCTCCCACCCTCTGTGCCTTCCTGCCAGCCTGGGGTGAGAAGGGGCTGAAGCAGGCCTCTCACCACCCCCTACCCTGCGGGCTTTCCTCTCTTACAGACGATGAGTCTCCAGGACTCTATGGCTTCCTCCATGTCATCGTCCACTCCGCCAAGGGGTTTAAGCAGTCAGCCAGTAAGTGCCCCTGAACCCCAGCCCTAGGGAGAGCAGAGAGCCATTGCTCATCCATTCATGAGAAGTCCCTGTGGACCCATTGCATGGGGCCTTCCGCTGCCCACTTACCCTGCTCTGGCCTGCCCCTCGCTGGAGGCCTGCCAGCTGCCTTGACATGTGGGTGGGTGGCCATTCATTCCCCTGACGGTCAGGAACCAGCTCCTCTTGGCTGCCCTGTGTCTCCAAGATCTGCTCTTTCTTAAGCTCTCCCCAGCCCCTAGGTGCCTGAAATCCTGGGCTCTAACCCCATCTCTGCCAGTTATAAGCTATGTGACCTTGGGCAAGTCTTTTAACCTCTCAGAGCCCCAACTTCTTTCTCCATAAAAGGCAAACATCCTCATTAATACTGACCTAAGAGCAGGCTTAAATATGACAGTGCATGCACTGGCACACCCATCCCTTTTCTGCCTTCTTTATCACCATCTACTAAATCTGTGCAGATCTTAGTGTTTGACAAAATACAATTACACTTTTTTATCTAACTTTTCCCCGTAGGAATTTGTGAGCCAGTTAGACACCTGATTGTTTCTCCCCATTTGCCAGATGAGAAAACTGAGTCACAGAGAGATTAAAGGGACTTAACATCACAGAGGGTCAGAACCCCAAGGCTCCTGACTCCTCTCCTCTTCACCCACCCCTTCCCGCCCCCCCCCCCTTCTCTTTCTCTGTGGCAGTGGGGAGGTGTGTCCTGTGCCTCTCTCCCTGTGGCACATCACACAGAAAATGTGGCGTTGGCTCACAGCCAGCCATTTGATAAACATTTACTGTGAAGTTCATGGGGTAGCTTACTACCGTGCCTGGGCACCTTGCTAGATGCTGGAGAAAACTCCAATGTGGCCAGGGTGTGGACATGCCTTGGCATGTTCAGAGTCCTTTCAAGTGGATTTTCTGCTGTGATCCTCGACGTCCCTCGGAGGTCACTGATATCATTCCCATTTAGCAACACGCCTATTTTTTGCTTTAGAGAAGGGTTTTTCTCAGTATGGCCAGGACCACGTCACTTATCACTCAAGCTGTGCTTGTACACATGGCAGCTTCCTGGACCCTCCCCAGACACACAGACTCCCCAGGGTTCTGGGGAGGGTCCGGGAAGCTGCCCGGGAATATTCCCAGTGAGTAAGCTCCTTAGGACTGTTACATACACCTGAGTCTATGACCCACACTGCCCAGGTGCCTCACCCTGTCTCTCTGCTCCCTGTTTGCTAGCGTGGGCCCCCGGGAGCCAGCTTATTGGGGGAGAGTGGCCCGCTCTCCAAGGGCAGATAGATGTTCTGCCTCCCAAACTGGGTCAGGGCGGTTAGACACGAGGTGAGCTGCTACAAAACCTTTCCGGATCTCCAGATTGTCCCCACCTCCTCCCTCTACCGGCCTCCTGAGCCACTCACGTGTTCACTCTAAGTCCACAGGGTTAGGCCCCATGAATCTTCAACCATGGCTCTTTGTCCTAATAAGTTCATTACATCTGCCCTATCAGGCCTGGGATGTAGACACCATCGTGATTCCTGCTTTAATCCGTGCCCACATTCCAGTGTGCTCTGATACCCAGCTATATCTGGTCTGCATCACACCCGGCCAGAGACAACTCGGGGGCAGCCCCATCCTCTCTCCTTTCTGAGGAAAGCCCTTTAACGGGGGCCTGGAGGGGCATGTATGTCCCCCCTCTGACCTCTGCCCCTTGATTCACAAGTCAGAGGATTGGCTCTAATACCCCCAAAGCACCTCCAAAGCACCATTTACCCTGGGAAACAACCTTGACAGGTCCCGTGGAGGGGGAGGGGTGCCAGGGTCTGAGCCCCAGAGGGAGTCTGTGGATTTGCAGAGTGCCTGGGGTGGCTACCCAGTGTTGTGGCCGCATCAGCTGGATCTCGGAGTGGAGGGGAGAAGATTTTCAGCCTTAATGGCCACAGTTCAAGGTGGAAACACTAAGGAAAACTCCCCTTCCTCCCACCCCAGCCCTCCACCACTTTGTCACCTGAAGCACTTGGGGTGGTGGTAAGAGCTTCATTCATTCATTCATCCCGCAAATACTCACAGTGTGCCTACTCTGTGCAGGCCCTGTCCTTGGTGCCGAGGGTACACTGGTGGCTAGGAGGACCAGGCTTCTGCCTGTGTGGTGTCGATGTAGTGAGGGGAGACAGACGGGCAGAAAGATAACTTGAGTTAAAGTCGAGTGCTATGAAGAAAACAAACCGAGCTTTTGGAAGGCGAGGGGGCGTTTTGGGTTTGTCACAGCGAGTGGGGGTTGCTCCAGATTTACAGCGCCCAGGGGCCAAATGCCCTCCAGAGCCTCCCACCTCCAATGCCAGATGCCCTGTTGACGAACGTGGGATCAGCGGGGAGGGGGAAGGGAGAGGGGAGCTTCTTCAGTTTGCGTGGTCAGTGAAGACCTCGGCCATGGGTTTCGTGGGGACGAGGCAGCCAAGCCAGGATCAGGGATGAAGGACTGCAAGTGCAAGGGCCCTCAGGTGAGAGCAGCTGGGCCCGTTGGAGGGAGGAGGCCAGTGTAGCTGGAGGGTGGTGAATGAGGCGGGAGGGGCAGAGCCAGCTAAGAAGAGGGCAGAGAAGTGGAAAGGGGAACACTGAGGGCTGCCCTGCAGGAACGCTGGGAGGGACAGAGGCATTTATCCCCCTTTCCCTCCCGAGGTCTTGAGTCTCAGACCTCACTTTGATGTGTCTCTGCCTGTCCCCACTGCAGACCTGTACTGCACCCTGGAGGTGGATTCCTTTGGCTATTTTGTCAGCAAAGCCAAAACCAGGGTGTTCCGGGACACGACAGAGCCCAAATGGGATGAGGTGAGTGGAGGGGGCTGGTGTCCCCACAGGGACCCCTGAGCTTATCACCAGCTGTGCCCACCCCACTCCCCGTGCTCACTTCCTGTTGGCTGGGGGTGGCCGAGCCTGTTGGTTTGGCGAATTCTCTCTCTCCAAACCCTCTGCTCTCCACTCCCTGCTCATTTGGTGTCTGATACCGTGTTTACGTCTAGACATGGGGTTTTCAGCTCAGGCCCAAATTCCACCTCATCAGTGAATTTGGAGGCCTCTGGAGCTCCAGAAAGAGAGGAAGTTCCTCCATGCCTTGCAATGTGCTCCTCATGGGCCCCCCTCACCCCTTTCTCACCTTGCAAGTTTGGGGCCCCCACCTGCCAGGAACCTTTGTGTCTCAGCTTTGGAAGTTCAGGATCGTGGTACCATCTTTCCCCAGGAGTTTGAGATTGAGCTGGAGGGCTCCCAGTCCCTGAGGATCCTGTGCTACGAAAAGTGCTATGACAAGACCAAGGTCAACAAGGACAACAATGAGATCGTGGACAAGATCATGGGCAAAGGACAGATCCAGGTGAGGGTCCGGGCGCGGCCAGGGCACCGAGGCAGGGCTCTGGAAACTGCCAAGAGGCAGTGCCACTGGGAAGGAGTCCTTCCTACCTGCCCTCTTGGCTAAGGTGCTTGGCCCTTTGTGACTTGGGTCTAAAGCTGGTTTGGGAAAAGTTCCCCAAGGTGGTTGTTCTCCCCTGCTGGAGATGGCTCCAGAAGCCCACGTGTGCCTGCTTCCTCGGGCTTCACGGCTGGCTCAGGCACATCACACACACTCCTGCATGGTGGGCTGGAGAGATGACTCCTACCTTGGTTGTCACATCTCCACTCTGATCTGCTGGTGGCTTTTCCCAGGAACATTGTGCTGAGAAGGATTCTGAGGCTATATTGCATCCATGAATGCTGTGTTTGATTAGCAATGTCTGGCATAGGAGGAGTGAGACCCTGAGCATTTGCCACTAAGCTGGAAGGGCTTAGGACCCAGCTGGCTTGCTGGGGGCTGGTCTCTGACTTGTTGCTAGGGCTGCTGGGCCTTACTCATGCCAGGAGTTCATTGGCTTCGGGTAGGTTCTGTGGGTATTGGTAGAGCCAGGTCCTGAGTCAGGGTAAGAGTATATGTGCCTCAGCTGTGTTTCTTGAAAGCCTTGTTTATTTGCAGCCTGTGTCTCTGGAACATTCTGCCAGTTTTGAAGATGGCTGCTATTCATTCACCTATTAAGAGGATGCAGGTTTGGAGGGATGACATTTCAGCATGGAGCCATCCAGACTCCATCTGGCACCTTCTGTTTAGGACACAAGTGGCCTTGTTGGGGGTGGATTCTGTGACCACGAAATCAAGGGAAGCAGTAACTAGCACTGGGACAGAGCCCTTGGGCTTAGGTGCTCTGAGCTTAATTGCCCCAGGTGTGATGGGGGAGGGGGTGCTGAATGATGCTTTTTCAAAGGAAGTGTTTGCTCTCTGCTGCCCTGTTGAGGCTGCAGAGATTGGTATCTGGCTTTGGCTGGGTAAAGTTCTTGGCGGTAGTGCCCTTTGGGGACCCATATGGGCCTCTTCCTTCTCCTACCTATTGCACCTCAGTGTTAGAACAGGGGAATGGCATTATTCGGTGGGGGCCCGGCCATCCGCCTCCTGTCGCCCGTGTTCCTGTGCGTGTCCATTCCTGATGCTGTGGGACCTGCTCTTCAGCACTGTCACCAGGGAAACCGGGCTGCCAGGCAACCACAAGCCAGTCCTTCATTAATTTAGATGAGAGAGAGGGCTGTAAATTCAGAACCCACTTCCTGCAGGCATAAGGGGTGGGGGCCCCGTCTCCATATCCCTGGGCTGGCCGGAGGGACAGGCGGGGAAGGGGTTTGGGGCTGGCCCGCTCAGCCCCAGGAGATACCCAGCCAAGAAAGTGACTGCTACGCTTCCTGGGCCATTGGTGGCTGTGGCATGGGAGAGTTAGAAAGGGTATCCAGGGCAGCCCCCTCAAGTGAGCATTGTGGGTCCTGACCCCCCCTCCCCAGAATCCAGATTCCAGGGCCCCATGGCACTGTCCCCACCTGGACTTCCAGCTCCATTGCTTCCCTCCTCCTCCTCGTTTCTGTCAGCCTCACAAGCCCCAGGGGAAACACACCATAAATCATTACGTCTTGGAGACAGGAGCAGATGGAGGCTTTGGGGGAAGGGGAGGAAGCCAGGTTATGTTTGGCAGAGAAGAAAGCACAGTCTGGTAAGGAAAATGTTTCTGTGTTTAAGCTTCGAGGAATGTTAAATGCCTGGGAGTTGATATTAAAAGAAATACAAACCTTCCTGCTGCCAGCTGACCTGGGCCTATGCGCGGCCAGCTGAGAGCCAGCATTCTCTGGAGGACTTCGGAGTCTCCCAGCCCTCTCCTCCCCAGGGCGCAGCCCTTGGCCCTCAGCTATGGAGCTGCCTTGCCCTCCTGCCTGTGGGTCAGGGAGGGGTGGGGGTGTCCTGCCCAGTGTGCGCCATGCCTCATAAAGCCTGCTCCCCCGTGATGCCCCACGGAGCCCCTGTGGATCACCAGGCTGGGTGGAAAGCCTGCGCTGAGCCAGTCCCATGTGGCCAGGCCCCGCGGAGCCACAGAACAGCCTGTTCCCACATCTTGCTCCCACCTCCCTTTATGCCACGTGTCCAAGGAAAGGAATTGGCACCAGCCTCTGGCACATGGCTCTGCTCCCCTTTGGCGGGCACTGAGGAAGGAGCTAAAGGTGGCCTTGCCATAGGGGCCATCTTTGGTAATGTTCGGGTGACCTGAAGGAGAGGCAGGGGAAAGAAGGCCCATGCCTGTCTGCCACCTTCTTTCTAAGCCCCTTCCTACTCAGCCCATCCAAAGAACAGCGAGGGATTCCGTTTCCTGAGCTCCAGGTGTTTGCTCAGAAACGAGTCTCTCTCTGAGTTTGCCTGCTGTGGCAGTGGGGGCAGGGAATCTGGAGCAGCAGGCTGGGGGTGCGGGACAGCATTTAGTGGCAGACAAATGGCAGCACTGATCAGCAACACCTGTGTCCAGCCCTTGGGCTCTTGGAGGCACATTCCCAAACATGATCTCCTCTGATCCTCGCAACAGCTCTGCGAGGAAAATGACAATTATATCCTCCCCGTGAGGACACTGAGGCCCGTCGCCTCTGCTGACCGTGTGCAGGGCAACCATGCCCTCTCTGTGCTGTGTCCTTATCCCCCAGGCCTCCATCAAGGAATCTCCCAGGCTGGGTACAGGGCACTGGCATGGCTAGTGGCCCAGAGAAGGAGCCAGGGTGATATTCTGCCCCAGCACCCCACTTTATGGTATAAAGTGAGCCTAGTCCTTCTTTAGTCTGGAGTCCTTTTACATTGGCAGGGGATGCTTACCGCCTGGTGCACCTGGCAAGAAGCAGAATGAGCATGCCTGCAGAGAAAAGAGCCAGGGGTGGGGGACTTACCATCTATCTGCAGTGTACCCACCATGGGCTGGCTGCTCCAAGATCCATAGGGGCCTGGCCTCAAGATCGGAGAGCCAAGCCACAAGAGAGCACAACAAGATGCCAGTAATGATGGTGATAGCACCCCAGAGCTAGCACCCAGCACTTGCAGCTGTTTTCTCAGGGGTCTTCACGTACCCTGTGGGAGAGGAAAGCGATCGCAGTTGGAAAGATGAGAAGACTGAGGCACCAAAGGGGTAGGTGACCTGTCCAACGCCAGGCTGCCCTTGGGGAGGGAGACAGGACCAGAACCAGAACTGGAGGCAGGCTGGAGCCCTGTCCTCTGCAGACGTTCTCCTGCCTGCCGCTGTTCCCTGTGGAATAAGATGGAAAAGCGTGCAGCAGGAATTCAAAGAAGGAAAGACCACCGTGGGCCGGAATCGGGGAGGCTCCCAGGAGGAGGTGGAGTGAGGGGGATTTGAGACCCCTGGATTTTTTAAAATTCCAAATGCAGTGTTTATATTAGAAGGAAAATTGCAGTAATAGTAAAGGGACTTGAAACAGAATCACGAGCCGTCCCTCCTCCCACTCCTCTGAAACAGCCATTCGACTTTGTGCCTTTTCCCTTCCGCAGGCATAGAAATTTTTATATAGCTTTAATCACAGTGTGTATTTTGTATTTTTTCTATTTTCATGTAATATCATTACCTCCCTTTTTTCTGGGGCTGTATGTAGTCTTTATAATTACCTTTTTTATTACATTACCCAGAGTAGATCTTATACTTCATAAAAATCATTTTACATAATGGCCAGCACATGAATTGCCATTTTAAGGTTCTGTGTTATTCTAGCAAGGTGGGCAGGCTCTGGATCAGCAGAAAGGAGCGGGTGGGCATTCCGGGGGAAAGGGCCTTTGTGGCCATGCTGGGAGGCAGGGATGTGCAGGGAGTGTCCCAGGAAATTAAAGAACCTGCCTGCCCCGAGCAGGAGGGATTGTGAGTAACACAAGTCAGAGGGAGATTGAAGGAATGAATGAAAGAAGAGATCAGAAGGGTTTTAGGCCAGAGGACTCGTAGGGGGCATTTAATCCAATCCTGTTTTGGGCCGAGAAGGAAACTGAGACCAGAAAGGGTGAGTGACAGAGCCACAGTGGTTGAGCAGGGGCTCCAAATTCAGGGACCCAGTCCGTTGGTCATGCTTGGTCAGCTGCTGGGCAAATGACTGAAAGAAAATGCTCTTAGATGGGGCGGGTGTCAGTCTGTGACCCTCAGGGATCTGCCCTTTGTCACTACAAATTTCCTGGAGCCTCCCCCACCCCCAGCTTAGTGCATTTCTCCTCTTCCACGGTCAGGAGCCCTCCCTTTGTTCCCCAGACCCAAGAGGCCAGTATGTCCAGATTCTCTGTCCAGGCCACCCCCACTGCCTGCCTCCTCCTTGCGGACCCACCCCCGCCTGACCGAGGAACCTCTCAGCCAGGAGGCCCCCCTTTGTCTGCCTTGGCTCCCTGGCCCCAGGGGACTCCCATATGTTTATCTCAGTCTATTTCCAACTATGCTACTCCAGGCTCCAGATGTGCTGTCCCCAACTGGGACCTACCCACTGGCTGATTAGCATATTCCCAGGGCCCAGCCCTTGTTGACTGGCATGGCCTGAGGGGAGAGCTGTCCCTGAGGACCCCATAGCTCGGTTCCTGCCACTGACTCCAGACTAAAGAGGAGTCTGAGACCTAGAAGCTACCTAAGCCAGAGGAGCCCCTCCATGCCCCTGCTCCACCCCCATTCCTCAGCTCAGCCAGATGTGGCGTGGCGACAGCCCCCACCCTTGGCTCTGCCCCCCCCCCACACACACACCCCAGGGTAGGAGGTGGCTTCACCTGGGAGTACTGAAGACCCTGGGGTGGGAAGGGGCAAGGTCCCAGGCCAGGAAGGAGGCTCCAGCTATCCTGGTGCCCTTCACCCCCAGTTGCAAAGTTCAGGCCTGATAGGATGCCTTGCCTCTGTCCTCTTCCCTTCCAAAGTGCAGAGCCCATGTCAGAAGGGGAAAGGGGATAGTTTCTATAACATTCTTGACCTGGCCTCTTGGAAGCTTGTGAGGGTTCAGAGCTATTATAAATGACACTCAGGAGGAGGTCACGAAGGCCAGTCTCCTGCCTTCAGTACTAGGACACAAAGCCCTGATGGGCACATCTGACAATATCTAGACCCTCTTTTTTGTTCAACTGTGGTAAAATATACATACCATAAAATTTATCATTTTAATAATTTTTAGTGTCACCCGGAGGCATTAGATACATTCACATTGTTGCGCAACCATCGCCACCAGCCATCTCCAGAACTTTTTTTTTTTTTCCAGAACTTTCTCATCATCCCAACTTACCATACCCATTAAACAGTAACTTTCCAGGGGATGCCCGGCTGGCTCAGTTGGTAGAGCATGCAACTCTTGATTTTGGGGTCATGAGTTCAAACTCCATGTTGAGCATGGAACTTACTTTAAAAAACAAAACAAAACAAAACAAAAAAGGTAACCCCTCTGGCAACCACCACATTCTACTTTTTTTATCTGTGATTTTGACCATTCCAGGGACCTCATGGAAGTGGAATCATAATGTCTTTGAGGTTTATCCATGCGGTAGCATGTGCCAGAGTTTCCTTCTTAAACTAACTTTTTTAATGTTCATTCATTTTTGAGAGAGAGAGAGCATGAGCGGGGAGGGACAGAGAGCGAGGGAGACACAGAATCCGAAGCAGTCTCCAGGCTCTGAGCTGTCAGCACAGAGCCCGATGCGGGCGGCTCTGAGCCACCCAGGGGCCCGCAGAATTTCCTTTTCTTTTTTCTTTTTAAAGTTTATTTATTTTGAGAGAAAGAGAGAGAGAAAGCACAGGTCAGAGAAGGACAGAGACAGAGGGAATCCCAAGCAGGGTCTACACTGTCACTGCAGAGCCCGACATGGGGCTCGAACCCACAAACCAAAGTTGGACACTTGAGCCAAAGTTGGACACTTGACTGACTGAATCACCTGGGTACCCCTCCCAGAATGGCCTTCTTTAATGCTGAATAACATTGAATGCATAGACCACAATTTGTTTATCCACTCATCCACCAGTGGACATTTTGGTTATTTTTGACTTTCTTCCTTTTTTTTTTTTTTTAATTTAAAAAAATTTTTATTTTAAGTAGGTTCCACACCCAATGTAAGGCTTGAATTCACGACCCTCAGATCAGGAGTGGCATGCTCTACCGACTGAGCCAACCAGGCGCCCCTAGACTTTCTTCCTTTTAAGTGAGAAAAAGAGCCTCGTCTTTGAGGATGGAGATTTCATAGCCTCCTCCTCTCCAGACCCAAGATTCCCCACCCCCAGCCAACTGCTCATTGGTCTCCAGCTATTACCAGAAAGCAGGGCCCCACAAGTGGAGGACCAACTGGTCACTATTAGCCTTTTCTGGTTAAAACAGTTGCCTCTTGGCTTTCTTTCCCCCAATTTAGGCATCCCTGTCTCCTTGACCCTTATTTCCTCGGATCTCCTCTGCCCTTCCCTAGGTCATGGTTTATATGTACTGAGTGTGGAGGGAGTGACCCTGACGCTGAGGGTCAGAAGACTGCTATCTGGGGGCTGCAGTTTCTTCATCTGTTAAATGGGGATAACTGTTCCCACTCCGCCTTCATCACCAGCTTGTTGTAAGGCTCAGAGGAGCCTCCCTGAAAGAGCCATGCTTTCACTAGCTTCTTCATGCCTTTCTGCATACTGAGCACCCTCTAATTGTCAGGCACTGAGCTGTGGATACGAAGAGTGAACAGGACCTCAGCATGTAGTAAAGAAAAGAGGAGAATTTTGATATGTCAGTGTCGTTGGGCCTTTGAGGCCCAACAGATCTGGGGTTCAGAGTTCAGCTTTCTTCTTTCATTAGTTGGGAGAACAGAGTAAGTTAACTTTATTTTCTGTTTTCTCATCCGTAAAATGGGTCCTAATGAGAATTGAATGTGGAAGTCCATGAAGCCCTTGGCACAGGGCTGGCACAGAGTCCGTGCTCATCTAATAATGACAGCCCTTTGCCCAAACTGGCAGGTCCAGATACACTGTCCTCCACCTTCCTACAGGGACTCCAGGTATAGCTCGTCAAGCAGCACCCCCTCCCAAAGGCTGTCACCTGCAAGTGGCCCCCTCTGTATAGACCTTAGGTTGGCTGAGGCCATATCTATTTTGTTATGCTGATGAAGGTCAGACCCGGCTTTGATGAACTGACCTCAGAGTAGGCTGGAGGTCAAGGTTAGGCCCCCTACCACCCGGCAGCCAAGATTTCCCTGCCTGGACCCTGGACTGAGCAGCTCTGGGCTCTTCCCTTGGTGCAGCTCTCAGCTTGGCATGGTGCGGTCAGGCCTAGAGCACAAAGTGAGTGAGGAGCCGGGAACAAGGGGCCATTGTTGGCCCAGAGTTGTTTCTGGTTTCAATTACTCTGCAGAGCATGAGGAAATTCAGAGTAAGCGTGGGTCAGGAGCCTGCTAGGGCAGGAGTCAAGGGCTCTCCCCCACCCCACATCCCTGTCTTTGGCCCTTGAGGGGTCTGTTGTCCCTGTTTGACTGCTGGAGGGCCAGGCATGTCAGTTTTATTGCTCTGGGAGCCTGGGCTCTGGGGCAGAGGCCTGGTTGACCCAGACATTTTTAGCTCTTGCCCACTCTGGTTCTTCATGGCTGGTGCCAGGAGGTGCCAGGGTCCCTCCCTGGGTGGGATCACAGAGGGACATTCATGTGGGTCCTTGACACCTTCTCCCAATCGTCTTTCGGGCTGTGCTGACCACTACTGGGCCCCTGGATCCTGGGAATGGCCTGGTTTTACCTAAGGGTGTGGGGGCAGCTATGAGAAAGCCTTGGGGCTGGCTTTTCCCTTTCATTCCACCACCCCAGCCCTCAACCCCTGGCCTGGCATCCACAATGCTAGGCAGTTCCCTCCCCTGGGACGCTGCAGTGGCCATGCTGGGAATGGTGTTTCGGCCTTTCCCCCCAGAAGGTGGAGTCCTCCCCTGTACCCAGCCTCAGTCCTGATGTGCACAAGCAGGGGAAGCGTCTGCCTCTAGAGTTTGCGTTTCGTATCCCTGCTGCCTGCTGTTCTCAGAGCTGGCCCACGCAGGGCTCTTCTCTTTGCTGCTGCCACCACCACCAGGCCAGCCCAGAGGCACATGGGGACAGGGGAGGTTTGGTGCCAGCACTGTTCCTCTCCCTGCTTCAGACACTGCCTCCTCCCAGAGGTCTTGGGACTGGAGCCATTGTCCTGCCCCACCCCATCCCCTGCCCGTCTCAGAGCTGTTCATTCCCACCTGCTGTCACTTCTCAAGACTGGTCCAGATGCCTCAGTTACACTTGGAGAGCAGGCAGCAGGATGGGGGAAATCCAGGGGCGGGATACCTTGGGAGGGCCAGTGCCCCGCTACCCAGAGACTTCCCCACACTTCTCCAACCTCTCTCGTTCCACCCCTGCTCAGCCGCCTCCGCCTCCCAGGTGTTCCTGATGTGGGGAGGCGGACTCTGCCCCAGTGGATTCTGGAGATGGGAAGCATTCAATAGGAAACAGCTGGAGGCTGGAATCTCCCTCTTGCCCTCCTGCCCCTCTTGGGAATGCCACCTTGAGGGCAGGCCTGGTGCCCACTCCCTAGGCCCACCTCTCGGGTGGGTGGCAAGCAGAGAAGCTAATTCAGAGAGGACCTTGGGAACTGACTCATTCAGGGCCTGAGAGTATCCAGCTTCTCAACAAACCACAAGAGGGGTGCTGTCTTCCCAGCTCTGGGGGCTCCCAGACTCAGGCGGAAGAGCTGGGTTTGATCCCAGCTCCACCACCTAATAGCAAGGTGGCCTCAGGTGACCTCTTGAGTGCTTCCTCTGGAACCCGTGTGAATATTAAATGAGATTACAGAGGTGACTGTACATTTCAGTAACCGCTGAGCTCCCTGCAGGCAGAGGCTGCAACTTTATCTTCCTAGAAATCAAAAAAACTGGTCTCTGGGTGGTCTTGCTTTTGATTTTTTTGAAAAGATCTCTGAGAAAAGGACTCAGTAGAGGAATTGCCAGGGACATCCCTGAGTGAGGGCTGAGGTGGATATGAATGCTCACATGGGGCACCTCACATGGGGTCTGCCAGCCTCCCTCACTGTGGGTGCTGCAGACCCAGCCGTGGCCCCTCACTGCAGCCCAGCCTTTGCCACGGCATTGAAGGGTGTGAGCAGTGGTGGCACTCCGCAAGGGTCTGACCCCCAGGCGCAGCCCACTTCCCGTGAGCTGGGACAGGAGAGGCTGGGCACAGCCTAGCCTGCTCATACCCTTAGAGGCAAGAGCTGGGCTGTACTGGCTTCAGGACCAAGGTGACCCAGAAAGCACCAGCCTGAATGACTCGGTGAGTGTTATCCATTTGGAAGGCCTCCGAAGGGAACCCACACCAGCAAAGCAGAGGCCCACAGCTTTCCCAAAGCAGAGAGAAAAGTAGAGATAAGACACGAGTTCAGAGCCGGGACTCTGACCCGGAAGTCTCCTTAAAAAGCCCCTCATCTCCCCAGCCTCCACATCTCCCCGCCCTGAGGGCAAGCAGGGGCCAATGGCTGTGGTTAAGAGAAACAGCAGTTCTCATGAGAACCATCCCCTGGAAGGAGGCTAAGGGGCTCCAGGTTCTGCCTACTGAGCTTAGGGGTTGCTGGGAGGGACCTGGAGCACCCCATCCATCCTGGGCTTTAGCCAGGGGCCTCTTCTTTCTTCTGTTTTTATCTGACTGGGGGGGCAGGGAGACTTTGGTATAAGATTTCATTTGGAAAGAAAAGCAGAGAGTGTCCTCTGCCAAAAAAAAAAAAAAAAAAAAAAAGAAATTCATTGATGACCATTTGTCTGGTCCAAGCCCCTGTTTTAACAGGTGTGGAAACTGAGCTCAGAGAGAGAAAGTGGCTCCTGAGTCTCCAGTGACCAGGCAGGACTCTTGCCCAGGTTCCCTGGCTCCTAGGAGCTTTCTTCTGTTCATTTGGAGCTGAGAGTTGAGTGGAAAAGAGTTGGTTAATCATAGAGCAGGAGAAAAAAAGGCATAGGGCCTCACTGGATCCTGACTTACTTTCAAACCTTCCTGTTTGAGGCTGTTGTGTCTTCAGCATGAGGCCTGGGGCGGCGGGGGGGGGGGGCCTGCCTCTCCCCCAACACTGTGCTGGGAGACCCTGGCCACATACCTCCTTCTGGTGAGAAGGAGCAGGCAAGAAGTCAAAGGGGTCTGGGTGCTGGTCTGGCCATGAGTTGTATGGGGAACAAATAGAAGGACACGGTAGGTGTGTTCTTCCCGCTCTGTCCCTGGGTGGGGTTTGTTTTAGATAAGCGAGATGTTCCCAAAGGCTCCAGTGGGTTTTCCAGCCATTTCCATGACCAAATATGCCATGAGAATCACTAGGGGTTGCCAGGGATGTGCCATTTGGTATAGTTCTATAGGATAAGTACAGAAGGAGGTGAGAACACACATTAAGGATGCAGGGATACAGAGCCAGGAATCTTAAGGGGAGTGTCCTCGTGCTTTCTCACAGCTGCTCTGGGATGTACCACCTGCCCCGCCAGTTTGCACACCCTGCACGAGGGGCCCGGTCTGTCTGGGCTCCGGCTGCTGGCCCTGCTGGTTCTCTCAGGCTGGACTCCTGTGCCTGTCTTTGGGCGGGGACTGCCGCGGGCTTCCTTTCTGCAGCCCTCCAGCTTCAGACTCCATCATGCTGTCCACCACCACCTTGCTCCCCAGCTCTGCTCCCCATCCTCAGTGCAATCCCAGGGATAGAGGATCAGGGTTCTAGTCTGGGCTGGGGGAGAAGAGGGAAGTCTTCTGCGGAAAAGGGGGTCACTCCAGAGAAGTGGCAGCAGCATCCCAAAGTCCTGAGAAAGAACCTTCTTCCTAGCATTCACAGGCTGGAGGATTTGCCTGGAAGCCGTCCCCACCCCCAGCTGTCACCAAGGCAGCACTGGTGGCAGTCCCTGCCTCTCCCGCCCACACATCTCAGGCTGCATCTATTCCCTGTTGACCTTTTTTTCTTCAGTGATGCCGCTACTGATCACTTTAACCCGATTTTGCCTCATGCAGGCTTGTGCTGGGTGCCTGGCCCCAACCGCCCCAGATATACACCCCTCCTTAGGTGGAACCCAGGGCCCTGCACCTCCCTAAGGGCGGCCCTTCTTGTTCCTTCTGCAGAGAGCCTGGAAGGGGGGGGGGGTGCAGAGAAGGGATGAGGGAAGACAGGACAGTCTACTAGGAATGTTTTTAATTCCAAAGACAGCGACATCTGTTCGTGTGGGCCTTCCCGCCCAGGCTCTGTTTATCCAGACAGGGGGCCCTTGCATGTCCTCAGCGGCGGGTTCTGCCAGGTGTGGCTGGACGGAAGGGATGGACAGAAGGGGGAAGGGGATGCAGTCCTTTCCTGGGTGATCAGGACAGCCTAAGCCTAGCCCATCCAGCAAAGATGAGGAAGGGTCTGTGGTGGGCTGGAGGGACTGGAATTCAGACGATCGCTTTTGAGGAAGTGACTGGGAACATTTGTCTTGCATAAACCCCCCTGCAGCCTGCTCCTAGACCATTGATTCCAGGAAGGAGTGAGTCAGGCTTAGGGAAGAGAAGGCAAATCTGTGCTGTCCCAGAGAGAGCCCCCAGCCCACGGGGAGGAAGGGAAAGATGAACATCTCAAGGGAAGAGCCTCCCAACTCGGCTACCCATCTGCTAAGGCGCTTATGTCGCCATGGAGACCAGTTGGCCAGCTTTCACCCAATCAGAGTTTGCTTTACCCAGACAAGTATTGAGCCTGGGGTTCCTATGACAGGCAAGCATAGGGCTTTGGGAACAGGATCTAGACTGCCTCCCTTCTCCCACACATCCAGTGGTGGGGGAGGCACACCTTGTCCCACAGGGTGCAGTTTGGGGGAGTAAACTGTACCCTGTGGCATATGACCCAGATAGAAGGAAGAGAACCTTAGAAAGCCAGCAAGGGGCCAGTTTTGAAGTTAACCAGCTGACGGTACCAAGCGTACCGACATGGTCAGAGATGTTAATGGCACCTTCCCAGCCAGTTACACAACCAGCGGTTGCACGTCAGCTGAAGGGTTGCAGAGGAAAGCCAAGCGGATGGCCTTTTTCCACAGCTCTCAAGGCTCATGCCAACCCCTCCTCCTCCAAGAAGCCTTCTGCGGTTCCTCTGACTAGAAATTTGCTCTCCTTTCCTTCAACTGTCATTGCACTTTATCTGTGCTCTTCTTAAGGCCTAAGACTGGGTTTCATGAGAGCTAAGGTGATGCTTTGGCCATCTGGGTATGGCAGGCACATGGTAGGCACACACTTGATATGTGTCAAGTGAGGGAGTGCTTTTCTGCTGCCTGTTAAAGGTATTTAAGCCCATGTCTTGCTCTTCTCTTGGGCTCTCAGCCTTGTCAAGCACAGACTTTCGATTCATGTCTGTGATGATTCCTCAGCCCCACACCCAGGGTCAAACACATAGCCAGGCCCTCAGTCAGCGCCTCTTGAATGAAATGAATGAGTTGGAGAAGTGAAGACTGCAGCAGTGAGCGATGCCTTCCTGGAGGAATGGGTTTTGTGACAGCCAGGGTGGGGAACCTGCCTGGCCCCTTGTGGGACTGGAGGAAGACTCTCTTCAGAGGGAGCATCTGGTGCCCTGGGAGAGGCAGATTAGGGATGGGTCAGGAAGGATAGGGGGCCTCAGGCCTCAGCTGGGCAGGGGACACAGATATGTCCCTGCCTCTGTGGGTCTCTTTCTCTCCCCCTCAGGGAGTACCGGGCAAGGTGTCATGGGCCGGCCGTGTTTAGCTGCTGCGACTTTGGGCAACTTTGGCTCAGATGTGAGGAGACTCCGTGCAGCCTTGGCAGCTTAGCCCTGTCTGCGCTGTGTAGAAGCAGGTGTGGAGTGTGGAGCCCTAGAACAGATGGAGCTGGCCCGGCCACCCTGCAGGGACACCCAGAGCCCAGCAGAGCTCCAGGACCCCACTTCTACCCGCCAGGCAGAGGGAGTGCAGAACCAGATCCTGCAATGCAGGATACGACAGTGGTGCTGTCCGCCGGGCCTGTTCTGGCTGGACCCAGCATGGCCTTGGGTAGGGTGCTCAACTTCCGGTCTCCTTCATTTCCTCAAATGGAAAATGGGGGTGCTGGTACTGACTTCGTAAGGTTGAGGAATCACGAAGTGAGTTAATCCATGTGGCTTAGCATGGTGCCCATCACACCGTAAACGCTCGGTAAAGGGTGGCTTTTATTATGACCAGGTCTTGGCTTTCTTTGCAGTGAATCCCTGCGTCGGGCTCCATGCTGAACATGGAGCCTGCTTGGGATTCTCTCTCTTTCTCTCCCCCTGCCCCTCCCCTGCTCATGCTTGCACGCACTCGCTCACTCTCTCTCTCTCTCTCTCTCTCTCAAATAAATAAATAAATAATAATTTTTTAAAAAGGAAAAAAAAGAACCAGCCACACTTCAGTGAGGCCCAGCGGTTGTGAGCACCAGAAGCTTTGAAAGAGACCTGTCACTCCCCAGCTACAGTTGTGTGACCTCAGGCAAGAATTTTCCCTCCCTGAGCCCCAGTCCTCAAAACTCAGAAAACGGAGACAGTAACACAGGCATCACAAAAGTTGTAAGGCCTAAATGCAGTTGGATATCTGAAAGCCCTTTGCATGAGACCTGGCTCGTGGTTGGCATCCTGAAAACGTTGGTTTCCTTCCTGCTGTGAGCCCAGCTTTGCATAATGTGATGTCTCTGGGTTTTGTGTACCCTAACCATCTGGGGGCCTTCCCCCCACCCCCCACCCCAACACCAGGCTCTAACTTGGTGATTCATTTCTCACTCTGGTTAGAATGTTTACCAACTTGAGGGTAAAGAACAAGTTCGTTCTCCTCTGTCTTCCGAGCCACCCAGCCCAGACAAAGTGGCTGATTGCCCTTTGCCAAAGTGGCTCTGCCCGCAGCAGCACAAAACTGTTTGGGGTTTTTCTGGTGAAGTGCATGCGGCCACTGTTAAAAGTGGCTGTGTGAGGGGCACCTCTTGCTGGGCATTTGTAACCAGTGTCATTCTTGGCTTTTGCTCATGTCCTTGGAGAATGGCCCATGGTGACCAGTTCCTTCCAGACCCCTAGAGCCCAGGAGGCTGCCCCACTGGAGAACTTCATTATTCTTTACATTCCGAAGAGGAGGTTTGTGAGTGCCAGTCCACACATGTCTGGTCCTGTCACCAAATTGGCATCCGGGGAGGTGCCTGGGGGCAGGAGTTGAGAGTAGGGGAAGCAGAACTCCAGGGCAGTGCAGGACCTTTGCCTGGGACAAGGGCAGTTGTCCATGGCCAGAACGCAGCTCCTGCCCCCTGCAGACCCCCCTCTGGCTTCCTCCCAAGCCCCCCTCACATCCCCCAGGCCCCCAGGGAGCAGCCTGGTGGTGAAGGGGTTAGCCGCGGATGGAGAGGGGAATGGACTGGATTGTGTTTAGCTGCTTGTCAAACTTTATTCAGTACTTGGGCTGAGGGTCGGTGAGCTGGAGCCCCAGGCTGCCAAGAGTTAAAACCCGGAGGTTGGGTTTTTTGGAGGGGCAGCCGCCAGCGCCTCCTTTGAGTCACTTCCTTCGGTGGGGGCGGGTCCCCGCGCGGTCTCGGGAGGTCCGTGGCGCACGCACTGGGGCGTCCCTGCGAGCCTGGCGCGGACCAGCAGGCGGAGAAGAGGGCCCGCCGCCACCGGTGCGCTCCTCTGGGAGGCAGTCTCCGGGGAGGGGAGGAGAAAGCGGAGCCGCACACCATGCGCTTCCCTGTCCGGCTGGAGTAACAGTCCAGGCCAGCCCGGGGGCTGAGCGCTCCGCACGCTCCCTCTATCTTCGCCGCTGCAGCTGAGCCCCGGCGGCCAGGCTGCCCGCGCCTCTGCCTCTCCCGTGTCCCCGGAGCTGGTACCGCAGGCCCGGTTGTAGTCCGGGCCGGGTCCTGCTGCCGCCGGCATGACCGACATTCTGCCTCAGCCCGACTGCAGCCTGAAGGCGGTCTGTGAGCCCCTGGAGCGCTGCTGCCTGGATCGGCTGGAGGAGCCAGGGAGCAAGCGGCCCCCCAACACGGGCGCCCGGCTCTGGGGCCGGGTGCGCAGCAAGCTGCTCCGCCAAAAGGTGCTAGGAGGGGGGGGAAGGGGGACCTGCGTGGGTGGGAGGGCCGGGGACTGCTGGGGCCGCTCTGTTCCCCCCCCCCCAACCCCCCTTGGAGATCCGCTACAGCTCCTGCCTGATTACCGAGTCCTAGGACAGAGGCTGGGGTAGGCATGTGGGTCTGTTGTAAGTGGCCTTAATTTGATGATTAATGCTGTTGCCACCCCCACCCCTGACCCTGGCTGTTTTCTTTGCATCTGTCCCTGTCTCAGGAAAAGGGGGGTTGTTGTCTCCTGTGGGAGAGGACAGCCTGGCTCCTTTCTGAGTCTATACAGGCAGGAATGTGAACGGTTAAGCAAGGGGCTCCTGGGTCTCAGTTCCCCCTACTCAGGGTGCCCACCCCCTGTGGGACCCCCTTCCGGAATCCCGTGGACATTGCTGAGGGGCACTGGCAGAAGCACTCAACACCACTGGCCATGTAAGACTTCTTTGTACGGGGCTGTGGGCATCATGCCCCACCAGGGAGGACGGGAGCACGGTGTGGAGGTGGTGGTGGTGCTGAGTCTGGGGGCTACAGCCTTCAGGGGCCTGCCTTGTCAGGGACCACCCAGATGACTGCTGGCCCAGTTCCAGCTGGGCATCAGGCAACCCAGTCAGCGTGCCAGGGGTTTCCTGACCCAGCAGGCAGCCTAGACCAAGCTGTGCCAGGGCGGACTGCCTGTCCTGCCTGTAGCCCCAGACCTTGGTGGGGATTAAAATCTGAGATAGAAGCCGACTGTCCTGCAGCTGGGCAGGCTGCCTAGGGGCTGGCTTTGGGCCCTGGCATCAGGCATCTGAGGAGGAACCAGACCCAGCACCTAGTACACAGTAAGCACTTGATAACTGTGCCCTGAATTCACTGCCTAAGCAAGATGTCACAGGGTGCCTGTCCTCGCTGGCAAGGGCCATGCCCATCCTTCAAGGGAGGCTGTGGCTGTGGCTGATGGAGATTTCCAAGCCATCCTGCAGCTTAGGGAGGAGGGGAAGGGAGACCCTCTGTGTAGGTCTTTACCTCCAGCCAGCACCTGCCAAGAGGAAGGGATCTTGGGCCTGTTGGCTCCTTGTCTAGTTTCACCCCTTGCCAGTGGGACATACTTGACCTCCCAGAGGTGACATCAGTCTTGGAAAGTGCTGGACAGGGCAGCAACTTGAGCTGTCCTGCGTTGGCCCCTGTGTCACCTTCAGCATCTCCAGGGACCAGGCTAGCAGAGCCCTGCTGGCCTCAGCTGCTCCCGTCGCCCCTCTGTGCTGAGGCAGCTCTCTGTGCCCGGCAGCCCGGAGCCGTCCCTTCCCTGCACCCCCCTCCCCGGCCCCTGCTGAGGCCAGCAGACACCAGCCCAAAGCTCATTGTCCATTCCCAAACCTCCAGGTTGGCAAGAAACTGCCCCAGCAGGTTCCTGGCCTGGTGCCAGCCAAACAGAGCCTTTCTGGTTTACCTGTCCCTTTGGGGAGGTGCCTGGCAGGTAGGAGGCAATTTTTCAACCCCTCAAATCCCAGACTTTCTGTTCTTTCGCCGTGCGTGTGTGACTGGCAAAATCAAGAATCCGCCTCAGGAATTCTTTAGGCAGCTTTGCCTCTGGGGGCCTTTTGTATCTCCACGTCTGGCGGTACCCTCTGGGCAAGGGTGGCAGGCCAGCCAGGTGCTGAGCAGCTGAGGCGATTGTTATCCGTGCGACCGCAGGGTGGCTCTGGCACTAGGGTACCCTGTGTGGCCAGGGATTTGGTCCTTTAGTTCCCGCTGTGTGACAAAGTATGTCAGTGTCACAGACACGAGGGTCTGCATGGCGGGACATTCATTCACCCTGCTGAGCCTGCCTAACTGTACCCAGGCTGGTGGGTGAACAGGCGGGCCTGGGGGGCCAGGCCCTCTGCCCACTCCCTTTCTTTCCCCAGCTGCATTAACCTATTTTTTGCAGGGCAGGCGGCTCACTGTCAGCCAGGGAGGGGACTAGGATCAGGCAGCAGCTTAGGTGGCATGGGAGAAGGGCGCCAGGTACCACCCAGCCTGGCAGGCGGGGTCGCCCATTAACTCCTCATCAACTTTGCCCTGAGGATTTGATGCTGTGGATGCCAAGACACCTGTGGCCCTCCTGCTCCCTTTTCACTAAAGATTTGTTAAAGGCTGGAGGGGGTGTATGTGACTTATCTGGGGACCCCTTGCTGGGGCTAAAGAATGTGTTCAGATGGGACAGTCCTAGTTAGTATTAACCTGTGGGGCCTCTGCAGCTGCTGGAAGGGGCTTCCCTCTGGGTCCCAGGGGGCTGTGTTTGGGGTTGTTCGTATCCCCAAGGGGAGTTCTGGGGCTGAAGCCTCATTCTGGCCTCTGACTTGGCAGTTGGCGTGTGGTGCAAAGCGTTTAGCAGAGGAGACACGTGGCATTTGGGTTTGCGGGCTCCGCCAGGGCTCTCGACACCGCTTCGCGTTTCTGCTTTCCTTTTCCTTTCCTTTTTAATTTCTTGTTTGTTTTTTAATTTTGCGCTTCAATCACACTACCAGAGATGAGGCTCAGCGCCTGCTCTTCCTCCCATCGCACCTGCTCCTGGAGCCCTGGTTTGTACTTTGCAGGGAGAGAGGCTGAAGGAGGAGGCCCATCCCCCACCCCCTGAAGTATCCAAAGGTTTTAATGGGGTCACTTGTGGGAGCCATAGAGAAGCTAGCAGGCCCCCCATGAGGCAGAGGCCAAGCCAGAAGCATTGGGCAAGGGGCGGGGTGGGGGGGTTGCCTGGAGGTGGGGACTGAGGCTGAACTGGCAGGGCCCAGAGGATGCCGGGGAGGGGGGGGTTGAGGACAGTTCTTGATGACTTTGGCTCTGCTTCAGGGGTTGCCACAGGGCGTTGGGAATTCCCTGCCTCAAAAGAACTTCTGCCAAGAAGCCAGAGGCCAGCAAGGTAAATGGAAGTGTTTCCTGCTGAACCCCAGAGTGTCTGTGATAGGATTTGCTTCCCTCTATTTCTGGGGAGGGTCAGAGGTGTTGCCTGAGGAAGGACAGGATGGGAGCCCCCTTTGGGTCACTTGTCTGGGGAACCTTAGGGCTCAGGTCCTTCTCTTTGCCATCTTGACTGTGACCACAGGACAGCTCCTAGCCCCTCCCAGAGTCTGTCATTGAACTTGACAGTTCTTCCTAACAGGTATCACCGGATACTCAAACCATGCGTATATCCCCGAGGCTCACACAGCCATCCCCTGGCTGTCCTAGGTGTGGAGGGTACAAGGGTGCTAGGCTATCAGATACAGGTACATCTTGGGCTCATTAACTGTATTTCATAATCTGGCTCTGGATGCCAAGAAAGATCTTGAAACCTTATGCAGTAGACATCTATCCTGCCCTGGCTGCCCACACACTGCCCTGCCCCTCGCCCCCTGCCCTGCCTCCTCTGCCATATCTGCTAGAGGGAAGGGACCCGTGTCTATGTCTTAATCATTCACGTGCCCACTTGCACCCCTATAGTGATCCCTCAGCTGTAGGAAAGGGACAATAGTGCCTCTCCCTCAGGCTGGAGACCCCTGTGGCCAGCCCATTTACCCCCTGGGCTTCTGTGAGAGCCAGGATTGTGATCAGGCTGGCTGGAGAGTTAGCAAGGGGGAATGGAGTAACATCCCCACATTCTCACAGCCATGAAGCTTCTTACAGCACTTGCTCACTGGGGCCATATGGGTGATCTCCTGACCTCCAGTGCCCCTACTTCTCCACTGAGCTGGCTCCCAAGAGGGCTATTTGATTCCACAGAGCAGGGGTCCTCAACTCTAAGAATCTGATGAAGGTTATGGAGCCCCCATCCAGACACAGAGCCACCCATATGCACAAATTGGATGCTGTTTTAGATACGGTTACAGATCCCAAGGTAGGAACCCCTACTCTAAGTGCACTTGGCAAGTGCTGTTTCTTTGCACCTGGGGTGGTTAGAAAGGGCACTGGCTCTCTCCAGCATCTCTGTGGTCCACAGGTGGCTTGGCCAGGCAGCCATGCTGGGCTTGGTGCCCCAGCTTTTAGATGGCCCCGGACCAGGGGGAGCTAAGCCTGCCAACCCAGGTGGTTCCTGAAAGGCCAGAGCTGTCAGAGCCCAGTGTTGCAGGAGTATCCAGAGGCAGCGAGGCCACAGGAGGGCAGACATTTTGGAAAGAGCCCAGAAACTTCTGCAGGAGCTAGTTTGGGGGAGTTGCCAGGCACTGGTCAGGGAGCACAAGTTTGGAAAGCCCTCTGCTGAGTGGCCTTGCCTGCCAGCTTCCCAAATTGTCGGGAGCTGGTCAGCAAGTACTGTCTTGGCTTCCTTTCTCCCTATCAGCTCATGCTGGGGACAGGAAAGATATTTGTGTTCTGACTGCTCCCTAGCAGCCTAGAGGAACACCCATTCCCCCATGTCTGGAACCTGCCTGCCCAGTCCCTGGGAGAAACCAGAGTCAGTCCAGGATCCCACTGAGCTTTAGATTAAGGCCACCCCCACTGCATTGTCTTTTGTCCCCAGGGTGAGCCTAGAGAGGTGGTAAGCCACCTTGGGAACTTGCCGTCAGGATTCTTCTGCAGAGAGGCTGGGAGGGCCCTGTCATTCCGCAGTGATTTCCTCAGCCAGGAGCTAGAACCTTCTCTGTCCTGGACAGTGATCCCAGCCAAGGTTGGTGCCTCAGATGGGCACAGCCAGAGCAGTGACAGCCACAGCTCTGCTTCCCATCACATGCTTGAAGCCTTGTTTCTGTCCTGGCCTCCTCCTTGGAGCACCCCGCCCCTCAGGCTCATGCGGCACAGGATGCCAGAGAGGGCACCAGGCTGGTGGGAGTCAAGAGGCCTTATTTTTCTAACTCTGAGCCTGCTGTCTTTACTGGCTGTGTGACCTTGGCCAAATCTCTTCACCTTTCTGATTCTCTGGCATCAGTATCATGAAGGAGCTGAACAGGATGATCTCCTAGATCCAGCTCATGTGATGATTTTGGCCATGTCTCAAGATTCCTGTTCCTAAGTCTTAAACTCTCAACACGCTGGGAAAGTCTGGGTGGGAGAGGTCACAGGGCTGCCCCTGGGCCAAGGCCAGCCATTCACTGAACAAAGGAGCTGAGAGGTGAGCAGGAAACATGAGACTTCTTGACCCCTGTCCTAAAGGAGCCTTGGTGGAAAGGCATTGCTTTCTCTCCACCCCCCACATCCCACTTGATTCATTTGGTCTCTGAATATTGATGGGTGCCTTCCATGTACTGGGTGCTCAGAGAAGGCAGAGAACCCTTAATCTCATGGAACTTTCTGTCTACAGAGGGAGTCAGGCAATAAATGAGATCATTTCAGGCTGGACAAGTGCTGGGAAGAAAATAAAATTGGGTAATAGATTAGAGAGTAATGAGAAGGGAGAGGCCTTGCCTGAAGAGGTAATTTTGAACTAAGATTTTTTTTTTTTTATTTTTTTAATTTTTTTTTAGCGTTTGTTTATTTTGAGAGACAGCACAAGCAGGGGAGGGGCAGAGAGAGAGAATCCCAAGCAGTGTGATTCAGTGCAGAGCCTGACTTAGGGCTCAATCTCACCGCCTGATCATGACCTGAGCCAAAATCAAGAGTCAGATGCTTAACCAACTGAACCACCCAGGTGCTCCTTGAACTAAGATCTAAATGACAAAAGGATTCTGGAAAGATCCAGGATAGTGCATTCCAGGCAGAGGAACAGGCAAAGTGAAAACCCTGTGGCCGGGGTGGCCATAGCGTATTTAGAAGCAGACAGAGGCCACGGGAGAGTATAGGAGATCACCCTGGATGGAGCAGGCAGTGGCCAAATTGGGTAGGACCTGGCAGGCTGTGATAAGGAGTTCAGCTTTTAATCTCAGCACAGTGGGAAGCCCCTGGGGAGCTTAAGCCTGGTTTTAATGATGCAGACACATTTTGAGCACTTGCTGAGTACCAGGTCATTCCTAGCCGCAATGTGAGAGGTGATAACCTAAGAGGTGCTAATATTATCTAGTCTGTTTTACATGAGGAAACGGGCTCAGGGACTGAGCCAGCGTGACCTGAGTGGCTTAGTCCAGGAGCCAGCACTTAAACTCGGCTCTCAGCCAGCATGCCGCCCTGCAAGGTGGAGGTCCAGAGCCCCGTGGGGACCTATGACTGATCCTCAGTTGCCCGGTTGTCTGGGTGGTCATAGAACTCAAGGGGTCGGGGCCAGGTGCCCTGGATAGGGTGCCTTGCTGCTTGGGGACTCGCGGCCTGTGGGACCAGGGCAAGAGTGCACTGAGAGGCCCTTCGGCGCGGGCACAGGCAGCAGAATCGCCAGGGCTACTCATTCTCACGAACAGGCTCTGTGCCCAGACTGCGTTCCTGGCCTGGTCAGGGAGGATGAGGTCAGCTTCAGAGTAGGACTTTCACAATGCTCACCGAAGCACTCTGAGTCCAGAGGGAGGCCACCGAGCCCGTGGTGGTCCGGCAGGCCCTTGGCCTTCCCATGGCAATTAGCATGAAACTTCCTGCTCAGGACCTTAGCCTCCCACTCCTGACTCTGGAGATGAGGCTGCTCTGGGCTGCCTCTGTGTTGTTTTGGCCGCAGCCAGTTCCTTTTCCCAAGAGCAACCCTGCCTTCATTACCCTGGTGCCCCCAGTATGGCCCTGAGCCGAGGCAAGGCAACTTCCTGGCTGTTAGCCTGGGGCCCGGTTCTGGGGTGAAATGTCCAGGCTGTCTGGAGCAGGGAAGGCAGTGTGTACGGGCCAGCCCTGAGGAAGGCAGGGTCCCAGGGCTCTGGGAGAGATGCCCCCAGCCTTGGGGGTCTCCCGAGGCAGCCCAGGGTTGAGGGCAGGCTGAGCCACTGGAATGCAGACCGCTGGGGAAGGCAGGTCACAGTGGGTGCTATGAGGCTAACCTGGCTTCAATAAAAGCCTCATTCAGAGCTGCTAAACCCTTTCCATATGTGGGCCTCTGAGAACTTCAAAGTCCAGGGGGGCGGGGGAAAGGGAGGCGAGATCCTGGTGCCTTGCAGTACAGAGTCAGCACAAGCCTATCATGCAGCGGGCCTGGGAGAGGGTACCTTGACCCTGCAGGGTGAGTGCTGGAGGGGCACTCCAGCAACCTGTTTGGCCTAACGGTGGGGGAGTCAACCCCTGGGAAAACGGGGTGAGTTTCTGAGCCTGACCATGGTTTCCCCAGGCCCAGTTGCTGAGCTGGAAGCCAGGATATAGGCCCTGGCGTCCTCCTGCCACCCCTCCCTGCCTCTCTGCGAGCTTCTCTCAGAGCAGCCACGTTGACGGAATCCTCCAGTACCCTTCCCGAGAAGGAGGAGAGGCAGGCTTTGGCAGCTCCCCGGTTCCCCTGTTGCCAGCCTTACCATGCCTCTCACGCCTGTGGTCTGTCCCAATGACAGGCTGGCCTGGGTGTCCCAAGGGGACCCAGCCCAGAGCATGTGGACACACTTGGGGGAGGGCAGGAGAAGGCCAGCCCGGTACCGCCACCGTGGCCACCGGCCTGGGAGACACAGGAAATGTACTGCCGTCAGACAGGACGCCTGGCTCAGGGCCTGGTCTCCACAGCCCAGCACTCGGCCTCTGGCAGGCATCCCCAGAAACACTGCCAGCCATGTCTACCTTCCATTCAGCACCCCGTTCACCTCTGAGGGTGACGACTCCAGTATCCTGGATTTGCTGTCCTTCTTGTTAAGAAGCACTTAGTTTTTATTAGCCCTACAAACGAGTCTGGCTTCGAGAGAAGTCCATGCCACCTCCCAGGACAGGCCCGGGATGCCAGGCTCTGGACTCAGAAAGCCAAGGGTAGAGCAGCGCTGGAGTGAAAGCAGAAGCGAGGCCCCCAGGGACAAGAGGTCAGGGATCGGGCAGGCTCCGCAGGGCCTCGGGGCTGTGCTGTGGAAATGACAGGGTGAGGTTCTGAGGAAAGGGACTCAGAGCCAAGGGGCTGTGGGGAGGGGGTGGGGGTGGGCCTCGGAGCCCCTGGGGTCCCTGGTGAATACTGTCTTCATGGGTCCTCGTCACCCAGTGAGCCCTTGTGTTACATCCCAAAGTAACACACCGATGGCTGCTCTGTGCCCCTTTGTCCCCTCCCACTGGGACTGTAGCTGTCAGTTCCATCTGGCTATCCCCACTGCCCGTAGACAGTGCGGTACCACCACAGGCCCCCTGTGAGGGCGTGTGGGAAGGGGCAGTGGCAGAAATCACCAGAAGGCTTTTGGGCGAGCTGCCTGGCTATGGGAGTGTGGCACTGTGGGAAGGCTGTGGGCCACCATCAGAAGGACTTGGGTTTGAACGTGGGCTGTGTCACCCACCCAGGGGAGCAGCAGTGGGGACTCCAGACTCACTGGTGCCTCTGAAAGCCCCAGCACTGAGAGGTGGCCATGAACAGAGGGAAGGAGATCCACTGGGGTCACCTGCCCCAGGCTGGCGAGAAACGGGTTGGGAGGAAGGGGTTAGGCTTCTCAGAGGGGACCCTTGAGGATGTTCCTGCAGAACGAGTCACAGCCGCCATCCACAGGTCGCCTAGGTGAGCTCAGAGCATCCTCCCCTGCCGTCCTGTCCTCCGATCCCGTCAGCGCCCCTGTGAGGCCGCTGGGGTTTCCTGGCCGAGATGTGAGGCGGGGAAGCAGCTACCCAACTACCTGCCGCATTCACTCTGAGAATGTGCGTCTCCGTCTCCTGAGCAGGAATGCAGGATTCCAAGCGCAGGAAGGATTTCAGTGCAGGTGACCTGGTAGTTAGTTCTCTTGTGGACATCCATCCCCAAGGTCAGCTGTCTCCTTGGCAGAGGTCTGAATGTGCAGCCATGACCCGACCTTTGCCTAAATGCAAAGGCAGACAACATAATTGAGGTGCTCCCGGTGGCTGTGTGTGGCCCGCTTGTTCATGACTTTCTCCCGGATGTCCTGTGGCTCATTTCTGTCTCCTGCCTGGGCCCCACCGTGGGGGAGCCCCAGTGGCATGTGTATTACCTGTGGAGTGAAGGAGGAGTCCTCTGGGGGTCTCCCCCAGCCTGGCTCTTCACAGCCCCATCTGTCTCCCCCCCCCCCCTCAGGTGATCTGGCAGCCCCTAGGTACCCTTTCCCCAGGGCCAGTGGGGGGGGCATCTATCTGCTGGGACTGGCGGGTAAGTGGTCAGGTGTTCCTGTCCACTCACATCCTGGGGGCTGGCTCTTCCGCCCCCGGCACTAATCTAATCAGGAAATAGCAGAGTCCACATTTCCCAGGGGTTATAAATAGCCACAGTAGTTCAGGCAGCATCATTTCTCTGGAAAATGTGCCACGTTCCTCTCCACTCCTCACCCTCCCTTCTCTGTATTTAAGTGATGTCCTGAAAATAGACTTGGTTTCTGGAGGCTGCTGGCCTGCTGGGAGACAGAACTTCATTGTCAAGACACCAAGGGGCTAGGCGGGCCTCCCTGGAGCATACCAGGGCCACACCTGCAAAGGGGATCCAGAATATGGCAGCGGTGGGGACTCCCAGGAAGACACAGAAGTGCCACCTTCCTCAGACTTGGCCTCAGACAGGCTGGAGTGTGTGAAATGACAGCAAATGGTGCCAGCAGGCTGCAGAGGGACAGGGTCTCAGTGCCAGCAGGAATGCAGAAGGGAACTGAAGGCCTGGGGGTATCCAAGGAAGGCTTTCTGGAAGAAGCAGGGCTAGAACTTGGCCTTAACATCAGGAGTGGCCTTTCCTGTGTCTCACATGCTCCCAGGAAAATGTAAGGTTGCCGCTTAGCAGCTAGAATGGAAACGATGGGGAGGGAGAGAATGGCTGAATTGTACTGGAGGCAGCCCTCCAGCACCCAGGCCTGCCTGTGGTGTCAGACCAGGCACCGGGAGGCCTAATGTCTCCTTTCTAAGCAAATCATGGAAACAGCTCATGTCTTGTTGCCGCGAGGCACAGACACCAGCTAGGTCCTTTACACCTTATTTTGCAGGGTTGGCAGAGTAGGTAAGTCAGGGAGACTTGATTTTGTGCCTCAGCTCTCAGTTCCTAGGTGTGCAGCGCTGGGCAAGTTCCTTGCTCCCTTTAAGCCTCAGTGTCCTCATCTGTAAAATGGGGGCGGCTAAAAAAGGCTTAAACCCCACAGGCTTGTTATAATGATTAACTGAGATGCTGTGTGTGAAGGGTTTGTCATCCATCATGCCAGACTCCTATAAAATGATCAGAATGCATTAGTTCTGTTACTATTTTCCGTAACAGTCCTCTGAGGTGCTATGGATGCCCTATGAGGAAGTTGAGGTTCAAGGAGGTTTAAGTGACTTGCCCAGATTCACACAGGTGAGTGGAAGAAGAGCAGTCATTTGGACCCAGATAGGCCTGACTCTCAATCCCTGTGCATCCCCACTTGGCTGTGTCCAGATGCCACTCCAGGACCCAGGGAGGGACCACTGGCTCCCTAGTCCATGGCAACTGCCAGGAGGTGCCAGATCATGGGTGGTTAGAGCACAGGAGGGGCGTTAGGTGCCGGAACCATGGAATCGGCCTGAGGCATATGCCGATGGCTGGAAAAACCAGAGTTAAAAGGGCCTGGTCCGTCCAGATTGTGTGACCCAAGGGTGGTAGCCGCAGTTGACAAAGCACCGTTGAGCTCTCTACTCCAGGTGGCCACTGCTAGAGGATAGGGCTGGGGACAGACCCAGGCCCTATGTCCAAGAGCCAGCATTCTGGATGGCAGGAGGGAACGATAAGGGTCAGCCTGTGCTACAGGCCTGGTGAGGGTTTGAGATAAAAAAGGTTTAGGGAGAGGGAGGTTCCGGGGCTTCCTTTGGGACCCAGTAGGATGCTTGGCTCCAAATCTTCTGAAGTAACGAGCCTGGACAACAGCCAGGCTTCCCTTGTGTGTTTGAGGAGGTGCTGGGGCAGAGTTGGGGAGCATGGGGGTTGCTCGGTCCTATCCACACTGCTCTTCCTCTGTCCCCTTCTCAATCCCATCTCTCCTCTGGTCAGGGAACCAATTGCTAGAGGCTGGGCCTGGACCAAAGCTGGCCCACATGCAGCCCCCCCCCCCCCACTGCCACCTGCCCGCAGCTGGCGTGGATGATAGAAGGTGCTGGAAGGACTTACTTGGAGCTATAGGAAGCTCCAGGGCCCAGCCCACTCCGGGCTGACCTGATCGTTTTCCTCTGTGGTGTGGGCCTGCTAGAACAGTGGTGTTCACACTGCTGCACACACACTCCTGAGGGTGCAGAGAGCTTTTCCAGGGGGTGTGTGGGC
This sequence comes from Panthera tigris, assembly GCF_018350195.1. Lineage (NCBI taxonomy): Eukaryota > Metazoa > Chordata > Mammalia > Carnivora > Felidae > Panthera > Panthera tigris. The sequence goes on along the minus strand of NC_056673.1, from coordinate 15,945,170 downwards.
AGGGAGAGTTTTCAGAGCATCAGTCTGCAGACTCTCAACTCCCACAGGTGCTATTACCACAAAGCAATCTGCCTGAGAAAAGCCTTTCACCTTCGCCTCCCTTCCTCTGCTGGGGAGCCCAGGACTCACTGCAGAGCACAGCCCAGGGCACCAAGGCCCCCTGGGTGGCCAACAGCACGGGGCCTCTTGAAATGTAGGTGTAGGTGTTGAGAAAGTAAAAGACACTAAAGGCCCAGTTACAAGTCGGGTGCTTTCCACTTCTTTGCTTTCCACAAAACTGATGGAAATTGTCAGCTGAGACGTCATTTAAAATAAATTTTGGGGGGCGCCAGGGTGGCTCAGTCGGTTAAGCATCCGACTCTTGATTTCAGCTCAGGTCAACATCTGATGTTCCTGAGATCGAGCCCCAGCGTCGGGATCTGCACTGACAGCGCGGAGCCTGCCTAGGATTCTCTTCCTGCCCCTCCCCCACGTGGCCTCGCTCCCTCCTTTGCACCTTCTCTCTCAAAAATAAAAATAAAAACAAAAACAAAATTTTTGATGATAGGTATATATGCAATTTAAGGCAAAAGAGGAGGAAATAGCATAAAGAATCATATAATGTTGCTGTAATAAAACTATTTTCAGCCCCATCTAGTTATTTATATGAACAAGATGTTCCATCCTTTACATCTTTAAAAACAAAACCAGGGGCGCCTGGCTGCCTCAGTCGGAAGAGCGTGCGACTCTTGATCTCAGGGTCATGAATTGAAGCCCCATGTTGGGTGTAGAGCTTACAAAAAAAAACAAGACACTTACACACACACATGCACACACAGAAGCAGTATTTGAGGCTGTACCCAGTTCCACCCTAGCAAAACATAACATTCACACACACACACACACACGCACAGAAAAATGTTCTACCTGTCTCATGAAGAGATGTAGTCCCGTCAAAATAGTACTTTGCTGCTGAATATTTATTAATAACTATTCGTAATGTGTTGGTTAGTTTTTTTATTGTGTGCTGCTAGTCACTGCAATAACTAATCTAGGACATGTTTTGAATATTTGGAGCCTTGTGGCCCCAGGAAGTATTTCCTTGCCATTTGTACAGATATTTTTGTTGAAGCAACATGTAATAGAGTGAAGAATGAAAGCCTTTAAGACAGAAAAGTACAAACTAGGAGAAAATTCTTTAGGAGAAGTAGAATAACAACAAATCCAGGGAGAAAAAGAAATGACACAGGGTTTGTACGAGGGAAAGAAGAGCTTGTATTTTTTAAATAGATGACGGTGCATCAAATCACTGTGGTAACTGGATTCCACTGAATACATTGAAGAGAATCATGTAGCAGTTTGTGTTTTAAGATGTAAATATTTACATTATCCTGGAAGTTCTATCCTTTGCAACTATTGAAACTTGCTTTGGAAATACTCAGATGTTGAGTTGAAAATGGGCCAGGGAGTGCATAGTTTTTTTCAAGATGATTGTGTGGGTGCACAAGGAAAAACAGTTTGAAGGCCACTGAGAGAAACGGAGTCCTGTCCGATCCCCTGTGAGGAATATCTCTGAGCCTCCCCTGCTTTTTTGTTTGTTTGTTTTAATTTTTTTATGTTTATTTTTGAGAGAGAGAGAGACAGAGACAGAGCATGGGTTGGGGAGGGGCAGAGAGAGAGGCTGCGAGCTGTCAGCACAGAGCCTGACTTCTGACGCGGGGCTCGAACTCAGGAACCACAAGAATATGACCTGAGCCAAAGTCAGACGCTTAACCGACTCAGCCACTCGGGCGCCCCTGTTTTAATTTTTTTTTTTTTTTAAGTTTAACATTTATTCCAAGAGAGACACTGAGACAGGGGGAGTAGGGGAGGGGCAGAGAGAGAGAGGGAGACAGAGAATCCCAAGCAGGCTTTGCCAACACAGAGCCCGACTCGGGGCTCAAACTCACAAAACTGTGAGATCATGACCTGAGCCAGAACCAAGAGTTGGACGCTTAACCAACTGAGCCACCTAGGTGCCCCTGAGACTCCCCGGTTACCCCCACTTCCTGGGGCTCCAGTCCAATCTGGGGGGGTTCCCCTACAGGAGTGTTTTCTTCCTTGGGGGCCAGCTGCCCACCCATTGTTATCTCACTCAGTCTTCCCAACAATCTGGCAAGACAGGTTCTGCTACTGGCTGCTGCAGGGAACTGATGGCTTAGCCGAGGTTGAAACTTCCCAGGGTCACACACCTGGAAGCAGCAGAGCCAGGATTCAGACCCAGGCAGCCTGACCCCTGAGACGGACCCCCTAACCTCTCCCGCCTCCCACTCAGCACCTCCATGTGCACAGGCTACAGACCCTCCCGTCCACCCCAGTCCTGGTAGTTGAATAAGTTGCCTATTGTTTGTGAGCCTCGGTTTCTGGTCTGTGAGGTGGGGTGTTAATACCCATCTCAGAGGGTGGTAGTGACTAACGAATGAGATGTGATGGGCCAGAGTGCCTACCAGTATGTCCTGGCTCCTTCACGGAGTAGGGGAGTCCTTTACTAGCCAGGACAGACAGGAGGGCCGGGGGCTGGAGCCTCCCTGAAGGGTTGATTTCAAGAGAAGCCTCAGGCCCCAGTTCTGCCTTCCTGACCATGTCGCCCGCGTATGAGCAGCTGCTGGCCAGCAGAGAGCTCTGGCTCGCCCCCGAGCTGCCATCTGCATCCCTCTCACTCATGTTCTCTTTCTTCCTTTCTCTGCAGTTGGATCCACAAACTGTAGAAACCAAGAACTGGCACACGGATGTGATTGAGATGAACGGGGTGAGCCCAGAGACACAGGAAATGTCTGCACAATGGGTGGGCCTCTGGCTGCTGTCCCCAGGGTGCCGTCTTACCCCTGTCCCCTCAGCCCGGCCCATTCCCCCCTACACTGCCGGCACCCTGCCCACTCCCACCCTGCAGGTGTTGCGGGGAGTCCTGGGTGGTGGACGTGGCCCTACGGGGAGGGGACCCCTGCATTCTGGAGGCACTCATGCAGGGGGGACTTGTGCCTGCCGTACCCCCAACCAGATCAAAGTGGAATTCTCCATGAAGTTCACCAGCCGAGATATGAGCCTAAAGAGGACCCCATCCAAAAAGCAGACTGGAGTCTTCGGCGTGAAGATCAGCGTGGTGACTAAGTAGGTGCCGCCTCCGGCGTATTGAGTGCTGGCATGAGTGCCTGGGCCCCCTGCCAGCCCCCGTCAACCCCTAGTCAGTCACCCTCCAGCTCAGTGGATGGCCAGTTTGAAGGCCGAAAGTGGCCCGCAGAGGTCTGTCTCTGTCTTCCCCAGTGCTTTAGAGATCAACAAGCCAGCATTTGAGCCCTGGGAGATTGCGAGACTCCCAGGCTGTCAGCTTCTTGTAATGAACGAGAGGCTGTGACCACTGAGGCTTGGCAGCAGTGGGCTGGACTCCAAGGGGTGGCTGCCCCTCGGGAAGGGGGACGCGCCCGTCTGCCCGCCACCTCCTGTCTCCCCTTCCCAGGACCTGAGGACCTGAGTCCTCAGTGGACTCCCTGTTGGTCCCCCGTAAGCATTTGAACCTGAGATCTGTGCTCTAAGGAACATTCTTTTCTCAGAGTCCTTGGGCTGGCTGGGTGGGGTGTGTGTGGCACAGCCTCTTAGCCCTTTCTTGGGCCCTACCCCCTGATGCCAGAGGCTAGTGCCCTCCAAGGCCAAGGTGTGCAGAGTTGGGGCTACCCGTAGCCATCACGGGGAGGCCCTCTACCACCCCCTCCCCTCCCCTCCCCTCCCCACCAGGCGGGAGCGCTCCAAGGTGCCCTACATCGTGCGGCAGTGTGTGGAGGAGGTGGAGAAGAGGGGCATCGAGGAGGTCGGCATCTACCGGATATCAGGGGTGGCCACCGACATCCAGGCGCTGAAGGCCGTCTTTGATGCCAGTGAGTCTGGTAGGCCCCACCTGGGCAGTGGTGGGCAGAGGGCACTCTGAGAGGCTCAGCCACCTGCTAGGGGAGCCTGGAAGAACTGGAAGCCTTCTCCACAGAGAGGCCCTAAGTAGCTGATGGCAGAGGAGCCTTGGTCTGTGAATCACAGTCCAATGTGGCACGTGGTGGGTCATCTCTGAGTCTCTAAAGCAAGGACTCCACCTGTATTTTCTTGTGATCCTCCTCCCCTCCAATCTGTTATCCATTGCCATAGGTGAGGAACTGAGGCTCAGAGAGGCCAAGTCGCTTGCTCGGGATCGCCCAGCTTGTAGGTTTGAGCCTGACTGAAACTCAGATCTTTCTTACTCCAGTGTTCCTGGCTTTCTTGCCAGCTCCCTGGTGCCTGGTGGGCTGTAAGGAATCTAAAGGGCTTTAAGCCTGAACTGGCTGGCCCGGGCTCCCCTTTGCTATCTCCAGAGCCCTGAGCACCCTTTGGGAGGGGCATTGCTCCCCTAGCCCTGTAAACTCCTCAGTGGTGGGTCCTGACCTTTCTGATTCTTCTTTCCTTCATCTTGTTGGTTCACACTGCAATAGTCAGGAAACCTGAACTGGCCGGGCAGTGCTGATTCCATGAGAGCTGAGGTGGGGCCTGTGTTCAGGAAGCCTGGGGTGAGGGGCTGGGGATGTGCTGGCATGGCTCCCCTGTGCAACCTGGAAGCTGAGGCTTCGTCAGAACATGATTTTAGGTGTAAAAAATGTGCACTGCCTTCCAGAGAGAGGCTTAGCAGTGGGGAGATTCCAAAGAGGGTGTCTGACATGTGGTGTGAATGTGGCTCCAAAACTCTGGATGGTGAACTGTGCTCCCCTCCTACCCCCACCCCGGGGCTGAGTCACAGACCACCTGTGGGCACTACCTACATTCCTGCCCTTCCTGGGGAGACCAGAGCAGACACAGAGTGGGTGGGGGGCTCCCCTGGCCGTGTTGTGTGGGACAGAACAGGCCCACCCGCCCAGATGAGGACTATGTGGAAGAGAGGGGCTCAGGCCGCCACAGACCTGACTGCGCACTTCCTCTGCAGATAACAAGGACATCCTGCTGATGCTGAGCGACATGGACATCAATGCCATCGCCGGCACCCTCAAGCTCTACTTCCGGGAGCTGCCCGAGCCCCTCCTCACAGACCGACTTTACCCAGCCTTCATGGAGGGCATCGGTGAGGTTCTGGGGGACCCGAGGGCTGGGCTGAGCCAGACTTCCCTGACTGCAAAGTGAGGACCAAGAGATCCGTGGCTTCCCTTGCTTGTTGGTCTGCCCAGTGCTCCAGGGCTGCGTGACCGAGTGGCCCAAAGGGTGAGGTGTGACCTGCTGGGGCCTGATCCAGAGGTGGACCCTCGCTCACTTGCCCCTCTCCCCTCTTGCCCCTGTGGGCTGCCCTCTGTGCTTCCTCCTTGAATACTGACCTCCTTGCTGGAAAGCCGGGCATCCCGGGAAATGTGCCCTGAGGTGGGTGGTCAGGGCCAACATCCCAGAGCCAAGGACAAGCCTGGCTGGAGTGCACTTGAGATGGCTGGAACCCAGCCTTCCAGAGGAGCACTCCCTCGCTCTCACTGATGCCATGGGTGGGTGGAGGCTGAGGGCCTCGGCCAGCAGGGCTCCAGCCTCCACCCACCCAGGCGAATCCAGGCCTGGGAGCATCCCTCCTGCCTTCTCCCTCACTCTTCCCTCCTGCCTCCTGATTCCTCCCTCCTCTCTCCTACCACTTCCCTCCTCCCTCCTACCTCCTCACTCTTCCCTCCACCCTCCTGCCTCCTCCCTCCTGCATCCTTCAGGAGCAGATCAGGGCTTCAGCCACGGCAGGAAGTGAAGAGCCCCACGGAAGGGAAGGCTGTTCACTGCCATGCTCTAGCATCAGAGGCAGTTGAAAGAGAGGAAACATCCGTGCCAGTATCATCATTCTTTAAACTTAGCCTTCTAGACCAGGCATGGGGAATGGCAAGAGCTGTAGAGGCCCACGTGGTAAGGGGAGGAAGGGTGCCTGCTCCCCACCAGCCTACCTCCTGACTGAGTTACAGGTCATGGGTGGGGGCTTCTGTAGGAACTAGCTGTTAATAGCCCACCCTTGGGAAGATACCAGGCCCTTCCTACAGGGTCTGCTCCCCTCAGGGGAGCACGGCAGCCCAGGCTCTCCCTCAGGGTCCCATAGCCTCCTGACCACGGGGGCGCTGGCTCGGGCCTGCCCACCTGGGAGCTGAGCTCCAGCCTCTCCCTGCTTTCTCCCCAGCCCTGTCAGACCCTGCTGCCAAGGAAAACTGCATGATGCACCTGCTCCGCACCCTGCCCGACCCCAACCTCATCACCTTCCTCTTCCTGCTGGAACACTTGAAAAGGTAATGAGCAGGGGCCCAATTGGGGGAGGGAGCAGGGAGCCCAGGGCAGGCCCCTGCTGGGGAGGACACATCTACTGGGGGAGACCCCCTTTCTCAGCTCTTCCTCATGGGCGCTGGCCTCTGCTGGGCCATCCCTAACAGGGTGAGGGTTTGCTTTTCAAACTCTTGCCCTCAAATTCTTCTGTTTTGAGAAATACTTGGGTCCTAATAGTGACCTCAGGTATGGGCCATAGACTGCTTAGAAAGGCAGGGTTAGAGCCAGGGACTGTAGATGGATTTTGCAGTTAGTGGTCATTCAATCACCATAACATTTTTTAAATGGAACGGAACAGACGGCATAGGGCATGCTGTGGGCAGTAAGCGTGCATGTTGTGGTTCTGTTCGATTACATGCGGTCACGTGTTCTGGGTTCGGATGTAAAGTGTGTTTGTTGTGGGTCACAGTCAAAAAAGTTTGAAATGCACTGGTCTTGACCCTCACCTCACCTAACAGGGAAACCGAGCCCCAGTCCACAGGGATTTGCTTGGGGTTAGCAACAACTCTGTCCTTAGAATGCACGTCCCCAGTCCTAAACTAAGTTCCACCCCCACACCACCCCCACCGTCTCCCCCGCCCTTTCTGTAGTCAGCTCTAACCGGGAGCTGCTGAAGTTGATGCTTGCAAAGTTCCGAACTGAAACCAGCCCTCACGGTGTCCCCGCCATTCGCCTTTGAGCCCAGCACTGGTCCAGGTGTAAGTGGGGACAAAAAGTGTCCTGGTGTCCCTTAAATCTGTTTGTCACCCAGGACCAGGGAGCTCCTGAGTTGGGGCCATGCCGAGGGCCGGCTCCTCCCTGAACTCAGCTCTAGCCCTCAGGCCCAGGCTCCGGGCTGCAGCTCAGCCAGGCCAGCTCTAGAGGGCCAGCAGAGACCTGGAAACGCCTGGGGCTGCTGTCTTGTTTTTCCCATTATGAGACATTTTCCCTCTGGTTTGGCCAGGACCGAAGCCCCAACCAGTTCCCATAGTTTGGCGAGCACTGTGGGGAGGACACACAGAGAAGGAGTGGGAAGGGAAAATTCATTAGGTTTTCCACCCTGGGAACTGGGCACAGTCTGTTCCCACATCTGGGCCCCTGGCTGGTGTGTGTGTGTGTGTGTGTGTGTGTGTGTGTGTGTGTGTGTGTGTGTGTGTGTTGAGGGGGCTGGGCCAGCCGCACAGCTGCCTCCTGGCATGGCAGTGTTTGCCCGTTTCCAAAGCAGTCAGCATGCACATTGTGGCTCTTGCCCAGAGGCTGGGAATGATGGTATAGTTGGGAGCTGGGAGGAGGCACTGCTCAGGGAGGGAGGCCCAGAGCCTCTTTGATGCGTTGGGTGGTACTGGGTCTGCCAGTACCATGGGTGGCAGCCCCTGCTGCCACTCAGGGGAAGTTTCCACAGAGCATGAGGCCTCTTATGCAAGAGAGGCAGAGAACGATCCAAAGGGAGGCAACTCCGGGGTCCCATGAGGAAGACCCTTCTGGAAAGGCATGGGAGGAGAGCCCCTGGGCTCCGTCTGGGATTAGGGTGGTTCTTGCCACAGCACAGCCAAAGAACCTCAGGTCTAGTGAGTGGCTGCTGCCGGAGCACTGGCTCCCTACCTCTGGCCCCTGCCACTGCCCCACACACTGTGGCTCTTCCTCTGGGCCATGCACTCCAGCTTCACCGATCACGGGTAGAGCAGAGTGGTGAGGAGCACTGGCTCTGGAGGCAGACTGCGCGGGGTCACATCCCAGCTCTACCACTTGCTAGCTGTGTGACCTCAGGCAAGTCACTTAACCCCTCTGCCCTTTGGTTTCTTCATCTGTATGCTGGAGATGATGATAGTTCCTGCCCAAAGGACCGTGAGGAGTATGAGTTACTATAAAGTTCTTGAATCTGTAATATCATCAAGGGAGTTGGGGCAGGCCCTCTGGCTCTGGCAGTTTACCATCAAGGGGTGGCCCATGAGCTAGAATCTAATACAGGAATGTGCAGGGACATAGCTGGAGACTTGGTCCATTGGCTTAGTCCCTCCATCCCAAGAGGTCCCCACCCTTAGGAGAGGGAGGCTAGTACCCACCTTCTGGGAATCCTTCCAGTTCTTCTAGCTCGGGCCAACGGTCTGAAGCTCTGAGCAGCTGCTGAGAAATGACTTCTTTTTTCTCCCCTGCCCCAACCCTTTCAGGGTTGCTGAGAAGGAACCCATCAACAAAATGTCCCTTCACAACCTGGCTACTGTGTTTGGCCCCACGTTACTGAGACCCTCAGAAGTGGAGAGCAAAGCACACCTCACGTCGGCTGCAGACATCTGGTCCCATGACGTCATGGCACAGGTACCGCCAGCACTGCCCGGAACTGGGGCTGGTAGAGGCGGGCGACAAGCTTCCCCTGGGGGGCGGGGAGAACAGCTCAGACTCCCACACCCCTTCCCTCCTTAGCAGCGGGGTAGGTGGTCTGCGGAATGTCACCAGGGAGGCAGGGCTCGGGACCAGCATGACAAAAAAAAAAGGCTGAGCCTAGACCAGGGGCCCAGACAGGCTCAGGGGCACAGGAAACATCCGGGGTCTTGTCCTCATGTGTAGAAGCTCTAGGATTGCTTCTAGGGTCGGAAGCTTCCCTGGAATCCCTACAAGATTCAGGGCAGAGTCCAGTCTGGAGACAGGGCTGCCCAGCCAAAGCCAACCTCTGGAGCAGGTTGGAAGCTTCTGACTGAGGTTGGGGAAGTGGCCCCAGGCTCCCTGACCCTCTGCCCTGCAGTGCCCTCTGCTGCCGCCAAAAGGCAGGCACAGCTGGGCTTCCAGGGAGGCGAAGCGGCCTGAGGGCAGGGAGGGGAGCGGCACAGAGGTGACCCCAGCGCAGGGACCGTTTCTTCCCAACAGATCAGAAGGCTGGGAGGACGGGGACCCAGCCTGAGTCTTCCCTGTCCCCCCACAGGTCCAGGTCCTCCTCTACTACCTGCAGCACCCCCCCATTTCCTTCGCAGAACTGAAGCGGAACACACTGTACTTCTCTACCGATGTGTAGCCCAAGGTGGGATCAGCTGTGGGGGCGGCCCGAGCCAGCCCCTCCAGCCGGGGGACCCAACACAGACTTGAAAGACTACAATAGAAAACTCCCAAACCCAGCACTCCAGACTCCAAGGGACACAGATTTCCAAGAACTGGAATATGTGCATCTTTCGTGCCACCTTGTACAAAGCCAGCTGACCCAGCCCCCAGCCTCACCACCATGCCCCGGGCCCCGCCCTCTGTACCTCTAGTTGTGTCTAATGCCCCGTGCTGTTCAGGAATTGTTTTATGTCTATTTGTCATGCAGAAATGGTAGTGACCGACCCAGTATGGGCATACAGACAGCCTGCTTTGTTCTTTCATTTCCTCCAACACTTTCTTTCCTCCTGAGTCCAGTCCAAGGGCTTTTATTTTGCGCTCTGTAACCACTGCCAGCTTATCCTCTCTTGGCCCTGCTCCCAGATTGCAGTCTCCTGGCAGCCTCTCCTCGGGTTTCCTCCACCCTCTACTTCCTCCCAGCCTGCCCACATGCATGTGCAGCCTTGGTTTTTGCTCCATCATTTTGAAAGTTGAGGAGACCCCGGGTGGCGGTGGCGATGGTGGCTTGTCAAAGGCTGCCGCTTGCTGCCCCCCGCCCCCAGCCCTTTCCTTGTCCTCTACCTGTGGAAGCACACCTGCTTTGCCTTGCTGCCTGTGCAAATGTTGGACAAGGGGACAGACTCACACTAATCCTCAGCTTAGCACAGAGCTGGAGAGCAGATTTCTGGAATTTTCCACCTGACAATCTCCATTTCTGGGGTTTATCTGTTCTGTCTCCTGCCTACTTTCACTGAGGCATCTTTCACTGTTTCTTCTGCTTTTCAGTTCCTTTTCCCCTGGTGTTCTATTTCCTTTGAGCGTAGAGACTCAGAAGTGACCCAATATTAAGAGAGCCAGAGGGTCAGGAATCAGGGGAGGTGGGAGGCGGGCCACTGAGGAAACAAGACAGGTTGAACATCCGGAGGGGTGCCATGTAGCACCAGGTGCCCCGAGTTGGGGGGAAGTGGCTCTCAGCAACAAGGAATTATAGTGGCTTTTGTAGTGGAGCCAGGTCTCTAGGGGGGCAACTAATATGGCTGAAGCAGGTATCTAGAAACACGCAGGCTCCATCCAGGAGGCAGTCCTTCCTGGCGCCTCTCGTACCTTGCGGTACCTTTGCCTTAGATTTTACACATCCTCCACAGCCAAGCACTGCCACAGGGCAGCCCCCGAGGCCGTGTGTCCCCCAGGGCCTAGGAAACACAGGCAGGGTCCAGGTCCAGCAGTAGCCAGTCATCCTGGTGCTGCCTCCCCACCCACCCACAGCTTCTAGATGCAGCCTTTTGGGTGAACTCTAGGCAACTCCAGAAGTGGGGAGGAATGAGGAGTCATGGGCAGCTGCCTCTTTTGGGACTGGGATTTGCTGGGGACTTTCATTGTTGACTATCTTCCCCAGAGCAGAGGATCAGCAGGTTCTGTTCCCAGCTCGGAGACCCCTTTCTCCACACTGAAAGGACTGAGAGGTATCTCCTCCCACCTGAGCAGTAGCTGCCAGCATGTGGCAGGTGGCTTCGGAGAACACTCCTAGGCTTGAGCTGTAGTACACGGCTCTCTGGCTCCATGTGGCAGAGAAGTAGAGAACGGTTCCCTTAGATTGTGCTCAGGGCGGAGTTTTAAAGAAGGGTTCGCTGGACCTAAAGGTAGAACGTTTGCTCAGTGAGAGGCAGGGAGGGCCCTTTCTGATCTTGTTTACACCTGTTGCCCAATCTTGGGCAGAACGGTACACATTCTGTGCACATCAGAGGAAAGAAATGCCTAACAGGAGGGAAATACATAGCTGCCTGTTAGCGGTTCAGTGAGGATCCCTGCTCCCTGGGACAGGAGATGGAGAAAGAACACCATTTGAGTCTAAAGATCCCAGCTTGTGACCATCCCAGGAGTCTCTGCACTCAGCAGTTGGTGTATGGCATGGAAGGCTTCTGCTTCCAAAAGCCACTAATTAATGGTAATGAACTGGAGGACCAGTTAGAGCTAGTTACAGCCAAAAAAATGGGTGCCTCCCACTTCCCTGAAACAAGAGACATTTGCTTCTCAGCATCAGGTAGCCACCACACCCCCCAAACTTGCTTAAGCAACTTGAGAACCGGAGGAAGGCTGCAGGGGCTGAGGAATGCAAAAGGCTCAGAATATTTATAAATTCCACCCCCAGGGTGGGGAGGGGCAGGTACCAGACATGGACTAAGTTGCATCAAGGAAGTAGCCCATGGGTTCTCCTGAGAGTCAGGGACCGTGCAGCCCAGAATCCCCAGCCACTGTGCCCAGCCGGGCAGGCTGTGCCAACAGGAGCCCAGCTGACAGGCTGCAGGAATCCCAGTATGCCCATCCCTGCTGGCAATGGCTGTGGGCGGCCAGTTTTTGCTGATACAGGTAGGATGGGAACCTTCATTAATATTTCACTTTAAGTTGGTAAGGATATATTTTTTTTGGTCTATGTTCTGTTTCAACTTATGTAGATTATTATAAATTGATGTAAACCACGTGAGAGGAAAATGTTAATAAAAAAAATGCAAAGCCCCAACATTTGCACACAACCCAGCCCTGTGGTGTGGACATTTGTATACTCAGTAGTCCAGGGAAGACCACCAATCTAAACATTTTAACTCCTCCAGCTGCATCCAGATGGGAGCTCCCAGGAATCTGTGCACCTAGTCAACTTCCCTTGAGCTTCCCTTCAGCCTACAGGGACTGTGGCACCTTGGGGGGAGGTGAGCCCAGCCCCCTCTGTGTGCTTCACAGAGGTCTCAGGTCAGTCACTAACCAATTCCTTTCATGAAGGACAAAGGCCCCAACAACCTGGACATCAGTGTGCCTCCAATAGATGGCAGAAAGTTGTCCATCCCAGGGGAGTTTTCTTATTTTATGTAAACTCTTCTCTACATTTTCCTTGGAAGTGGGCGTCTTTGGGGCAGCCTTTTGGCCTAGTCTGATTGTTGGAGAGGCTGGATCCTCTAGGGGGCCCTGCCTCCCTTTAGGAGAGCCAGTAGAGTTAATATAGGTTCCTACCAGCCTAAGCCATTGGACACTGTTTATTCTGGAGATCAGCAACAGATGTCTCTGAAAATTGGTGTTTGGTTTATGAGCTCATACTGACTCCTTAGCCATCTAAAACAGGAAACTATTCATCTCCTTTCTTGATTGAATAGTCAATGTGGACAATGCTTGGCTTATTGAAGTGATGGCTACTGACAGCCTAGGGCTCATCTGTCCAAGGCGGTCATGAAAGCAGCATTTCTTGTCCTCATTTGGCGTATCTGACTCTACTTTCTGGACCGGCTGGTAGAAGATGCCAGGTATCACAGCTGCCAGGTAGGAGTGTCTGTTCTTGCTCTCAAAGTGCTTATAGGTGACATATTTAGGGACTGTATAGGAAACACTCTTTTGTTCCCAGACCTCTGAGGATACTCCAGCTGGCCTAGGGGCAATGAAGTCTCACACCTGTGAGACTGGACGGGATATTATATAGAATTCACCACATAAGGACAGGAATGCGTTGGCTCACACTCATTGCAAAGGAAACAGCATGCATAGCCAGAGGAAGGTGTTGCCAACTGAGTTGGACATTATCACTCATGTACACACTCACACTTAGGGCATCTGGACACGTCAGCTGAGTGAATTCTGGTTAAGGGTGGGTGAGCTAGAAGACAGCAGAAGGGGGGGAAAGAAAGCAAAGAAAAAAGAAAAGATGAAGAAGTTAGCGTGCAGTAGAAAACAGGAGGCGTTACTGCTGGCTGAAGGCGGCTGGAATTATACAGCCCCACAAAGTCTACCTGCCTGCCCCCAAGTGGCAGAGCCTGAGCTCATCACCTTCATGTCATCAGTGAAGCACCAGAGTAAAGAAGGTCTCAGGGCAGATCCAAAAGCCTATTTTCTTTTGCCCCAGGGCACACAATTAGGATGAGCTTCTGTTTTCAGAAAAAGGCCACTAGATCAAATAAAAAACACTAAGATGTTAAAATACATCTGTAATATGTATTTTACAAAAATACATAACCTGATACCAGAGAATGAGCGTGGTGGTGAACAGCCGATCTTCACCAGAAGCTGCTGTGACTTAGCAGGACCACAGCGGGACCCTGCGCACGTTGTGTCCTTGAGCTGGGCCTGGTCCAGCGGTCAGAGCCTAAAACCAACATGGCTCAGACTGCTGGCCTTCCCACCAGGCGGCCCGTGGGGTTTTTAGAAGAGGCCAGGGCTTATTTGTGGAATTCCGATGCACCCTGGGCCATGGCTAGGCTGGGCTTCCTGGAGGGCAGGCCCTGGCTGAAGTAACAAACTCAGAAAACACTCCTCTGCAAGCCCTGAGAATCAAATGTACCCAGACGCTCAGGTGCTTTCTCAACCTCTGGGCTACCTGGCACCATTTTTGGGAATTGTGAAATTTGAAAATAAAAATAAACCACCTTTTATTTATTCATTCATTTTATGGTATGAACGGCCTTTATTATTTATAATGGGAAGTGGAAGAGGAGGGGACAAGACAACTCCGGCTCCAGGGGCAGAACCAAAGACTCACTCTGTCATTATCCCCCCCTCTGCCACCCCAAAACTAACCAACCTTTTAAACTGTAATATAATTTTTTTAAACAAAGACAACACTAAACATAATGACAAAATGGGAGAGAAGGTGTAAATTCGCCGTGCCCTGCCCTCGTGTGAGATGGATGACTGCCTGGAGCTCCGAACTTCCTGGTGTACGTCCAGTCGCCTCTGTTCCCAGCACCAAACAACCAGAGGGCCAGCTGTGGTCAGGACTGAGCTTTGGGGAGCTTAATTCCTACAAGTCATCACACTGACTCCTGATCTGCCCGAGAGAGAGAGGCTGCCATGGCACATCCCCCACTAGGCGTGGCTAGAACCCAGGAGCAGACAGTATGGCCACTCAGAGGCTGGGGGCAGAAAGCAGCCAGGTGGCTCCCTCACCACACCAACTACACGAGGGAAAACAAAGGTCTTCGGTCTCGGAAGCAAGTGCCTCGGAGTGGTACAGAAACTGCCCTCCACGGAACAGCTCTAATCTTGGGCTGGCACTGTCCTTCCCTGGAGGCAATAACTCTCACCGTAGGTAATAATCAATCGCAGCAGAGAAAGCAGCAAAACCTCCACAACCAATGACCCCGGCCTTTAAGCCCGCTGTAAAGCAAACAGAAATGGCGTTACGTGTAGTGACAAACACAGGCCGCATTCAGGAGTGTGCCTGCCCCATGAATGCAAGAAACTGTGGAAGCATTCGAAGTCATCCAACAAACCCATCAGATCCACAAGACTTCAACGAGCTGTGTATACAATCTACTCTAGTGTGCTTTATATAAGTGTGCATTTGGCTTTTCTCACTCCAAAGAATTACTATTTGCAGCTTCATGAAATAGCCCCTCACAGGCAGGAAACTGGTTAAGAGAACCAGCCCTTGGAAGCAAGTGAAAGCACACAGCCTGTTACCCTGATTTGTTTATGAAATAAATTCTTGGGAAGGTGATCAAAGCAGTCCCAGAGGGAGCCAGGCTTCTCAGAGTCCCTGACAAAGCGGAGCGATGGGAAGACCAGAGGAAAAGCTACTCTATAAATCACAAATGGCTGTCAGAGGAGCAAAAGCAGCTTTTAAGGACAGCAAATCATCCTGCCTCTCAGAGAATGAGAAAGCAGGCTATTTGGGTAAATCAGGGCACGGCAGAGGGGAGAGCGGCCCAGCAATGGACACTGTGCAGAGTCCGGACACTGACACCCCATATCACACTCTTGACGGGCACGCCAACAGGGAGAAGTGCAGGGGACTGGTTTCTTTGTTGTTTACGGCTGACAACCTAACATTTGGCTTTCCACGGGTAGGAGTCTAAGAATCTTCAACATGAAAAGACATGACTGTATAACTTACATACAATATTAAAACTGACAATTGTACAGTATTAACAAAAATGTCTTAGCTACTTGAAATGCACAGAGCTGCGAGTTCAGCACGGCCTGCCGTTTGGAATAAGTGGGCTCTCGGGAGCTGAGTGAGACCTAGCCATGCTTCCGTACTTATCCTGCAGAGCAACACATTCCAGGAATTACTGGGAGGAAGTTCTTCCCGTCTTTTCAATGTGAGCCCAGTTCCAAGATCTAGATCCTTCTGTGATTCTCAGCCATGGGTGATTTTGTCCCCTGGGGGAAATCTGGCAATGTCTAGAGACACTTTCAGTGGTCAACTAAGGGATGCTACTAGCATCTAGTGGGTAGAGACCAGGGTTACTGCTAAACATCCTACAATGCAAAGGACAGCCCTACTCTCCCTCCAGCAAAGATTTACATGTCCAAGATGTCAATAGTGCCAAAGATGAAAAATCGTGACCTAGACACTAGAAGTTTCCAAAATGAAGTTAATACAAAAGTAAATGTGATTTACTTCTCAGAGGGAAGAATATCAAGTGTCCACATATGCCTTGGGCTGTCCCTGAAACACTCATACATTTGGAAATGTTAACTACAGCATGTTGTCCGAAGCCACAAAGAAAACCATGTGAGAGTTGTTTACTAACCTCTGAAACCAATGGCTCCTCCAGTGATGCAGCCACTAATGACACTGTTCTTCCAATCTGATTTTCCCCGGTACTGTGGGTGGAGAAGTGCAGTTTAGAGCCAAAGAAACAAGCCAGACAAGATGATTAAGGGGGAAAAAACACAGCGTTTCTAGCTGGCCAAATTAGTCCCTCCCCAAAGGAAACCTAATCTTCTTTGCTTTCAAAAGTATAGTTCCTAATTTGAATGTGTTCTTGGATGCTTCCTGAAGGTGGTATCAGAGTGCAGATACCAAGCGTACAATTTGACAAGTAATCAAAATCTCTTTGGTTCTCCAATAAGTCCCATGGTTAAAATCATTAACCAACCTCTGGGGTGCCTGGGTGGCTCAATTGGTTAAGCACTGGACTCTTGATTTGGGGTCAGGTCATCATCTCACAGTTCGTGAGACTGAGCCCAGCATCTCAATCTTGGGATTCTCTCTCTCTATGCCTCCCTCTCTCACACTCTCTCTCTCTCAAAAATAAATTAATTAAAAAAACAACTTAGGAAAAAAAAAAAAAAAACAACTTAGGGGTGCCTGAGTGGCTCAGTTAAGTGTCTGACTTCGGCTCAGGTCATGATCTCACAGTTCATGAGTTTGAGCCCCGCATCAGACTCTGTGCTGACATCTGAGCCTGGAGGCTGAAGCCTGCTTCAGATTCTGTGTCTCCTCTCTCTGCTCCTCCCTGGCTCATGCTCTGTCTCTCATTCTCTCTGTCAAAAATAAATAAAAACATTATAAAAAAAATTTTTTTTAATTTAAAAAATAAAGTCATTAGGGGCACCTGGGTGGCTCAGTCGGCTAAGCTTCTGATTTTTGCTTGGGCCATGATCTCACAGCTCGTGGGTTTGAGCCCCACATCGGGCTCTGTGCTATCAGCATGGAGCCTGTTTCAGTTCCTGTCTCCCTCTCTCTCTCTCTGCTCCTCCCCAGCTTGTGCTTTCTCTCTGTCTCAAAAATAAATTAAAAAAAAAATTTTTTTTTTAAATAAAATCATTAACTAACCTTTTTTTTTTTATTAATTTATTTGGAAAGAGAGACAGTGCAAGTGGGGGAGGGGCAGAGAGGGAGACAGAGAATCCCAAGCAGGCTCCACACTACCAGCACAGAGCCCAGTGCAGAGCTCGATCCCATGAACTGTGAGATCATGACCTCAGTGGAAGCCAAGTCGGAAACTTAACCAACTGAGCCACCCAGGCCCCCCTAACCAACTTCTAACAGAGACATGAAAAGATGTTCAACATCATTCATCATCAGGGAAATGCAAATCAAAACTAAACAAGGTATCACCTCTCACCCATCAGAATGGCTAAAATCTACAACACAAGAAACCACAGGTACTAGTGAGGACATGGAGAAAGGGGAACCCCCTTGCACTGTTGGTGGGAATGCAAACTGGTGCAGACACTCTGGAAAAGGGTATGGAGTTTCCTCAGAAAGTTAAAAATAGAACTGTTAGGGTGCCTGGCTGGCTCAGTGTGAATATTGACCTCAGGGTCGTGAGTTTGAGCCCCATGTTGTATGGAATTGTTGAATCACTACATTGTACACCTGAAACTAATATTACGTTGTATGTTAACTAACTAGAATTTTAAAAACTTAAAAAAATAAAATCATTAACTTCTAGCTTATAAAAAGAAGTAAAAAATAACGCAAGCCCAAATCATAAATGCACGAGAAGTTTACATTATGGACTAATGGAAATTCAATTTAGCGAGTACCAGACATTTCTGATCTGCTTTCTAATTAACATTCAGAGCATTTCTCTTTAGAAGTCATAACATGGCACAGGCAAGGCTTTCTCAGAAGGCAGAGACACTTACAGATTCTACCAAGCACTCAGTGCAAGAAAACATGGCGCCCACAATGGCAAAATTTTTGGCGTAGGACATCCCTCTCTGCCCCATGTCTTTAAGAACTTCTTTCGCTGTCGGCGTACGATAAGGATCCTTAGGGTCAAAGCCCACATTGGTATCAATGCCGGCAGTGAATACCCCAAATGCACCTCCCAAGACAAATCCTAAAAACAAACAGAGATGAAGATTTCTTTGGCATGTTTTCTGGGTTACCGTAATGAGGTCCTACTCGAATAGCACATTTTGGATGGCCACCAGCGAAGAGGACGCTCCCTGCTGCCCCCTCACTCCACCTTGCCACTCAAGCTCTCCACTTACCTGGTTTCCACATCACACAAGCTAAGAACTACCTTGCTGACAGCTTCTTCTTGGCCTCCCTTTGGATCTCTTCCTCCTTTCATTGTCTAACATTCCTCAAGATTCAATCTTTAACCTTTCATTCTGTCTATACTCAGACATTCAGCTGTTAACTTTGCATACCACTCCCGTGACAATGGTGACATTCATAACTGTCACTGAGTACCATGTGCCAAGTACTCTGACACTTTATAGTCACAGCTTCATTTATTCTCCACAATAGTCCCATGAGGTACATACTATTATCCTCTCCATTCTGTAGCTGAAGCAACTGAGGCTCAGGGAATAACTTCCCTAAGGTCACAAAGCTGCCAAGTGGCAAATCCTACAGTGCTGTCCCCATCTCCCTGAGCCTTCCTGAGCCTGCTGGACATTTCCATATACATGTCCTCTCATCACATCAAGGTCAATGTTTAATGAAATCATGGGCATCTCCCGTCCAGACTTTCTTACTTATGGCTCCTTCTTTCCAGTCACTCTCACTTCAAACCTCAAGGGTATTTCTTTTCTTTTTTTAAAGTTTATTTATTTGAGAGAGAGAGTGCACGTAAGTGTGCAAGAGCAGGGGAGGGGCAGACAGAGTGGGAGAGAGAGAATCCCAAGCTGGCCCTGTGCTGTGAGCACAGAGCCCCACTTGGGGCTCGATCCCACAAACCGTGAGATCATGACCCAAGCCCAAACCAAGAGCCAGCTGCTTAACCTACTGAGCCACCCAGGCTCCCCCTCAAGGGCATTTCTGACTGCCTCTTTGCTTTCCTCTACAACCCTATGTTCACAATTACCATCCTAGTCTAGGGCCTTTATCACTTCCACCCTGGGGCACTACAAAGACATTCATCATTTCAACAAATATGCAAGTGATGTATTAGAGTCAGGCACAATGATGAACAAAGACCGAGGCCAGGCCTCACAGAGCTTCACTTTAGCCAATTCCCTATATGGTCTCCCGAAGCACCAGACTTTGCTTCACTACATTCAGTGCTGGGTCATCAAGTTCATCAATTACCGCCCTAATGCCTATAGGCAAAAGTTCATCAATTACCGCCCTAATGCCTATAGGCAAAAGGCCCAAATACTCAACCCCACTTGCAACTTGAAAGGACATTTCTCTTCCTCTTAGTCTACTCCCATTCTCTCAATCCTTTAAGATAACAGCTGCAATCTCACCTCCTCTTGTAGCCTTCCCCAAACCAAAAACAAAACAAAACCAAACAAAACCCCTCTCTTTGCTTTCAACTATACTTTACATCTGCAACTCTCGCCATATTTGTTTCTGGATTGTCTTTCATTCTCAATGAGATTTCAACTCCTCTGCAGATGTGGCCAACCTTTTTACAAGAGGCACACCATACATTCTCAAATCCGCAAAAGGTTTAAAAAAGAAAAAAACAAAAAACAAAAAAACAAAAAAAAAAAAAAAAAGGAAAAAAGAAAAGGGCCAACGCCAGACGTCTTTCCCCCTTGTTCACCGCCATCTAATCACATTGGCGTCAATGGCCTTTCCGTTTTTCAGACTTCAGACTGGTTCCTACCAGACCCTTTGCATTTGCTGTTCCCGTTTGTCTGCAGCACTCTTTTGCCAGGTCGTTCTCAACATTCTTGTTTCTCTATATATTAAAATGTTAGCTTCATGAAAACCAGGCTCTTGTCTTGTCTCCCCCTGTCCCTCCACTACCAAGCATGTGATAGTTGCTTATGACAATTTGTTGAAAGAATCCTTATTTAAAAGCGAATCAACGAATGAATGAACGAAGCCAACCATTTTATAACCAACCTCCAGGCCCCGGCCCGAACAATACCGATTCTCTGATCCAATTTCCAGAGGCGAAAACTAACCTCAGGGCTTAGAGTGGGTTTACTCGAGTTAATGGATCGAGACAGGGGTGTAGTCAAGGTCGATGTCCACAGGCTCCTCGCCTCCCAGGCGCGTGGTCTTCTTGGCAGAGGACCCCTCTGCCGTCCAAGCCCTCAGCCTCCCAATGCTCCCCCCGCCCCCCAATCTTGCCTCACCTCCCACGCAGGCCAGCGCTGCCTTGAAGGCGCAGCTTTCCATTGCCTTCTCGATCATCTTCTGTTCCTCACTCTTGGTGGGGCTCGGGATCCCACCCAGACTACTAGGCTCCAGAAGCCGGGGCTGACGCTTGTCGCCCACCAGGTATTGCAGAAGAAGGCTGTACTGTAGCGGGGCTTCGTCGGAACCCGCCGCCTCAGTCGCGGAGCCCCCCGCACTGGGGGCAGTCGCCGCCATGACTGCAGATGCTCAAGAAACCCGGGCGTTCTTCCCGCAGCAGATTCCGCAAGCTTCCCGTTGAGGGCCTGCGCGCCTAGCCACCGTGACGCAACGGCAGATTCGCCACGACCAGCAAGACCAAGAAGCTGCGGAAGTAAAGTCCGTTCGTGCGCCCCGGGCGGAAGAGATATGTTCCCCCAAAGCCTCTTGGGAATACTGAATCGGTCTCGTGCAGTATCCAGTGGCACTGACAAACAAGATTTAGAGTTCACAGAAAGCACCCTCTGCTTCGGGCCTGCTGCGCGGGGGGTACCGGGATTTGTAGGCCAGGCATTTCCCAGGAAGCTTTGCGCGGGCACTCGCCTGGCGGCCTCCTCTGGAACTCTTGACCGGGTGGGGAGCGGTAGCACGCCCGCGAGGCTGCAGAGCGCCGGAGTGACGGCAGGGGACGCACGCGCCTCGCCACTGCTTTTCGAGCCTAATCATTCCTTGAAGAAGGGGATTGTGAGAGGTAAATGATGGAAGGTGTTTTGTAAATAAGTGTGAAAGCGTGGTACAAATGTATGCAATATATGTTTTGTTTGACAGTTAAACCTTTGAGGAGAGAGAAGGGGCCCAACAAATGAGTGAACAAATGAGCTAAGCTAGCCAAGTATAAGAAAAATCGGAAGGATGGTAGGAGGTGGAGGCGAATGGCCAGATGGAGAGCTCAAGGCTGAGGCTGCTACTCCCTCCAGCCAGTTGTTGTCAGTGGAATTGGGGACGTAGGGCTAGCATTGCCATGGGAAGCCTGATTTATATTATGTTAAACCAATTAAAGTGTTTACCAGCTTGCAAACTCAGAATCTAAAGGTAAACTGTGAAATAGTACTATATATGAACCCAGAAAAACTTTTACAGTAGCTTTTATGGTACTAAAATAGATCCCATACTGTCGCACTGATCCAGCAGTGTATTATTTGAGTGTAATAGCTAAGAGAAACATCAATGCAAACAGAGGTGGTGAGCGTTGCCAGGCGACATAGGCAGAGATGCTTCTTTGGTACCCAGAGTGCTCTGTGCAGCCAAGCACAGCGTATGATTTGCCCTGCTTCTGTCCCCACCAGGCCGCTAAATGAGCTGCTCTGAAGGTCCCGCGTGGATTCCCAGTTGTTGAATCTAATTCAGACCTCATTTTACTAGACTTCTCAACATTTGACACTGTTGACTCGTCCCTCATTTTTTTTTTTTTTTACAATTTATTTTTATTTATTTTGAGAGAGATAGAGAGCAACCAGGGGAGGGACAGAGAAAGAGGGAGACAGAATCTATGTGGGGCTCGAACTCACGAACAGTGAGATCATGACCTGAGCCAAAATCAAGAGTCAGAGGCTTAACCAACTGAGCCACCCAGTGCCCTTCCCTCCTTTTAAAAAAAAAAATTTTTTTTTAATTATTTACTTATTTTGAGAGAGAGACAGAACATGAGCAGGGGAGGGGCAGAGAGAGAGGAAGAGAGAGAGAATCCCAAGCAGACAGGCTCTGTGCACTGTCAGTGTGGAGCCTGACTAGGGCCTTGAATTCACAAACTGTGAGATCATGACCTGAGCTGAAATCAAGAGTCAGATGCTTAACCAACTGAGCCACCCAGGCACCCCCTTTTTTTAAAAAAAAGTTTTTGTTAATGTTTATTTATTTTTGAGAGAGGGAGAGAGAGAGCATGAGTGGGGGAGGAGCAGACAGAGGAGGGGTCAGAGGATCTGAAGTGGGCTCTGTCAGCACAGAGCCAGATGTGGGGCTCGAACCCATGAACCGATCGTGACCTAAGCCAAAGTCCAAGGCTTAACTGACTGGGCCACCCAGGCGCCCCTCCTCCCTCCTTTTCGGAGATTTCTCCGTATTTTTGGTGAGCACCTCTCTCTCCTAGTTTTGCTGCAGCCTCTCCAGTTGCTCAGTCTTCTTTGCAGGCACCTCTGCCTGACCTTTTCTTGTTGGTCCTCCAGGGCTTCATCCTTTATTCTCTTCTCATGCAACTCACTCCACCGGAGCAACTCATCCTTGTGGCTTCTACTGCCATCTCTAATGCATTAATGGCTCCCAAATCCTCATCTCCAACTTAGACCTTTCTTACAAGCACAAGAACCAGACGTTTCCCATAGGCACCTCTAACTCAACACACCCTGCTAGCCACCCTTTCCTTCCAGATGAGTGAGGGGCCCAGGGCTCTGATTCATGCTGAGGTTGTAAGAGCCACAGATGGATTTGAGAGAAGTTGGGACAGCCCCACCCCCACCCCAGCCACAGGCAAGTCCCAGGCAAGGCAGCCTTGGAAAGCAAGGGATGGTTTAAATAATTAACCCATGGGGCTAATTAGAGAGCAATAATCAATCCCCAGATGAAGGTATGCATTAGAGTTCCGGTGAGATCCAGGTCAGCACGTGGAGAAATTTCATGTGGCCAAGGCACATGAAGGAGGGAGCCTTTTACAGAACATCCTTGGCCTGGATCATAGATGGGGAGAGAACAGTTACAGACACTGATCTGGTATCTCTCTCTACCCACCCATCTCCTTCCATAGGTGGAATGGGTTTCACCTGATGGAAAACTTGAACCTCTTCAAGTATATTCTGAAAGTGAGAAGTGGTTTCCCATGTCTGTTTCCCTGGGCTGAACCTTTGCCGGTAGTCTAGGGACTTTATCTGGCCCTGGCATCATGGGGAGTCCAGCAGCCTCATATGACAGGTTGGTTCCCCACTCCAAGATGTCTGTTCTGGCCACAAGGATAGGGGGAGCATCTCAGTGGGTCAGAGAGAACAGGAGGCAGTTAAAAATGAACCCATCATGGGAAGTGTTGTAGGGAGAGTCAGAACACTCTGAGTGTCTGAGTATCTGACTCATCACTTGAAAGGACTCTGGATGAATGGGAGGAGGGTCTGGTCATATCATACCCCAGGTGGCCAGGAGACCCCAGCTCGCCTGTAGTTCTCTCAGCGTGCCGCAGGAGCCCAAGAGTCAAAGAAATAGCACAAGTGGGATAGAATAAGGAGGTCCTAGTGGAAAGTGCGTTGTGTCCTATGTGGATTTGAACTGTATATGAATTTGGTAACGGTGAGTAATCTGAATAGTCCTGTTGCTGGCAGGAGGTATGGCCACATAGATATTCTGAATAGCCAACTGATTCACTGTAGATAGTGGGTACTAGACAAGTGTCTTTCTTTTTAAAGGGCCTTGGCCCATGACCTCCAAAGCCAAAGGATCTCTAGGAGCTGAGGATGGAAATATGGTGTCTGAGAAACTCATGGAAGAAGAAGATATTAATAAGAAGTGACTGGGTTGCCTGAGTGGCTCATTCGGTTAAGCATCCGACTCTTGATTTCTGCTCAGGTCATGATCTCACGGTTCATGAGTTCAAGCCCCACATTGGGCCCTGTGCTGACAGCTCAGAGCCTGGAGCCTGCTTTGGATTCTGTATCTCTGTCTCTCTCTGCCCTTCTCCTGATCACACTCTGTCTCTCTCTATCAAAAATAAATAAAAATTAAAAAAATTTAAAGACCTAGAAGTCTGCTGGTAAACTGCTTGTGATTATGGATGACTTTGTTCTTTGCTTCTTGTGTTATTCAGTTTCCTTTTATGCATGTTAACTTTCAAAAAATAAAAAATTTTAAAACCTAAAAAAAATTAAAGAGAATCCATTCAAGTTACAAGAAAGCAAAGGATCAAAAGGACAAAGTGGTTTTTTTTTTAATGTTTATTTTTGAGAGAGAGAGACAGGCAGAACGTGAGCAGGGGAGGAGCAGAGAGAGAGGGAGACACAGAATCTGAAGCAGCCTCCAAGCTGTCAGCACAGAGCCCAATGCGGGACTTGAACTCATGAACCAGGAAATCATGACCTGACCCAAGGTCAAATGCTTAACCAACTAAGCCACCAAAGCACCCGAAAGCATAAGGTGTTTTTTTCTTGTAAAGTTCATACACTTTTCTCCAAATCCTAAGATATTTTGCTACCTTGTTACTTGATATTTAACATATATAGTAATACCTTTCAATATCTCAAATAAAGTTGTGATTGAAAATCATTTATATTAAAAATGGTTTCTATCTAATCATGTGGGTTTTCAAAAGCACATTATCAAATCACTCCACTTCTTGGAAGCAGTGGTCAAGCCATGTCCTGTGAGGAACCTCCCTCTGTCCACTCCTCTAAGAGAGGCAGGATAAATTCTCTACCGTTTGGACTTTTGAAGCAAAAAGAATAACATAAACATTTCTAGAGGAGGGCTGAAAAATCAGTGTAGCTAATTTGATTGTGAATAATAATCACTGCTTTATTACTAATGGCATAAAGTTTAGACTTCTGAAAAACTTTCTTTGGTGATCCTTATCTCTTGAGGTTCTAAAACTTTGAGATAACAGGGGCACCTGGGTGGCTCAGTCAGTTAAACACCTGACTTTTGATTTCCACTCAGGTCATGATCTCACAGTTCCTGGGATTGAATTCCGAGCCGGGCTTTGCCCTGACAGGGCAAAGCCTGCTTGGAATTCTCTCTGTCTGCCCCTCCGCTGCTCGCTCTCTCTCTCAAAATAAATAAATAAACATTAAAAAAAATAAGACTCTCTTTCCAGGTTGAACTCTCTTTTCTGCATTAGATAGGTGACTTCACTTGGTGGACAACCCCCCCCACCACCCCGGTTCCAGGCTCACACCCTCAAAGTTCCCACTGATCCTCTATTTAAAATTTGGTAAATTGCTCATCATAGATTGTTTTCTTCATAATTTTGGTTTTTAAAACATTGCATTAAAATATTATTTATCTTGGGGCACCTGGCTGGCTCAGTTGGTAGAGCATGTGACGCTTGATCTCGAGGTGGTAAATTCGAGCCCCATGTTAGGGATACAGATTGCTTAAATAAATGAATAAGTAAAAAATAAATAAACAAATTTATTTGTTTAATAAATAAAATAAAATAGTATTTCTCTTGATTATTGAGTTTTTTTGACATCCTCTTAAAGTTTGGTCTTACTCTTTACCCTTGCCCCAGCCATGGATTTCCGGAAGAGTCTGTTACCAGCAGTGGGGTGCCGGGGCCACCTCCAGCTTGTTCATAAGAACTGATTATTGAATTTTTGGGATTTCTTTTAACTGGTTATTAAGCATGGCCATAGTTCTTATTTATTTATTTATTTATTTATTTATTTATTTAGAGAGAGAGAGAGAGAGAGAGAGAGAGAACGAGCAGGGGAGGAGCAGAGAGAGAGGGAGAGAGAGAGAATCCCCAGCAGCCTCTGCGCTGTTAGCGCAGAGCCCGATGCAGGGGCTCAAGCTAACAAACCATGAGATCATGACCTGAGCCGAAATCAAAGAGTCAGACACTTAACTGGCCGAGCCACTCAGGACCACTAAGCATGGCCATTATTTTAAATTATATACACTTACCATTAAATCCTACTAAAAATAAAGGCAATATATACTCAGAACTCCTCACTTCCTGAATATTTTACTCCACTTTCTTATTTGTTGGGGGAGGTCATGGAGAAAACGTGACTGCTGATGACCAGTGAACTGGATCCAGGCCCTCGGAGGCTCCTCAGCCCCTCCTCTGGTTTTGGAATGTGGGTTCTGCTGGACGCCCTCACTCCCAGAGGCTGCTCCAAGGACACAGCCTTGAGGTAGTTCAGTGGTGTTCAGAGCAACTGGACGGCATACATGACTGAACCCAGGTGAGGCCTCTGTGTCAACTTGTGAGTGTGGCGAGTGGGCGTGGAGACCTGCACCTCGTGGCTTCCCATGACTAGCCTCGTTCCCTTGCTTATGAAACTTTCCACCCAGCAGCCTGGTGGCCTGCCTCTTGCTTCAGTCTCTCCCTGCTCCCTGTGTGGGGGCCGGTTTCAGATCACACCTGGGAAGCCTTGGAGGAGCCTGTGAACCAGCCTTATCGTCTGTGCCCTTGAGGCTATTAATGCTTATTGTACCCGTGTAATAGAAATGCTCCTTAATGGGTGTCCTGCTGGCATTTCTTCTCAGCTTTGTGATTAGTGACATCATGTTGGTGGCTTGAAGTTGGCCATGATGGAAATATTTACACCATAGAAATCAGTAAATGTTGTAAGTCAAAGCTTTTCTGTGATTATTGTTCAACATCTGCCAGCATACCACTCACTACAAGCAAGCTTTGGGAACCAAGAACACCTTCCTATTTCTGAGGAAACCGGTAAATGAGGGAAAATAAGGCAGAAAAGTAAGACATGAAGTGCTGGTAATGTGTAGGAAATTTCCAGGAAATCCTGACTGATGATTAGAAAGAGAGGGCCTCTGGGACGCCTGGCTGGCTCAGTCAGTAGAGTATGTGGCTCTTGATTTCCGGGTGGTGAGTTTGAACCCCATGTTGGATGTAGAGATTACTAATAATAATAAAAGAGAGAGAGGGCTTCTTACTTCCATGAATGTAACACCATGTTTGGTATCATTTTGGACCCCTTGTGTGGACAAGATGTGGCCCAGGAGCTCCTCTGAGGCTTTTTTTTTTTTTTTTTAATTTTTTTTTTAACGTTTATTTTTGAGACAGAGAGAGACAGAGCATGAACAGGGGAGGAGCAGAGAGAGAGGGAGACACAGAATCTGAAACAGACTCCAGGCTCCGAGCTGTCAGCACAGAGCCTGACGCAGGGCTCGAACCCACGGACCGTGAGATCATGACCTGAGTCGAAGTCGGACGCTTAACCGACCAAGCCACCCAGGCGCCCCTCCTCTGGGGCTTTTAAGTACACTTCTTGCTTTTGGTCCAAAGGCAGTACTGTAGCACCAGGGACTACCTGCACCTTCTCAGAGGATGAGGGTCAAAAAAGGCCCCCCTAAGTACGCAGTGGCTATTCAGTTCAGAAGGCTGCACAACATGATTTTTCATCAAGGGTTGCAAGAAGGGCTGGGGCAGTGCACAGCCCCATGTCCTGATACTACTTTCATGGCCAAAGGAGAAAGGCTGGAGGTCCTCTGGGTTGAGAATGAGCTTTTCTGGGAGGAGCACAGGGTGCGGCTTTGCTGGCGCCAGGGCACAGGGCAAGCGCACTTCTGTATTATTCGTTATAACCCCTGGACAGCTGATCGATCACCTGCCACTCGAGAGCACTGTTGATCTATAAGGAACACTGGCAGGCAGGCCTCCAATCAGACTAAAGAATAAGATGGGCTTGCTCAGGGGGCACCTGGGTGGCTCATTCAGTTAAGTGTCTGACTCCTAGTTTTGGCTCGGGTCATGATCTCACTGTTTCGTGAGTTTGAGCCCCGTGTACGACTCTGCGCTGACAGTGCAGAGCCTGCTTGGGATTCTCTCCCTCCCCTCTCTCTCTGCCCCTCCCCCATTGTGCTGTCTCTCTCAAAATAAATAAACTTCTTAAAAAATTAAATAAATAAATGGATTGTTCAGGTGTAGGTCAAGAAGAGTTTGTAGGATTGGAAGCAGGTCTGGGATTCAGGATGCGGAGGCCAACCTGGGCTTTAGAGAAGAACTTCCATCCCTCCACCCCTACCCAGGAGAAGGGGCTTTGGCCCAGGGGTGGGGGCTCTCTGAGGTCTCAGGAGGCAGCACCAGTGTGGGGGTTGGCAGGAAACACTCTTGCCCATGAACTGGGAGCAGAAGCCAAGTAGGAGGCCTCAGAAAGCACAGAAGAGCCTGAACCTATCAGGGGAGCAGTTGGGGGGGGGGGGTGGAGTTGGATCCCAAATCAGGGTCTCTGATGCCAGGGGAGCAGATCTGAGAGACAGACCAGAGAGCTCACCTAAGTGTGTGTGTGGCTTTTATTAGGCATCCACAGGTGGAAGCTTCTATGGGACTACTGGGTTCAGGTGGATCTAAATTAGAATTTATTTTCCTCCCCAAATGTGGTCTTACTGAGTTTCCCATCTAGGTGAAATGGCGATTCCATGAATTTAATTAGGATTAAACTCTTTGCATGCTGCATCCCCTAGGTACCATCTGACTGTTTTTCAAATCCATCCCTTCTTTAAAAAAAATTTTTTTTTAATGCTTCTTTATTTTTGAGAGAGAGAGAGAACATGAGTGGGGTAGGGGCAGAGAGAGGGACACACGAAATCCAAAGCAGGCTCCAGGCTTTTAGCTGTCATGACGCAGGGCTCAAACCCATGAACTGTGAGAACATGACCTGAGCCAAAGTCAGATGCTGAACCAACCAAGCCACCCAGGCGCCCCAAGCACCCCTTTTTTTTATATCCATTGCCACGGCCATATTTTGGGCTCTAGTCGGTTTCGTTTAATAGAATTTTAGTTGTTCTTCATATCTACTACCTTGCTGTCCTCCAAAGCATCCAGAGTGATCTCTGAGCACAGAACCGTGATTAATTCCCTGCTCAGAATTCTCCATGCCAGGATAAAATCTAAACTCAAAATGTTGCTTTTATAGCTTGTGCCCAAGAAGACAAATAGGCTTCAGTCCACGTTTGCTCTCATTGGAACATTTCCATTCCCAATTGTCTGCTTTCCATACCTCTTTTGGATCTAGAAGTGATGGCTCAGAATCATTCTTAATAATTTGTGATCTGTAGTGTTTGAGAGATGAGTTTGGACTTTTTGACTGTGTGTCATTTCTTTGACTTGTGCCCTCTACTCAGTCAAGGACAACTGTTAGAAAATATTTGTTATTATTATTTCTTAATTCTTTTTGCCTTTTCCCTATGACCTACAATAGCTATGGTAAGAGCAAAGGCATCCTGTGCTGTTTCCAGTGAGAGATCCTTAGACCGTAGCCTGATTCTGGTGGGTGGTCTTAATGCTCTGGAACAAATTTCTCCCACAGCGTAATTGTTTGGAGGTTTTACTTGCTCATACCCAGCAATCCAGATTTGCTTACCATCTCTTGTGCTGTTGCTTTGGCTTTGCTTACACAAAGCTATTGGAGATCTGGCAAACAATCTGGCAGTCTGGTGGATTGCTAGGACCTACTTCAGACTCGGTTAATGAACCATCCACTTTGCGGTGTCTGCGCTAGGGTCACAGTGATGCCAAGTTGTGATCCTGGCTTAATCTGAAAAGTATTGGAAACGATGGAAATGTGCATAATGTTTTTCTAGCACCTTACGCTTCCAACTCAGGAAAGCGTTAGGAGGCTTCAGAAACTAGAGGCCTCCTCCTGCTTTGCTGGGAGATGAAATGAACAGTGAAAAGAACAATAATGGTGACTTCCCGAAGTTACCTACGAAGTTGGTGCGAGATCATGACCTGAGCCGAAGTCAGATGCTTACCCAACTGAGCCACCCAGGCTCCCAAAAGACCAGCCTTTTTTAAAAGGGACAGATAAAACATGTAAAAGCTGTGATACAGCATTCATCTACAGGTGAAATCTTTTAAAGGAAACTCACAATTAGGGGCGCCTGGGTGGCTCAGTGGTTAAGTGTCTGACTTCGGCTTAGGTCATGATCTCACAGTTTGTGGGTTCAAGCCCTACATCGGGCTCTGTGCTGACAGCTTAGAGCCTGGAGCCTGCTTCGGATTCTGTGTCTCCCTCTCTCTCTGCCCCTCCCCCGCTTATACCTTTTTTTGGTATAAGACCTTTTTTCTCTTTCATTCTGAGATGTCCTGATGTGCTTTATTTGTGTGTGTGTGTGTGTGTGTGTGTGTGTGTGTGTGTGTGTGTGTATTTAAGTTTATTTATTTATTTTGAGAGAAAGAGAGAGAATGAGCAGGGGAGGAGCAGGGAGAAAGGGAGAGAGAAAATCCCATGCAGGCTCCTTGCTGTCAGTGCAGAGCCCGATGCGGGGCTCAAACCCATGAACTGTGAGATCCTGACCAGAGCCAAAGTCGAGTCGGCTACCCAACCAACTAAGCCACCCAGGCGCCCCTGTCCTGATGTACTTTCATATTTTTTTCTCCACTTATAGTATCTTACCTTTTTTTAAAAATTTTTTCTTTATTTTTGAGAAAGAGAGAGAGAGAGACCAGGAGAGGAGCAGAGAGAGAGGGAGACAGAAGATCCTAAGCAGGCTCTCTACACTGACAGCAGAGAGCACCAGGCAGGGCTTCAACCCACAAACCGTGAGATCATGACCTGAGCTGAAGTCGAATGCTTAACCAGCTGAACCACCCAGGTGGCCCTAGTATCTTATCTTTTGAATAAGTCCTTATTTGAAAATTTAAAAAGTTTTTTTTCTTGGGCTTAAAATAATAACCCTCTGGATTTTTCTCACACCTATTTCCAGTCCTTCAATTTCCTTCCCCAAGCAACCTGTTACTATTTCTTAAATGTCTTTCCAGATGTATTTCATCCACATATAAGCATATTTGTGTGTGCATATGTGTATTTTTTCTCCACTTAAAAATCTGTGGGTGGTAGCTTCATATTTCCTACCTAGTGTGCACCTTACTTTCTCTCATGCTACATTTTTAGAGATATTTCATGTTAGTGTATGTGATGGTTAATTTTATGTGTCCACTTGATTGTCATTATCTTATATTGTTATAAATATGTGTGGATACATATATGTTTGGCAAACATCTTTATTTATTACCTCTCTTATTCACTTATAATGTAACATAAGCTGTGTTTAAGTATTAGGGCGCCTGGGTGGCTCAGTCGGTTGAGCGTCCGACTTCGGCTCAGGTCATGATCTCATGGTTCATGAGTTTGAGCCCTGAGTCAGGCTCTGTGGTGACAGCTCACGGCCTGGATCCTGCTTCAGGCTCTGTGTCTCCTCTCTCTGCCCCTCCTCCACTCATGCCCTCTCTCTTTCTCTCTTTCAAATATAAATAAGCATTTAAAAAAAAGATATATTTAAGTATTGTTAATTTAAAATTATTGTATTCAAGTTACTAGATAAGGAGAGGAGTAAATGTCCGTCACTCAAGAACTTTACCTCTTATGGGGAAGAGGTTAGTGTGTTTTTATTTATACACAGGATATTTGTATCATGTTAGGTGGAATTATGATCTTGTCATTGTCTTCTTTGAAGAGTAAACATGGTTTAAGGAGACGCTTATGGGTGCCAGGTTGACAAAGGGTTGACTTGTGATGTTTGATTTTATGTATCAACTTGACTGGGATGCGGGTACCCAGATATTTGGTTAAACACCATTATGGATGTGTCTGTGAGGGTGTGTCTGGACGAGATTTACATGCGAATCAGGAGATTGTCCTCCCCCATGTGTGTCTTGTTTAATTGGATGAAGGCCTGACAGAATAAAAAAGTGAGGTAAGGGAGAATTTGTTCTCTCTGCCTGTCTTCACGCTGGGACACAAGTCTTCTCCACCTTTGGGCTCAGACTAGAACTCACACCCTCAGCTCTCCTAGTTCTCAGGCCTCTGGAGTCAAACTGGAACTCTGCTATCAACTCTCCTGGGTCCAGCTTGCGGAGTGCAGATATGGACTTCTCAGCCTCCCTAATCATGTGAACCAATTCCTTATAATATAATCACTGTATATATTGGTTCTATTTCTCTGGATAATATGGACTAATACAGCATACATTGAGTTTTCCTTAATCCTTTTCAATGACCAGATTGTAGTTCAAATAATGAATGTGCTATGATTTAATCATTTTTGTTGCTGCACAGTTAAGCTCTTTCCAGGTTTCCAGTTTTTTTTTCTGATTTCACCAGTGGATCAGTAAATATCTGTCCACATACATCTTTGTGCACATATGCTACTAGACCCGAAGATCAAGGAACGTGGTCTTGATGAATCTTAAAGGTGACATGTATGTGTGTACATAGATGTGTGTGTGTGTATAACACATATATGTCAGTACATGTTTTGTATGGCATCATGTGCCTTAGAATGCAATTTCTCAAAAGGGAAATTCTGTAAATGTGTATGTTCCATACAATGTTAGGCAGGCACGTTGTGGTTCCCTAATACATATTTTAATACAATAATAATTTTCAGAATAGCCAGTCAACTCATATAATATGACTAGCTAAGTACCAGTAGGGACATTATCTTTAAGTGGGTCTCTTGAACTGCATAAGTAGAGAGAGTGCTTTTCACAAGTCAAAGGATGTTGGCTATTCTTTACAGGAAGCCAAATGAGTCTCCTTGGGCTTCTTCTTGTAACAAACACCCACTAGAATTATGATTTTGGAATCATTTCCATTGCAAATCCCCTCTTTCCACACCCCTTTAAAAGGCAGCTGTGATATTTGGCTTCTAACCAAGGCCTGCTGCACCAACAATTCTCTAAATTTTATTTATATTTCATGTGCAGTATGCTCAAACTCTCACTTTCCCAGGTGCCAGATGCTGGTTTGGATATACTCCAGTGGAAAGTGCTATGAAATAATAAAAGTAAAAGGCTGAACAAGCTGCCTCTTTATATCAGACTTGCACCTAGTGGACCTAAGTTAAGTATGCTAATAATGACTTCACTCTTTTCCCAACTTTGTGATCCCCCGAATTCCCACTTCACCTACCTCCACACCTTTGCTTCCATAGGATATAAATGCTTATTTGTAGTCCTTTTACATCTCTTCAGTGTTCATTTGAAAATGTCAGAACGTAGGATCTATCTGTCTCACGTGATTTCAGTGGTGCCTAATTTGATCCACTGATGGGTATTTCAAATATGACTTTCAGGATTTTTCCCTTTTTAAAAAGTAATCTCTATGTCCAACGTGGGACTTGACTGACATCAAAAGTCTCAGGTTCTCTCAACTGAGCCTTCTAGTCACCCCTGCTTTCAGGATTAAAATAAATTTTTTAATGTTTATTTTTGAGAGAGAGACAGACAGACAAACAGAGTGTGAGCAGGGGAAGGGCAGAGAGAACAGGAGACACAGAATCTGAAGCAGGTTCCAGGCTCTGAGCTGTCAGCACAGAGCCCGATGCAGGGCTTGAACTCACAAGCCATGAGATCCTGACCTGAGCCGAAGTTGGACGCTTAACCGACTGAGCCACCCAGGTGCCCCTCCTTTCAGGATTAAAAAAAATTTTTTTTAATGTTTTTATTTTATTTTTGAGACACACACACACACACACACAGTGAGACCAGGGGAGGGGCAGAGAAAGATGGAGACAGAATCTGAAGCAGGCTCCAGACTCTGAGCTGTCAGTGCAGAGCCCAATGTGGGGCTCGAACTCACAGACTGCAAGATCATGACCTGAGCTGAAGTTGGACGCCCAACTGACTGAGCCACCCAGGCACCCCCAGGATTTTTAAAGATATCTAATAACTTAATGTCTGTTATGTTCATAGCTTTAATATATTTTCAGTAAAAAGTGATGTTTCCTTTGTGTTTTATTGTAAGTCTGCCCCTGCAGTGGCACAGAATTTTGGCATGACACTTTAAGACTTAACTCAGAATTTCCTTTTTGTGATAGGAATCTTGCTTGTTTAAAGGCAGTCTTCAATCCACAGATCATTCTTATGAAGTGAGCAGATATATTAGGTGGATACTAAGAAAGCAGGTGTAAGTTTCAGGATTGCCAATCCACTCTAGGCTCCCACCTCCACCTCTTTCATCAGTTTGTGTGGTTAACATTTCACTGAGCTGAAAAACGACAATTCCTTGTTCTAGCCTAGACAAATTGAGAACCTTAGGCATGAAAATTTGTGCCAAAATCTTGCGATGACATTGAGGTTTAAATTAACTCTTGTAAAGTGTGCTATGATGTGTGTGTGTGTCTGTATGTTTGTGTGGGTGGAAAGCCGCTATAAAGTAGAAATACTTTGCTTGCCTGCCAGTATCTCTTCACATACTGGGCTCTGGCATATCTCATTTTTTCACTCTTTCCATTAGATGGCGCTAGATGCCCAAGAAATAACTTCCAAAGGCAGGGTGGAGGGCGGTGAGAGGGGCGTCTTTTCCTTTCACTGGGTTGCTGGTAGCTGAGCACACACACAACTGAAGGTCCTCTTCTATTGCAGGTTGGCACGGTATGCATTTTATTTTTTCGTGTGTATGGGGGGGGCGGGAAGGCTTGCCACAGACCACCTGTTCAATCCAAGCATAGGGTAGCATCTTGCCAGCTGGCAATAAATAAATAAATAAATAATTCCTAGAATTTGTCTTAACTATCAACAGACTTGATAGAAAGTATAGAACCGATTCAGGAGTGCAGCCAGCATGGATTTAAAGCTGCTGCGGCATCTGTTTCATACACTTGCGGAGATGGAAGAGAGCCACTCACTGCGACCTGTGGACTGAACTCCCACAGCGCGACCCACGAGCCACTCGCCAGTCTCAAGGACTCCCTCATGTGTGCCTAGCTACCCGAGAAATGCAAGAGGTGGCGTCCTCCAGTCCTCTTAAGGTAGACGAAACATACACAAAACACACGATAGAGAAATAAGTGCTAGCAAGCCCCAGCCTGATGAAATGGTGATTGTGTATAGATGCTAAGTACTTGTAAGCATTCCGAGATGGGGTACGAAATGGCCGGTTAGGCCTTGCGCAGGGAAAGAGAGAGAGAGAGAGCACTCGGGTAGGGGGACTATGGGAATGTTTGGAGAAGTCCAGAGAGAACTGAGAGTTCGGAGGGTGGGGGACCAGTCCAGCTCCGCACCGACTGCAGCCTCAGAGAGGCCGGCTCGGTGACCCCTCTCCTTTCTGCACTTAGCCTCGGGCATGCCCTCAGAGTGGGGCGTTTCCGGCCAGCCTTCTCGCTAGGGCTCTTTCCCGAGCAATTCGGCCACGCGGTGGAAGCCTGCGCGGGATCGCCAGCTGCAGCAGATTAGGGCCCAGAGCGCGGCCCGGGACAGCCACGGAGGGGGCGGGTCGGGGGCGGGTCGGAGGGGCGGGCAAGGGGCGGGCCCTGGTGGGCGGGGCTCTCTTCTGCCCCTCGCCCGCCGCCCGCCTCAGCCGCCGCCGCCGCCGCTGCCGCCGCCGCTGCCTCCGCCCGCCGCGAGGACCGAGGGAGCGGGGTTGCAGCCGCCTGCCCGCCCGCGTGCCCGGGCTGCGGTGGGCCAGGATGTCGGGCTTCCTGGAGGAGCTGCTCGGCGAGAAGCTGGTGACGGGCGGCGGCGAGGAGGTGGACGTGCACTCGCTGGGCTCCCGCGGCATCTCGCTGCTCGGGCTCTACTTCGGCTGCAGCCTGAGCGCCCCCTGCGCGCAGCTCAGCGGCAGTCTGGCCGCCTTCTACGGCCGCCTGAGGGGGGACGCCGCGGCCGGGCCGGGGGCCGGGGCCGGGCCGGGGCCGGGGGCCGGGGCGGCCGCGGAGCCCGAGCCGCTGCGCCGCCTGGAGATCGTCTTCGTGTCCTCGGACCAGGACCAGCGGCAGTGGCAGGACTTCGTGCGGGACATGCCGTGGCTGGCGCTGCCCTACAAGGAGAAGCACAGGAAGGTGAGCTGCGCGGGCCTCGTTGGCGCCCCTGGCCTCGGTGCGCAGCCCGCGCGTTCGGGGAAGCGGGGTGTTCGCCGGCCCCACCCGCAACACGCGGCCCCTCGGCCCCGCTCCTGTATCTTTGCACACGCTTCCCCTCGTGTCCCTTAGTGTCGCCTTCCTCTGTCTATGCCCGCCTCCGTCCGAGGATCCCGCCGGGTTGGGGCTCCCGCGGCAACTCCTCGGTGCGGGTGCCAGGCCGCGCCCGTGGGGGAAGTTTGACACCCCCAGGCCCCCGATCCAGGCTTCTGTCCCGAGGAGCCAAGAGCCAGATCCCCACGCGTCGGGAGCCTTGCTTAGTGGGCAGCTGCGCCGGGGGTCCCGACCCCGTGACCCCCAACCTCCGCCGTGGGCGCGGGGAGGGGCTGTTTCCTTCCCTCAGCCTCCAGACTCCCGGCGGATACCTGTAGTGGTGGGGGGTTGGCGCTCGCCCCCTACCCATAATGCCCAAACCAGGAAGTTTCCTCTCTCTGAGAGGAATCTTCTTTTCAGGGGACCCCTTCCCCCGTGACCCGGGACTCCGAGGCCAGGCCGCCCCGTGCCCCGGAGAGGCAGCCGCTGACCGTGGCTTTGGGTGAGAAGGGCGCTCTCTCCTCTCCCCTTCTCCCTCCTCCCTCCTCCCTCCTCCCTCCTCCCGCCTCCCTCCGCCCCCGCGGGCTCGACTAGTGGCCACCGGGGAGCTTTTCATTGTCTGCCTGTCCAGCAGTCCTCCCCAGATGCCTCTCAGGCGCAGGAACAGACCCGTCTTTGCAGGTCTTAGTTGCTTGGTCGGTGGGCCACTGTCGTCTTGGCACACTTCGAAATTAAATGCTGAACTGATCCCTTAGGTTAACTGGAAAAACGAGGCTTTGGGGAAATTTATACTTAGCTGTCAACTACTCATTCCCAGCATTTTGCTGCTGAAATTAGTTTGGGTTTTTGAGTGCATCTGTTGGATGAAGCTGTCTGTTTTAATAAAAGGGATTCAGGAAATCTTGTCATAAATCGAAGCAGGAAAAGTTTTGGAGCGTTCTTGCTTAATTTGTATGCGTGATGCAACGTGTGAATCCTGCACCTTCCCTTTCTGAGGAGAATCTTAGTTTATGGAGTGGACAGGAGAAGAAGGGCTGTTCTGGGGGTGTGGACGTGCCTCTGGGGAGGATGGTAACGGCATGCCATGTGTTTCTTTTATGTCTGCAGAGTCTTGTTGAGAAGCATGATTTAGATTTAGTAAGACCAAAAGGCTTTATATTGTGACCCCAAATGTCTCGAGTAAATCATCTCCAAATAGTGTAAGGTGCGGATTTAGGATTTAAAACATGAAATACAGTTTAACAAATACAGTTTGTAAACTTCACATTGGAAAAACATGAGCTCACTAACCACACAGAGGCAAAACTTGGCATTTTAACCACTTTTTAGGTGATCTTGCTCATAGTTGGGTTATATATTTGATAGTGCATGAATATGAATGGCCAATCCTTTTTTGCTTTAAAAATATGGGAATTCTTTGTTTTCCTTGGTGGTTGTTTTTATGATCCTTTTGGGGAGAAATATTATTCAGAAGGTGATTTACCAAAAAATATTTTTATTGTTATGGCAAGTTTCTATTGTATATACCAGTATGTGTAAAATAACGTCCTTATTGGGCAATACACATGATTTCTAGCTCATGCGAACATGATGGGAAACTTACAGACCTGAGGCCTGTTGTTTTTTTTCACAGTGGAGGAAGTAAATTTGCTGGATGGTAAAAACATGGAGCAGATTGCGATGTTTTCCAAATACTTAAAGTTTTTTCTTGCAAAAGGAGACTATTTCATATGCTATATGCCATGCCTGGTTCTCTCTGCCGGGGCTAGTCCCCTGCACACACACACAAAAAGTGGCCCTAGTCTGGACCTGCCGATTCCACCAGGATGAGAGTCTGGATGACACAGGGCAGACCCCCTTTTGAAAATACAGTTCAGAATGCTGAACATGCCCAAACCATGGTGCATAGCATCTTAAACATTTATTTTTCGCTCGGAGTTTTTCTGTCTCACATCCTCTGGTTCACTTTGTTGTGTAAAACAAATCCAGTTTTTGAAGAGGTAGTTTCTACTCCTGGATGTTCATGAATAGGCAACTCAAGGTCTGTCTGATCCCGGAAACCATCCGTAGTGATATGCCAGGTAAAAAGACTCCAGCTGTGTTTTTTATGGAAAACATGTTTTCAGAAATGACAACAGCTATGTACTCCCTCTGAAAGGAATTATTTTCTCCCTTGAAACCAAAGAAAGTAAACAATTCCCTTTTTTGTAAGGTTGAGTTTTTGCCTCTCTGTTTGAAACTGAGATGCTTAGAAGTCTGTGAGCTTGTAATGGCAGTTTCGTGATAAAAACAGGGAAAAGCCTAGGGCATCCCCGGTTCAGGGTGCTGAGCGGTGAACGCTTACCTTTTTGCTGATGGCCCCTGTCCATGTTGTTTCGCCAACTATAATAGTTTCAAAGAATAGAATTTTGTTTTACACTGAAGGGCAAACCAGAGTTCCAGATTACTAAGTTTTTTAAAGTTCTCGTTAACATTTGTTCCTTCAAACCATTCATATACTTCTTCCCACTGGGATAACAAAGGATATGGTTCTAATTAGTTATTGGCTGGCATTTCTCTAAAGAAAATTGAAAGATTATGGTGGGGAAAGAAAATGCTGTGTGGTATTTTTTTCTTCTTTTATTAATTTCCCCTTTATGTAGTAAGAAAGTCTGGGGATGACCATATATGTTAGGCTTGCATTTTGCCTGGGTCTGCTCACCTTGACTGAAGCTGTGAGAAAACAGCAAATAAAAGGACTCTAGCATCTTTAAACAACAAAAAAAAAGCTTTATGGAAGGTTGTCCTGTTTCTGCTTGCTTTTGTGGTAGCTGCAAAAATAACTGAAGCTTCATTTTTTTGGCTTCCAAGCACACACATATAAATAGCTGTATAGAAATTGTAATTAAATGATAATAGAACTTTGACTGCCTTTATAAGAGCAGTTTTGTCAGGAAACCTATAATCTTGAAGTCAAGGCAGTTGGACTTGTTTTAATAAGTAGGTTTGCTTTTCCTTTTGTTGGGAGACATTTTTCAGATTTCCGGAGAGAGAGAATGAAATGAATAGTTGGAAAGTGGTGATGATTTGGACTTTGGGAATTTGCTGTGTTCTTCAGGTGGGGATAAGTTACTTTGCTGGCCGAACAGGAGAGTGGATCCCCAGGATCTTCTGCTTCGGCATCAGAGAGGGCAGCACGGAGTTTGGTTTTAAAGCCACTGGACTTCATTTTGCCTGGGCTGGATACCTGATGGAATACATTTGGTCAGTGTGGGTGCACTGACATCAAATGGTGCAGGACCACTGGTCTTAGACAGGTTTGCTGGGGTCTGGCTTGGCCCTAGACCTTCCTGCCAGACAGAAAGGAAAAGAGAAAGTTGGGGGCCGATGAGTGGCAGTCAGGAGGCTCTGGTCCAGTCTACCTGCTCCGGTCTGCCTGCTCCAGTCAGGGGAAGGGGAATCTTCCTGTTTCCCTGTCTGGGTTGTTTGCTCTGGGTGGTTCTTTTGGTTCAGACTAAATCAGAGGTGTGGCCTAGAATTCACTGGAATCCCTTTGGCTCTTTGGAATGGGGCAAGGTTTGGTACCAACCCAGGCAATCTTTTTTATCTTTGAGAGAGAGACAAAGAGACAGAGTGTGAGCCAGGGAGGGGCAGAGAGAGAGGGGGGCACAGAATCTGAAGCAGGCTCCAGGCTCTGAGCTGTCAGCACAGAGCCCGACACGGGGCCTGAACTCACAAGCTGTGAGATCATGATCTGCGCCGAATTGGATGCCTAAACTGACTGAGCCACCCAGGCGCTTCCCCCCCGCCCTCCAACCCAAGCAGTTTTATAGCTCCGTCTCTCCCAGCTCATCTTCCCTCAAATGTCGATACCCTGACCACTAAGAGAATAACTTCTAGGACACTGACAGATCACTTTCATGGTGCTAAAAGATAGCGGAAAAAGCACAGCTTTGAAGATGGGGTTTTCTGCCTTGTGCAAAAGGAGCCTGGATCAGCCAGGACAGGCTCCCTCTGTTCACTTTGTTTCCAGGACTTGGATCTGTCTAATAAAAGACAACAGTCCAATTAAAGTAATAAAAGCAATTTTCCTTGAGAGGCTTTTTCCTTGCTCCATTATTTGTAATGTGCTTTTTAATCTTTCATTTTTCTCGGCATAATGAAGACGTCTAGTATATAGTAGGTAAAAATAGGGACTGATGTCCACCTGCCTGAGTTCAGATCCTGGCTCTGTCATTTGATAGCTGTGCGACCTTGTGAAAGTTACCCTACGTGTCTGTGCCACAGGTTTCCTTATCTGTAAAATGAGATGACAATAGCATCTGCCTGGCAGATAGTATGTGCTCACTAAGTGCTAGCTATCGTTAAAAAATTCTCATGAAATCTAGTAATTCTTTCATCTCCTGAGACTTTGGAATATATCACATTACAGAATTGCGGTTACAAGGTATATTTTTTAACTTTTCAAACAAATGACTTCTAAGTGTACAGGGGGGTATGGTGAAGGAGTTGAAAGAATTGCCCTAGAAGAGATTATAATTGAGGAGAAAGACCTGGAAGAATGAAGCAATGAAAGCAAATGAATATTTAGAAAATACTATTCTTGGGGTTCCTGGGTGGCTTATTAAGTGTCCAACTCTTGATTCCGGCTCAGGTCATGATCTCACAGTTCATGGGGTTGAACCCTGTGTCTGTCTCTGTGCTGATAGTGTGGATCCTGCTTGGGATTTTCTCTCTCTCTCTCTCTCTCTGCTCCTCCCCTGCTCTCTCTTTCAAAATAAATAAATAAACAAACTTAAAAACAAAACAAAACTGTTCCTTAAAGAACTGGTAGTCCTGAGATTTACTGAGCTCCATACTCATATTTGCCAGTGAAACTTGAGACATCAGGTCAATGAGGCCCAGACGGGATAAAGGGTAACAACTTTAAGATGATGAGGCACCCTTCTTGAGAGAGATTAATTACGCACTTGGTGCTGGTTCTGCGGTTTGCCAGAGCTATTAGGCGCGTCTGTCGCTGATCCTGCCCTTTTAAATCCGGGCAGCGTGAAGGTTGTAGGGCTGCTGCTCTTTCAGCTTGGGAAAGGGATGGTGCCTGCTCTCTGGAGCAGTGGAGACTCTAACACACCCTCTAACACGGCCACCTCCCTTCCTAGCTCTGGAATGCTGTAGGATAGGTTTGCCCAGACTTGTAGCCACTGCGCCTTACGATTCAGGCCTCCAGTTAGGGACTCAGGCCTGCTGGCTAGCTGTTCACAGCTCTTGCTGATTGATAGAGGTTGGGATGTGCACCAGAGCACAGAGGAAAGCTGTGGGTTTTGAGGTTAGGGTCATTGATTTCATTTACCCTCTTTTCTCCCCCTCCCCCACCCTCTTTTTGTCACTCTTCCTTTTGGTTTTGAGGCCTTGTTTTAGTATCTGCACAAATTTGAAAAAGGAGGCTTTGTGTGATACACAGCTGGGGTGGGGACTGAATAGGTTGCTCTGTGTATGGGAGGTGGAGGGGGTCTTTTTTATTTTTATTTTTGATAAGGCTTGGGGCTCTAGGACTCTAGCCCCAATCTGAATAGACCAGGCTCCTCGAGGGATGATTTCCTTTCAAGCGGGAGAGCATAGGCTTGGCATAGGATGTTTTCTTCTCTTTGCGTTCTCAATTCCCAGCGGTGCTCAGTGTTAACCACCAGAGTGCTTACTTTTCTGTATTTTATTAATTTACCATGATACTTATTCAAAGGCACTTGAAGAAAATGGCTATGAATTTGGAATCTTTTTGCTGATCCTGGCTCTCATGAGGTTCTTGCATACTGTTGCTTTATATCTGGCTGTTATTTTAAAAAGAAGTAAGAGTTGGGGCGCCTGGGTGGTTTGGTCGGTTAAGCGTTCGACTTTAGCTCAAATCATGATCTTGTGGTTCGAGGGTTCAAGCCCCATGTTGGGCTCTGTGTTGACAGTTCAGAGCCTGGAGCCTGCTTCAGATTCTGTGTCTGCCTCTCTCTCTGCCCCTCCCCGGCTCGCACTCTGACTCTCTCTCTCTCTCTCTCTCAAAAATAAATAAACATTCCAAAAAAAAAAAAAAAATTAAAGCTGATGGTGTAGAGCCTGCTTAGGATTCTCTCCCTTTCTCTCTGCCTCTACCCCCACTTGCTCTCTCTCTCAAATTAAAAAAAAAAAGGGGGATGGGGTGCCGGGTGGCTCAGCTGGTTAAGCGTTGAGTTCCTGACTTCGGCTCAGGTCATGATCTCACAATTCGAGTTCAGGCCCCACATTGGGTTCTGTGCTGACAGCATGGAGTTTGCTTGGGATTCTCTCTGCCTCTCTCTTCCCCTCCCTTGCTCATGTGCTCTGTTTCTCTCTCTCTCTCTCTCTCTCTTGAAATAAACTTAAAAATTTTTTTTTAAAAACTGATAAAATAAAAAAAATTTAAAAAAGAGAAGTAAGAGTTCTGAAGTCTCAAGAGTCATCCTTGCTTCTCTGGCACCCCTCACATCCACAGAGTCTTGCTGATGTGATTCCCTTAATACATCTCAACTCTGAACAATTCTTGCCATCCCTATCATCACGGCTTGAGTTGAGGTTTCATCTGGACGACTGTGTACCACCAGCAGCTTCTCCTGGGGCTCTTTGCTTCCAGTCTTGATGCCTGGAATGGTTCTCAGACCATCTTCTCAAGCTGCCTGTAATCAATGATCAGTTTTATTTTATTTTGTTAATTTCCAATCTGTCACACACCAATGCAAGTGGCCTTACTAAGCATGACTCCTGTTGAGGTTGAATCACATGCAACTCCCCGCTAAGTTGACCTCACACAGGCTGGTCTCTGTCCTTTTCAACAAGAGGAGCCTGTTGATCACAGGCT
This sequence comes from Panthera tigris, assembly GCF_018350195.1. NCBI lineage: Eukaryota > Metazoa > Chordata > Mammalia > Carnivora > Felidae > Panthera > Panthera tigris. The sequence continues at coordinate 15,902,637 of NC_056673.1, read as the reverse complement.
TGGTTGTTGCTGCAATGTCAAACTGCTGAGTACTCATTCTCAATTTCTGTACTTACCTTGTTTGGGGCCAGTAGCAACTTATGGGAAAGCACTGGGTTGCAAACCTACCTTGAGCCTTGAGCAGCGCTGCTCTAGACTGTTTCTGGAATGGTCAAGTCCAAAATCACAACTTTGATCATATCATTCTCCTACCTAAGAATTCTGTAGTTGTTCTTCATAGCTTTTGGGGTCAAGTCCAAATTCTAGAGCATGGTCCCTGACTATTCTCCTGTCTCCTGTCTCACCTGCACCGTGTTCTTTTCCCTCCCAGCTGGCTGAGTTTGGCACTTCTAAACTTCAGTCCTGGCTCCCCTGTTTCCCTAAGAAGTTTTCTTGTCTCTTTGTCCTCTAGGTGGGATGATTCTGTGGGCTTCCATAGATCTTCTGCGCAAATGCCCTAGCACTTAGGCTGTGTTTGTTTCATTATTAGACTGTAAGCTCTTTGAGGACAGAAACCAACCAAAGAGGGGGGGAGATGATCAGTTCCTTAGGTGCTGAGACTCTGTGATCACAGAAAAGCAGGCATGGGACTTTTAGATTGGGAACTTGAACACATGGTAGTTTCCACATCGTGTAAGTTGAAATGTGTGCTTTCACTATTGTGTAGCTTGATTTTAATATTTACTATTAGAGTTAGGCCTTAATTGTATAATTGTATATGTCCACAGTATGTGGGTGTTTTTGTTTTTGTTTCTTAACGAGTGCTGTAAAAGGCACTTAAACAAGCAAATGGATGTGTAACTCCATTGCCCTGTAATTCTGTGCTCAAAAACAGGAAAAGACTTTGAAATGTCAAAAATCTTAGGCCATTAAAATAGTCTCCTATCTGTAGACCTATCATTCCGTGCTTTTATGTTTCATAGTTTGTGTTTCTCAGGAATCTTTCTTCCAAGGAACTCAAAATGCATGCCTATTACATCTTCGAGCAACTAGCAATCAGTAGATACTAAACGTTTTAACTTTTCAAAGTATATTCGAGTTGGAGAATTGAAGCAAGAGAACCAATTATTAGATTAGGGTCACAGTGTTGGATGAAAGAGCTCAGCTGAAGTCCCTTAAATTCAACTCGGTCCTTTCTGTTTGTGAAATCGTATCTTACAAAATGTTCACATCAAACATTCTCTGTGGAAGAGGAGGGAGCTGAAAGTTCTCTTTTCAACAAATGGTTTTTGGTGTGGATTCACCCTAGATATGCATAGAAGACCCTGAAATAAGATAGAAGTAGTTTAACTGCTGAAAGCATTTGCTGTTGCCTGGAAGACAGGAGAGCCAGAACTTCTTTGCTGCTGCTGCCTTTCTGAGGTGGTGGTGGTGGTGGTGGTGGTTTCTAAGGGCCCTTTAATGATTTGGCTTTTTTTAGATCAGCCAGTGAAGTGGCCCCAACTCCCCTTCATCCTATGCAAAGCCTGCAGGCTGCTTTAGTGCTTTTTGTTCTGAGACAAAATTGAACTTCAGGTGTCCTGCCGAGATCCTAGGACTAAATCAGTCCTCCCTTTTATGAGGTTTTCAGAAACTGCTGTTCTAACTTCCAGTGAAATCTCAAACATGTGCTTTCTGCTTTATGACAAGTAAGAAGTATAGTAATTGAAAGTTGCTTGAGTGCTGTTATTCTCGAGCGAAACCCTGTAATGGAAACTTTTGTTCTGTGGCATCCATGATTAAAAGCAAACATAAATTTTCTGCTGCTTGCTGGTCGTAACTCTTGGACCAGATATACAGTGTATTTTTGTATGAACTACACTTAAAATCCTTTTCAAGAAACCATTTAAGCTTACAGTTCAGCATTCCTTTCAGTTACATCTTATCACTCCCCCACTCCCCATTGTCTTATTTCAAGGTAGACACCAATTACAGGTAAATTCAAGTAATATTTCTACGGTGAAGAATGCTTTCATCTCAGGTCATTGTTGAATACTCGTAAAGAGGGTGTGGTGAGTTTTGCTGTTCTAGGGATAGGGTTTCCCTCTTTGTTTTCCTAGGGGAATTTTATCCAGATGAATCGGTTTTATAGAGTTTTACTTGTCTTTTTTCGTCAGTATGCTAGGGACAAAAATCTGAATGGAATCCGAAGATGTTGCCTTTTCCCCCTTTAAACGTGATCAGGTCAAGACAGTTTTCTTTGGGTTAAGACAGTTTTCTTTTGATCGTGGTGCCTCACAGCACAGCTGCCTCATCTGTTAGTCATTTTTCAGGGTTTGATGTGAAATATACAGATTGGGCAGAACAACCAGCTATAGGGAAAAATCACAGTGTTACCTCTGACCTCTCTCTGGATGGCAGTGAATGTAGGTGTGAGGATAGCGTTTGCTCAGCTCTGGGCACGTGCTTGAGTGACTGCAGCTTAAAAAAGCATTTATATCCACGGACCTTCACAAATTCTCCTCTATTAGAAGTGAACGTTTAAAATCTGTCACACAGTGGCTAAGAGTATGGGTTCTGGGTCTGGGTCTTTTGGGTTTGAATCACACCTTGGTGGATTTCTAGCAATGCGATTTTGGTGCGGGTTACCCAACTTGTGTGTCTCTAGGTCCTGGTCATTAAAATGGAGATAACAGTATCTACCTTGTAGGGTTGTTGTTAAAGGGTTAAATGAGTTACTATTCGAAAAGAGTTTAGGACAGTGCCTGGTGCATGGTAAGTGCCCTTTAAATGTTTACCCTAAGCACTTCAATATTTCAGTTCCTGTGTTTTGGCTGTTCAGATGACAGGAGAGAAAAATTCTCAGCTTTTCTTTCTTTGTATCACGCCTGTCCTCAGCACCTAGACTCTGCATCTAGTGGCCCAAAATGTAATCTTGTTTCTCCCCAGTTTCTCACTAGGACAGGGGTAGTTACTGGTCACTTGTTGATTTGATGACACACCATGCCTTTGACTCTGGTTAGAATTCTAGACCAGCTCTTTGACCAACTGGTTGCTCAGTTTTCCTGAACGGATTCTAATGGATTTACCTTTGAGCTGGGAGTGGGTAGCGGAGTCTGGGCTGTA